>NC_089738.1:4558295-4870483 GCF_035083965.1 Branchiostoma lanceolatum | reverse complement strand
ACAGGTAGAGCAAATGCATGCATGTGAAAATCTTTTTATGCCCCGTCAGTCAAAGTTTACTTTCTATGTCAGCACCTCGAATTTTGAGCTATACAAAGAAAGTAGCTTTATTGAGTGAAAAAAAAAGTACAATACCCTTCGTACGTCGCATTAATTATAACAACAGAGTACAAAATAGACATACAAATTAGATCTAAAAAAATCCTGTGCAATTCTGGGAATTCTTGTAAATCGGGCGTAAAATATACTTTTAAGCTCGCTCCTGAAGAATCGCCAAAACAGTTCTACTTACTAAACAGTGCTTAGCTTGGGTGCCATCCTCTTACTACCAGGGCATCTACACTCGCAACCCTTAATGAAGCATTACCAAATTTTTAAGGGTAGCGAGTGAAGGAACCCTGGTAGTAATAGGTTGGCACCCAGGCTAAACATTACAAGCGAACATGTAAATTTGTAATACAAGATTACAA
The DNA here is from genome assembly GCF_035083965.1 of Branchiostoma lanceolatum. Lineage (NCBI taxonomy): Eukaryota > Metazoa > Chordata > Leptocardii > Amphioxiformes > Branchiostomatidae > Branchiostoma > Branchiostoma lanceolatum. Next base: position 4,870,013 of record NC_089738.1, on the reverse strand, counting down.
CAGAGGGAAATAATCGTGGGTTCCCATATCTTTTCTAATGACAACAAATTTGTATATACTTACCTAATCCTGCATTTATGGGAATTGTCATGACGTCTATAGGTATATTGAAATCATCTTGTGGTTATGGTTCTCCTATAATATGTTCTACGCATGTTTGAAAGGTGTGTGTGTGTGTGTGTGTGCGTGTGCGTGTGTGTGTGTGTGTGTGTGTGTGTGTGTGTGTGTGTGTGTGCATTTGTGTGTGTTGGGGTGGTCTTTACCATTCGCCCATTTTAAGGTCTCATTCCTGTATTACTCCGAGTGGGTAAAATATAGTTGACTAATGTTCAACTGCCTAAAATAATCCGTGGCCAAAAAATTAACGGCTGCATGAACGTATGTTTATATCGGTGGGAAATTCCATTTCAGACAGCCTAAATGATCTAAAGCGTCAAACTGATGAAAGCTTGTTTGTATCTGAACAAATTAGCAGGCAAAGTTCGGCAGCCGCGCGCGAGGTCGGACGTACACCGCCGGGCATCCTGCGTGATGCGGTCATACGATTTCAGCTGGTAAGTTCCTATTTTGGGGTGTAGCTAATGCTTAGGTCACAATTGCGCCGGTGCCCGTCGGGGATGTAGCCCCGGCCGGGCTCTGACGTCCGGGGGGCACCGACTGTCGTGGTCACAATTAATGGTTTCGTTCACGCTGCCCTGCAGGGGGCCCGGGGTGCTCCGGCAGGCACTCGCGGCATTTTTGTAAAATTTTGTCACCTTCATTGGTCGGTCTCCGGTAGGAACCCGTCAGTTGCTCTGACGATGTCTTGTAGTGACCCCTGCGGGGTTCGACAAGGTACCGCGTGCTTTTCACATCAATGTGGGGCAGTTGTGGGGACCCTGCCGAATGCCCCGCGAACGACGGTCGGGCATCAGGCAGGCTCCTCGTGGGCACTCTCGGGGGTATATAAAACTGCACTGGAGCTCAAAAAGAAACACAATATACGAAGTTTACGCCTTAGTTCTGCTCACCTGATCTGTAACGTCACACACTTGACCCGGTCTTAAGAAGTACACACACTTTGATCTGTGCACTTGGTTTGTTTCAAAACATAACAATAGTTAATTCTATACTCTTTGGCGATGACACCAACCAAGTCCTTGCACCAACATATCCCTTTCCCACAAAAACTTTGATTCTCTTATACAACTGACCAAGGACATTATATAATGTCCTTGAACTGGCTAACCAAGATATGTGGAAAGTACATGGTTTGAAGCAAATAAGTTCCAAACAAAGTCTACAAAGACAGATTGCCTTATTTTCTGAAGTAAAAATCAAAGTTATGATATCATTAAGGCCAAAATGTTCATAATAGACAAAAGAAACAGACCAACGTTTTGGGGGTAATAATAGATGAAAAATTAAACTCGCGATCGAAAGCTCAATCTCTGTTATAAGTAAAAAAAAAAAAATGCTGAAATAATTGATGTTATTGTGAAAATCGAATACATCATCCCTCAAAAGATTCTCACAACTATATACTATGTAACATTGCTTGGGGATGTGCCTACCGTACAATTCTACATCCTCTTATAACTCTCCAAAAGAAATTCACAAGGATAGCAACTGCTTCTGACTTTCGCCGAGACAAAATACTAGATATCCACGATATCAATAAATATACAAACAATCACATTTTTCTGGCGTTTGAAAGTGCCATTAAAACCCATCATAGCCCACTGTTGAAGTAAGGAAAGGAAAGGACATGTAGTAGTCACATGTTCAGTTATTATCTAACTTTAATCTATACTATTAATCATTTGATTATCATTATCTATAGTTATCGTATTCTATGTATAATTTTGCTATATTATAATTCATAATCAAGTTTGAGAACTATAGACCAGGAGGGCCCGGTATAAGCAAGGACATTATATATAATGTCATTGGTATAAGCTATATACGCTTTTTCCTCCTCGTAAACCTGTTTTTATCTATTGTTTATCGTATTATGTATTATAGATTTTCTTGTTCTGCAAATTAATAAACAAACAAAAAAAAAACAAAAAAACAGGCAAACAGACAAATAATTACTTGTCCCGATGGACTGCCGGCACCCGTAGGGGTACCTCGCGGTATTCTCACGTTGAGGTCACGGCGACGTTTTGTCCGAGGGGCCCGGGTAGAATTTAAGTCAGAACTAAATTTGTGTCGGGTCCCCGCCGGGCCCAAAAATAGCCCGGTAGCCGCAGGGTGCCCCGCGGGGCCACGTAGGGGTCACGCCAGGAAGTGCCAAAAGAAGGCCCGGGAACTACCCGGCAGGGCCCCTTTTTCCAATTGTGACCTAAGCATAAGTGCAGTTTGTAATTGCTATAAAAAGAAATTGTATGTGGTGAAAATGTTGGCAATTTTTTTCACATGATCTAGGGTAAATGCTCTCAACAAAGAATGAATAACATTGGCACATTTTCTATATCTTCATTACGAACGCGCCCATGTAAAACACGTATTATAACATGTAAGCCTATGGGACAAAAGGACTCATGAATGAGACCATAAACGAGAGAGAGAGAGCAAACGTGTATCCAGACAAAAACGTGACCGTAGTTTTGTACTCACCGCAGCTGATCGGGAACACTCCAAACATCAGGAGGCATGTCAGAGATAGCTTCATGTTTCCACCTGTCACAACCGCGGCAGAGAAAACACCCTTGTTTCTACCAGAACTCGAGACAGCTTGTTAGGGTCTGACAAGAATGCCTTGACATTAAACGTGAAAATATCTATAGACGAGTGGGAAAATTAGTCTGGGTTCAGCCTATGAAGTCAAGGTCCGGATAGAAAAGCTTCAGTTTCCTAGAATATCTCCTTTTATCGACTGAAATGAAAGATATCATAAAATAAGTACTAGTTACGATTATTGCGAAAAAAAGGTTTTGCGTGTGTGCGTTTCTGCATAATGTGTGCTTGAGTGTGTGTGTGTGTATGTGCTTGAAACATGGACTTGAAACATTCAATAGTTTTATGTTTTGGTTGCGTTATAGTCTAAGATAACCATAGGCGAGCCCATTCTCTTTTGTGAAAAGTGTAAATAAAATTCTATCGCCCCCTAATATTGTTTTCTAACTTCAAAGGATGACATCCCTATGAACTTTGCCTTTCAAGCATGATCTGAAGTTGGTGCTTGCAGACATATAGTTACCTACATGTACGTAACTACCGTGGCCGACATGAATAATGAGCAACACACACCTCGGTTCGGTGTGCACACACCTACTAGTACTTTGGGCGCGCACTCACCTACTTTGGGTGCGCATACACCTAATTTGGGTGTGCACACACACCTACTCGGGTGCGCGTCGACACCGCGACTTTAAATTTGTTTGCGTGTCCACACCGCAACTTTGGCTGCGGTGTACACACCGCTACTTTGGCTGCGGTGTACACACCATAGTTCCTGGGGCTCACGTGAGAGGTCAGCTACTGCACCTCAGCACGACACTTTTTATTTGGGGCGATTCCAATATGGGTGAGAGCTAGGAGCATCTGTGTGGAGTTAGGGCTAGGGTCGATGGGGCAGGGCAAGATTAACAGGTAAAATTAGGGTTATGATTTAGAGCTAGGGTTAAAATTAGGTGTGTGCGCACCCAGTCTGCCTTGACTTGCTTGTGAGGCACTCCAGAAATCACGGTAATTCCTGTAACGTTACAAACAAACCTTCAAGACCTGTGAAAACATTTTATCCCTTCGTAGAGGTATAATAGCGATCGGAGCGCCCGTGTCGTTCTTTGTTTCTACTGACGAAACGCCCAACTAACGTCTGAAAAGAACAACGATGTACATTTGTCTATGTGCACGAAACAAGGTTCTCTTCTATTGAAATAGCCCAGATCATGTCACTGACGTGAGATACGGACGACGGGTGAGTGAATGTGTCAGAAAGCTTGAACGTGTTCTGGTGGACGGAGAGGTTGAATATAAATTTTATCATCGCAAGGGCTATGGAATATTGTAAATTCGATCTCAACCATTGTAACAACCGAGAAATTTAGAACATACTAGAGTTACTTATTTATGCTATATATACTTCAGGCTTGCTATGTTAGTTCAGCGATTATGGGGTCTTTTTATAAATATGAACTGGTGGTGTGCCGATTTGTTAAAAAATGGAGAGAACGCTAGCGACCCCAAAAACACCCCTCCCACTAAAATGGTACGGCGACCATGTTACGTCAAAATTCAAAATGCCGGCCACCACACATCCAAGGGATCCAACAAAGGTTTTGCTACGCAAACCTGTAAAAAGATACACATCTAAGTCCTCCCTATGTTTCCCGTTTCTAAATGGAATATTCCAAGGGAAATCCCCCTTCCCAGATGTCCCCTCGCGGTACAAACAGGTGCGGCCTCACCTGGCCTGGGGACTTCCGCTTTCACTTGTGCCATATTTTAATCAATTCACCAGCTCAACTGGCAGTTTTTACCCCCCCCCCCCCCCAAGTATTGGGGTATAACCAAATAGGGCTAATTTTACGCGAACAAGGCCTCTGTTTATTTCTCCTGGTGATACAGAGAACAACGCAGACCTGACTAGACTGAACAGGTGTGTACGGCTGACGTCATACTTAACGGTATGCAACAGGAACGTATTACTTGAACTGTTGTTTCCAACTTAACAAATACTGTTGCTAATAACGAGAATATATAGCATCTATTCAAAACAAGACGTGACTGTTAAATATAAAGGTGAAGTTTGGGGAGCTATTGTTTGTAGACCATAAAGGGGTTACTATGTACTCATGGTATGTATCTGTGAGTGTGTGTGTGTGGGGTGGGGGGGGGGGGGGGTCAATCGCAGCAGGGAGGTTCCTAACCCTTCGTCGCAACTGATAGTGACATTTGAGATCTACTGTTTTCGTTGTGAGGTTAATAACAAATAAATGAGGGCTTGATCAACAATATGGAATATCGTGGATTCGATTCTTGACCATTGTACCAACCGAGAAATTAAAGACACGGAAGATACACATCTACCTCCTCCCTATGTTTTCCGTTTTTAAATGGAATATTCCAAGGGGAATCCCCCTTCCCAGACGTCCCCTGGCGGTATAAACAGGTGCGGCCCGACACCTGAGGACTTTTGCTTCTACTTGTGCCATGTTTTCATCGATTCGCCAGCTCAACTGGCAGTTTTGCCCCCTAAAGTCTTGGTGTATAACCGAATAGGGCTAATCTTACGCGAACCAGGCCTCTGTTTATTTCTCCTGGCGATACAGAGAACAACGCAGACCTGACAAGACTGAATAGGTGTGTACGGCTGACGTTATACTTAACGGTATGCAACAGGAACGTATCACTTGAACTGTTGTTTCCAACTTAACAAATACTGTGGCTAATCTCGAGAATATAAATCTATCCAAAACAATACGTAACTGGTGAAGATAAAGACGAAGTTTGGGGAGCTATTGTTTGTAGACTAAAAAAGGGGTTATTCTGTACACATGGTATGTGTGTTGGGGGGGTGGGTGTCAATCGCAGCAAGGAGGTTCCAAACCCTTCGTCGCAACTTATAGTGGTAGGTACATTTTAGATCTACTCACTCCGTTATGAGGACAAATTAAGCTTAACATGACCATAATTGGGCTGAAATTCTTATATTCTTATATGGCTAATTTGTTTTCACAATTCAGGTAAACTTGTACAGGTACAAGTCCAACACTACCACGTTATATGCATCTTCGGACAGGAGAATTCCATGACAGGTTTGTAATTGATACGTTCTTTTTTCACTTTCATTTCCGAACCTGTTTGTGAGTTTTTATGGGAACAGTATGCACCAGGGTGATGCGGCTGATATAAAAACAACCACAGAAGAGTCTGCAAGGGTTTAACGTAATTGGGCGCCCTAAGACCAGTACATGTAGTATCAAAATCTACGCAGACGTATTTTGATACATTTTTGGCGACACCCCAGGGGTGGAGCCTTTTGCACCTTATCGTTTTCGTGTAAGCAAATGCCAATGTAGACATGTTTATCCATATTCAGATTTTGTTTGAAACATTTGTTTTATAATCTGCATTTGTTCTTGACGCAGCGTTATAGAGAAACCGCACTTGGGAGCATCGAAGTGTATTCGAGACGTTCATCACAATAGTAGAGGAAAGAGTCAACCTTAATGCATTTAACAGATAAAAGAACCCCAATTAACAGAATTGTTCTAAATCGTATTGGATAAAATTAGGAGTTTGTTTCTTTTAATATTTTTTACAAACTAAGAGGGTATCATTGGACGAAACAAACATGCAATCATCAAAAACCAAGTTATCGACGGTGGCAGAAGAATTTCGAGAGTTGGACCTGACCATCAGGAGTGGTTCTGATCTGGATGTTGTCGAGAGAGGATTCGCACGTAAACTGATTCAAGGTATCAGTAGTAAAGATGATGTATTGGAATATGAAGCATTCAAAAGTCTTGCAGATTTGTACCTGCACAAAGCAAAGATGAATAGACATGAGAGGAAGAACTTCGACAAGGCCTGTTCGCTGTACAAAGAACTGCTCCGGCTCTGTATAAGTGAGGAAGATAAACAAGTAATACAGCATCGTATTGTATATGCAGAGAAATGTACAAAGCTAGTGCACGGTCAAATGCCTACGAAACCAGGCATTCAGATTTCAACTAACATCATATTGGCTGTAGCGATGACACTTCAGGAAGTGAGGAGGAAGACCAAGACAAAAGGATACGGCGTCACGTCCTTAATTGAAGCTTACACTATGTCCTTTGTTGAAGCAATCCTAATTAGAAACAAACATCTTGAGATAGAATCTCTTAAGAGCATTGGAGATCTGTACCTAAAGAAGGGAAGGGTTGGTAAGGACCAAATGGCGATAACCAAAGCAGCTGGCCTGTACCGAGGGGCGCTGGACCGCTGTAAGGATGCAGATGGTCGAGAAACGCTGAAACACCGCATCAAGTACACGGACAAAATCAAGGTTAAAGGAATGAAGGTCAGTGATAGTCCATTCTCTGTCAGATTTTAATGTTCATATCACGATTTTACACACCATATCATGATGATAAAGTGTCTTTCTTGTAAGCGGTCAAAGCTCAATATGAAATCCGATAACTATATCTTTTAAATCAACAAACAAAACAAGGACATCAAACCATCCAGCAGCAATCAAATCAGAATGTAAATAACCATTTGCACATTATAGAAATGAATTTTGAAAAAAAGACTATGTCTTTTCCGCAGCGACGACAACAAGGATTTTTTCACAGAATGACTGTAAAAGAAGGCAATGCTGGACACACAAACAACAGTGAGAAAGGAGAAGACACTGACAGGTTCGTGACACGTTTGTGATTCATATTGTTTGTATTTGTTTGTTTGTTTGTTTGTTTGTATTGCATACCCGGTAAACCGCATCAAGGCGTAACACACCAGGTTTGTACTAAAGAGTACCAGTATCCAGACAGATTCATATGATCCACACACATCAGAAAGGACCCCTACTCGTTTCGATAAGTGTGTTGGGTTCCTTAACGAGCTTGACGTGTGGCTCTCCTCACACAAACACGTCCATTTAGCGTCATATCCGAGGGACGTCCCTAACCGAAGCTAGGTACTCATTTTCACCTGAGTAAAGTAGGGAAAGTCGTGAAAAGTGCCTTTCCCAAGGTCACAACGTCAACGGGATAAATCAGGGAACCCCGAATTCGAACCCGGTATCTCTGGTTTTCTGGGGCCAAACACTCTGCCACTACGCCACCACGACGCCACTTGTGATTCATATACGATGTAAAAAGAAATACAATTACGGTTAAGGTATCTATGGTTTCTGTAATCAACTAGAATGGTTGAAATATTGTATGTGCCATCTATAATGAATATGTATTTTCATATTCATGTGTAAAAACCAACATACTAGGGTTTTTTAAAATGTATACCATGCCATGTTTCAAACAGCACATACAAAGAACACCTAGAGCAGGGTTGCAAGGCCCAGCAGACAGGGGATCTGAACACGGCAGAACACCACTTTGCAGCTGCGCTCAAGTCCGTTCATGGGAAAGGTGAGTCATGTAATATTAATTGCGCAAAACGCTTGTCTGAAAGGCATATACGCGGTTGGTAAAAATACCTCGTTGGAGCCTTAATTATTCATGTAGTATTTTGTATTCAATGAAAAAGCAGGGAGAGATATCATCCCTACCACCTTCGTTCATCAACAATGTGTATTTTCAACAATCTTATAACGTTTAATAGGGTATGGTCATTATTATCAATAATGTCACAATGTTATACAAAAAGCAAATAGCGATTTTAACGGTTACCGATAAGTAGAATTATTGATAATCTGATACTTGTATTTCATGCAGAGGAAAGCAAAGAAGTAGATCCACTTCGGAAAATGAGCGATGTCTACCTGAAGAGGGGAATGCAGTCAAAAGACGGCGATCATTTCGCCAAGGCAGCAGCACTTTGCAACGCAGCACTGGTAAGATCAAAAACAGAAGACCAAGACGACATAAAACAAACGATCCAGTTAATAACTCAATCATTCGTTAAGCACGTGCTGGGTATCACACACACGGTAGATATCGATGACGTAAACAAACACAAAACGATGTTGAAGGAAGATAGACACCAAGTGGAAAAAGAAATCGAAAAGATTGAACAGAATATCGATCCTTACAGCCTTGATGACGACGACCCAAACATAAGAGAGGTGGAGAGTAAGAGAGCTGAAGCAATCAGAATATTGTTTCAGACAATTCTTCATCAGCGACGAACGTTTATAGTTGGCCTTGTAGATGAATGCATGGAGATAATGGGCCCCCCTCCCTGCAAGTACGCCATGATAGGGTTGGGTTCGCAAGCCACAGGTCTAGTAACGCCATACTCTGATCTGGAGTTTGCCATTTTGATACAGGAGGAAACAGAAAACAACGTCAGGTATTTCCGCAACCTCACTCACTATCTACACCTCAAAGTGATCAGTCTGGGAGAAACCATTCTTCCAGCCATGGCGATTAAGTCTCTCAATGATTTTATCTCAGACGACCCACTGGACAACTGGTTCTATGACTCTGTAACACCGCGTGGGTTTGCGTTCGATGGAGCCATGCCGCATGCATGTAAGACTCCGTTAGGCAGGGGTAAAACAAACGAGCTTATCCGCACACCAAGTAATATGGCAAAACTTTTGGAAGAAAATGTAACATTTCATTTGAAGAAAGGCTACCATCTTGCCAGTGTCTTGGGGAATGTTTCTCTAATCTCAGGGGAACAGATGTTGATCGATGAATATACGGCTTTATGGACTAAGCTACTGCAAGAAGACCAGAGAAAAATCCCCTTGTCACTGGCAAATACCATACTGAAAGAAAATTCCCCAACTTTTGATAGGCACGTACTGAGTGCCAGTCTTCTCAATGTAAAGAAAGAAATTTACCGATTTTCAAGCCTTGCTTTGTCATGTTGGCCACTACTCCGAGGAATACAACCGACAACAATATGGGACACCATTGCAAAGATGAACAGGAACGGTGTCATTAACAAAGAGAACGCGCATCACTTGATGGTGATGATCAGTATCTCAGCAGAACTGAGGCTACGAACGTACATGAACAACCATGGTCAAGTGGAAAACATGTCTGTATTATCATCAATGCCCACAGAAACAGATTTGGGGGAGAAAGTAAGGAAAGTGTTCTACATTTCAAATCCAAAACAGCTTATGAGATACTACTACACAGCAACACCTTTGAAACAATTTGTTTCAAAGATTACAGAGTCCCCAGAAGCGTCTTTAACACTATTTGACAACTCTTTGCAACTTAAATCAGACGTATACGAATGTCTGTGTGACTACCAAAACTTGAAGACATGCAGGGGCGAGATTCTGCAAAATCATATTTCAAAATTTGGCAAGGCTTCTATACATCCCGACATTGCCCGGTCACTTATCGACTTTGGGAGATCATGTCGGCAGATTGGTAACCACAAAAAGGCCATAAGCTACCTTGAACAGTCACTACAGATGACGCAGACTATCTATGGGAAGAATACTGCACATCTTGACATTGCCGCCTCGCTTGATAGCTTGGGTTCCACCTGGATAGAACTTGGTGATTTCAAAAAGGCTATCAGCTATTACGAACAGTCATTGCAGATGATGCGGCATATCTATGGTGAGAAAATTGCACATCCTAATATCGCCGCTTCACTTAGAAACTTGGGTACCGCCTGGATGGACATTGGTGATCACAAAAAGGCCGTTAGCTATCACGAACAGTCACTGCAGATGACGCAGACCATCTATGGTGAGAATGCCGCACGTCCTGACATCGCCACATCACTTGGAAGCTTGTGTACCGCCTGGATAGCCCTTGGTGATTTCCAAAAAGCCGTCAGCTGTGGCGAAAAGTCATTACATATGATGCAGAGTATCTTTGGTGAGAGCACTGCACATATTGACATCGCCAGGTTACTTGACAACCTGGGTACCGTCTGTGGGGACCTTGGTGATTACACAAAGGCCGTCAGCTATCATTCGCGGTCACTACAGATGAAGAAGATCATCTATGGTAAAAAGACTGCAGCACATCCTGAATTCGCCTCTTCACTTAACAACTTGGGCATCAACTGGATGAGCCTCGGTGAATACAAAATGGCAATCAGCTATTATGAACAGTCACTTCAGATGAAGCAGAGTATCTATAGTGAGAATACTGCACATCCTGACATCGCCTCGTCACTTAACAACTTGGGTAACGCCTGGGTGGAACTTGGTGATTACAAAATGGCCGTCAGCTATCATGAACAGTCACTACAGATGTGGCGGAGTATCTATGGTAAGAACACTGCACATCCTTACATCGCCTCGTCGCTAAACAACTTGGGTAACGCCTGGAGGGACCTTGGTGATCACAAAAGGGCCGTCATGTATCATGAACAGTCACTACAGGTTGGAAGGACTATTCATGGTGAAAAGACTGCACATCCCGACATCGCCTCGTCACTTAACAACGTGGGTAACGACTGGGCGGTACTTGGTGATCACATAAGGGCCGTCAGCTATCATGAACAGTCACTCAAGATGAGGCGGAGTATCTATGGTAAGAACACTCCACATCCTGACATCGCCGCGTCCCTTAACAACTTGGGTAATAGCTGGAGGGGTCTTGGTGATCACAAAAAGGCCGTCAGTTATTATGAACAGTCACTACAGATGAGAAGGAGTATCTATGGTTGGAACACTCTACATGCTGACATCGCCTCGTCTCTTGACAGCTTGGGTGTCGCCTGTGGGGACCTTGGTGATCACCAACAAGCCATCAGTTATCATGAACAGTCTCTTCAGATGGGGATGAGTATCTTTGGTAAGAACACTCCACATCCTGATATCTCCAAATCACTTTGCAACTTGGGTGTTGCCTGGGGGGACCTCGGTGATCACAGAAAGGCCATCAGCTATCATGAACAGTCACTACAGATGGAGAGGACTATCTATGGTGAAAAGACTGCACATCCTGCCATCGCCGGGTCACTTGGAAACTTGGGTAACGTCTATGCGAGCTTTGGTGATCTGAGGAAGGCCATCAACTATCATGAACAGTCACTACAGATGAACCGGAGTATCTATGGTAAGAACACTCCACATCCTGACATCGCCAAGTCACTTGGCAACTTGGGTAGCGTCTATGCGAACTTTGGTGACCTCAGTAAGGCCATCAGCTATCTTGAACAGTCACTACAGATGATGTTGACCATCTATGGTGATAATAGCGCCCACCCGTACATAGTTATGGCACTAATGAAGCTGTCTATTGTCTGGGGAAAACTTGGTGATCACCAAAAAGCCTTTACCTATTTTCATCAAGCGACAATGATGAAACGTGTACCTTAGGTATTGGGCAGTACGCTGCATTGGTGTGCCTGCTAAGCTACTGCTTTCTTGTTCTGTAGCGTCTCGAAGCTAAATGCAGCTTGCAATAATATAGAATGATATTAAGAAGTGCTGTTCAGAATAGTGCACATATCAGCATGATATTGGGACTTACAATCTGTAACTGTCATATTTGCATCTATACTCAGATAAGGGTTTCCCCCTTACCTTTACACGTAAGGCCATGTTGAATTGATTATATGGATGACATCCTCTGGGGACCCGAAAACTCGTGTGAGCGTGCAAATAGTTTTATTTCCAAAAATAAGTTCCCCTCATAATGAAATCTTTGTGGTCAGGAACGATGAACAAAGCTTAAGTATGGTATCGTATAATAGATCTTTTTATTTGTTTTGTTCTTTCCCATCTTCTCCTTTGACTTTGGCAGGCTACGAGATTAGTATCCGTTTTCGAAATATGAATGTATATATGTGGTTTAGTAATATTCCAATTGATGTTGTATGGATTTCCAAGAGGACCTTGTCGATGAGGAAAACTAAAGATTCTGTAAATGGACATCATTGGGCTGATAGAGACTTAGTGATTGGACTAATGCCCAATACATGCACAAAATAAAAGAGAGTTAGATTTCGGCGACCTCATGCCTCCTCGAAATACTTAAATTTACCTTTTCACATTTCTATACCACAGACTTCCAAATTTGTGTTTGGTATTTCTGTTGTGTATTACGAATGTTTACTGGTGTACTATTATCAAAGGCACTTACCTCATGTTATGTACATGTATGTACGTATATATATGTAACACAAAATTGAGAAGTAACGAGTTAGAACAGAAAGAAATGCAGTTGTCCTTGTTTTTTTTCTGATATCCATAGTACACTCTCCCAAGGAATGTTGACACCAAAAGAGCTTGTGGATCTTTATGTAACAAAACTACAAACGACCAGTAACTTTTATTTTAAAAGTGGACCAATACTCTTCCGGTTAGTTTAGCATTAGTAACAACATGTTGGGATAGTAGAAGCTCCTTCCCTAGATTGCCTGAGCTGTTTTATTTTTATTTCATTGGTCCTGAGCATGTGCATGTATGCAGCCAATACAGTTGAAAACCTGTCACAGATACACATATCCTTCTTGTCATGTTTTCTTGAGTGTGCACTAGTTGTTTTCGGTGGGAAAGGTCTTTAATCTAGCTTTCTAGTCTTGTCTCTGGGCTAGTACATTTCATGGTGTCTGTATTCAATTAATTATACCAACGTACAATATACAGATGCTATTGATGTGCCTATAAATCATAGGTTTATCAGACCTTTACAAAAAGAAATAGGAAAATTATCCTTAGTTCACTCGTTTCTTATTTTCTACCATACATGTACTGACATAATAAAGTACTCACTTTACAGTAAACAAACAAAAACTCATCAGTATGAACACAACTGGAATGTGTTTAAGATTCATCCCTCTTACTTGGAGTTCAATCTCGGCAATGATTTTATATATTTCTAACATCTACAACAATTAGATGTATATTCAAAATAACAGAAGACTCTAGTTAAGAAAATTTGTCAGAAAGGAGTTAGACAGGATTTGGAAAAAAACGTGTATAATTATATACAAGTCGAAGAACATTACAAAAATGTGTACGCTCTCTCACTCACTGCTTATATTGATTTCAAACATTTGTGACCAATTGCAATTTGTGCTGGCAAGGATACTTCTATAAGAGCCTGTATTAAAAACTTCTAAGTCTAATGAGTTCCAAAGTGAGAAACCGCCGTGTAACGAGACTAACGACTCACTTGGGCAAGTGCAATACAGAGCTAGAGACGACTCAAGGACAAATATGATAAAGACATGAAACAGTACAATCCGTTACTTCTTCTATTGTGTCAGTAAGGGATACTTACTAGAAACAAATGCGCTAAACACGCTTCGGTCACAATTGAACCGGATCTTGAAAGGGGAGAAGCCCCGGCCGGACCTGGGAGGATACCTCACGATGTTCTTGAAGTTAGCCTAAGACGTCTGTTTGTTACCAGTTCCCGGTTTGATCTTAACTCCGAGTTAAAATGAAGAAAAAAAAGCGCCAAAAAGAGTAGCCCGGTAGCCACAAGGTATCCCACTGGCCCGGGGACACGCAGGGATCACGTCCGAAAGTGAAAAATAAACAGTCTGTAAACTGCCCGACCGGGCCCCTTTTTATAATTGTGACCGTAGCATGAGAAGGCGGTTTAGTGGTATGATACACCGATGCGTTGAAGATCTTCATGATGAACTCAAAGACGAGATGTTGCTGTGTCACGACTCATCTGGGCTCCTCCATCCCCCTCCCCTCCACGTCCTGGCCCGCTGCTGAGGGTTCCGTCCTGACCAGACCGGCGGCGTGCCGGCTGGTTCCTCCGGCACTAATTCTCTCGGCGTTCACGGCAGCATTCCCTATATACATGTTATGTAGGGTTCAACAAATATGTAAATTGAAACATTTTTTATACATATCAAGATTTCGGAAATTCATATCTGAGCATTCATAGCTCAGTAAAAGTCACGTTTTCGTAAGTTAATTGACCAGATTTATATGATATGTTTTCATGGAGAATTGTTAATAAGAATTTTGCCGCAGATTTGTACTCTGAGACGTTACGGTGACTACAAACATATCGGATTTCTCCTGAATCACCCATCTTAATCTCTCAATTGTCGTTTTATTCATATGGTGTCCAAAACATCATAACAAAGGTAATAGACTACTTACCACAGGAAACAAACCACCGATACAGAAAAGGATGTCACACCTGCGACGAAAACAGCAAACATCCAAGAATTCTGCTGACCTTTGACATCAGCACCTGGAAAATATACTAAAATCTATCAATCTATGCGCTCTGACGAAATATGGTGTAGCTTCCATGTACGACATCACAAAATCGCGGGCGAATGTGCCCAGGAACACGGCGAACCAGGCTCGGCGAACTGCCGAGCTGCGTGTCGACTATCGGCGCTACGAACGTCCCCTGCTCGCACGTAAATGTTTCTTGCCTTGTGTGGGTCGATGTGATGTGAATGACATTCTCTACCACCGGGTGCCAAATGTAACCCAGGCGGCAGAGTGCTTGTCTGCCCCGAAGAAGACTAAGCGGAAGATAGCCTAGATACAACTTCTACCAGAGTCCTCAAAAGAGCGTTGCCTTCTCCTTTGCACGCCCCAATATAGCTATCACTTGTAAAACCCTATACCACTTGTACCACAGGCCTAAGAAGACCGCTGCCATTTCCTTTGCTCGTCTTACATTGTAGTATAGCGACCTCCCTACCACCGGGTGAAAAATATAACCCAGGCGGAAGAAAGCTCTGTCTGCACCAAAGAAGGATTGGCCACCTATACCACCTGTACAACGGGCCCTTTCCTTTGCTCGTGAAAACACATGTACCACACTATACCACTTGTACCATGGGCCTCAGAAGAGTGCTGCCCTTTCCTTTGCTTGTCTCAGTATAGAAAGCACTTGTACCACAGACCTCACAAGAGCTCTGCCTATTCCTTCGCTCATCTTAGTATAAAAATCACTTGTACCACACTATACCACTTGTGCCACAGGTCTCAGAAGAACGCTGGCCTTTCCTTTGGTCGTTTCAGTATAGAAACCAATTCTACCCCATTATACCACTTGTAACACAGGCCTCATTAGAGCGTCGCCTTTTCCTTAGCTTCTTACTTCTGAGGCCTGTGGTACAAGTGGTTAAGGGTGGTACAAGTGGTTGCTATACTGAGCACGACAACTTGTACCACACTAGACCACTTGTACCAAGGGCCTGAAAAGAGCGCTGCCTGTCTCAGTACGGGGAAAGTGGCTCGATCAAAAGTTAAAGCTAGATAACTTTTGATCGAACCACTTCCCCCGTACAAGAGTATATACGAAATGCCTTGTGCCTGGATACATCGACCCACGAAAGGCGGGAAACATTTACGTGCGAGCAGGGGACGTTCGTAGCTCCGGAAGTCGACACGCAGCTCGGCATTTTGCCGTGTTCCTGGGTACCATAGCCCGCGATTTCGAGATGGCTTACATAAAAGCTGAGACGGAAATATCGTCCAACGACCTTTGCGCGACCTTGGGACAATTCTTTGCTGGTTACCATCTTATTTGGGTACGTCTTGTTTGTGGCGGACAAAGGTAAATGAGTAAAAATGATACGAAGAATAATCGTCTACGGCGATATGATTGAAAAAAAAGTATGTAGGTTTTGAAGGTTTCAGGAATAAAAAAGAAAACTGTTGATTGATGTCAAATGACAGTTGACATCTTAGGGAGCCTATGGTTTTCAGTGAGCGTCTGTACAAATTGTCCTGTTTTTATTTGGTTTCGTTGTGACCTATGTATGCCCATCTTCCGTATATTTATTTGAACTTGTAATTTCCCTTTGAAAACCGAATAAAATAAAAGAAAGAAAAAAAGAGAAAGGAAGAAAAAAGATATGTCTTATAGTCGGTCATAGTATGCCCACTACAAACTTTGAAAGTCTCCATACAGTGTGCAAATGTATCACATTTTAGAACAGTCGCTGGTTAAACATGTTATAATGAAACAACGAAACACATTTAGATTAATTTTTCTAATGATCCGTTACGGCAGCGCCTACCTCCAGGGCGCCCTTTTGGGTTCTTGGGATGTGGTGTCTGTCGCGGTGGAACCGTTGAATTTGTAGAGGCAGGTTCGACAGAAGTCGCATCTGAAAGCAAATAACAAAAAAATCAAAAAGCATCTAGGAAGTTTTTGTGGCAAAAGAAATATGCCCTGAAATTCAAGAATACAGAACACAGAGAGAGAAATGATTCTGATTTTCCCCCGGGGCCCTCTTCGCTGTAATTAGTATACAAAAAAAACACAAAAAAACTTTTGCATGTCAAAATGTTGGCAGGCTAAAGAGAAAAGTCGTGCTTTGTATCTCCGTTCTCATGTGTTCTACTTAATATATTCTTAATCATAACATTCTTAAATAATCATAACAAATCTTGATTTTGCCCCGCCCACTACTTTGTCATCATTGTACGTTTGCAATTAGTCTTTAAAAAATCTCAATCATGAGTTCGTGTTTAACTCACTACAGTCAAAACAGTACTCCCATCTGGTCTCGGGGTCCATGGTGAAGCACCAGGGACAGGGGTTCAGGTAAGGAGCCCGGCAGAAGTTTTGTTCAAGTCCAGCGTGGGGGTGCCAGTAGGAGTTGAGAAATGCGAGGTAATGTGGCTCTTTGGTGTTCCACATCTGACAAGCTTTTCCAGAAACCGTCGTATTGACAGTTCCATTGTAGACATTACGTTCAGGTGCTGTATCAAAATGATAACCATATTAAAGATTATTTTCAGTAAGTCCCTATTCAATTTGGGGTAGGGCAGTGACCTTGCTGCGACCGAGTCATCATAGTGACACATCGCTTAACGGATTCCATAGATAAAAACGAGTCTTTTTACGCTTCGTGTGTTTTGTTGTCTTTTCAGTCATGCTGTTACATTTAGCACGATACTCCCATTATGAAGTCAAGGGTTACACAAATCCAATTTAGGTCGCAGCGAGGTCGCAACACTATCGCCGTGTAGTGGAATGGGGGACTTAGCCAAGCTTCTATTTTTGCATTTTCTTTTCAGTTTGTAAAAGGACTACCTAGCAAAAACAAAAACATTGTTTCAAGTTGAGGAACATGGTTTACATTATGTACATAACTACTAGTATATTCTATATAAAGTTTGATTCCGATGTGTAGTTTCAAGCATTTTGAGGAGTTCTTTAGTTCTTCTATCCACAATGAATTGTAATGCACGGTATTGAATGCTTCCTTTAAAATGTCATAATTAGTATCTTGGGTAAATAATTTATAGAGAGAATAAGCTTCCTACTATAAGCTACTATAAGCTACTTCCTAGTAATTACTTAAGGCATACTAACAGCAATCAAAGTAGTAGTCGTATCGCAAGTCTGGATCCATTGTATAGCACCACGGACAGGGGCTGTCTATTTTACTGCAAAAGTTCCCACCCATAATTCGGTACTTAGAATTCGGGCGGTGAGGATTCGTACTGGCCCAGCGTTGGCAGAGGATTCCGGATATCGTCATGTTGACTTCTTCACGGTTGTATGTCAATTCTGCGGTTTCATGAAGTGGGAAAAAAACTATGTTTATCTTTTCTATTTCATCTACATGTCGAGCATAAACCTTGAGAAATAACTCTATCATGAGAAATAACTGTCTCACTCCCGACCTCAAGTTTTGAAATATGCTAAGAAAATAGATTTAATAAGTCAAATAAAAGTACCATTTGTACGGCGCCTTGTAACAACGGAGTGCAAAATAGACACACAAAATAATCGATTATACTCACAACACAGTGAAGACTAACATAAGTCAATTTGTAATTTATAATTACAACAGAGGGTTTGAATATCTGAATTCTAACGACAACAAATTTCCATGCACTTGCCTATTTTTGCAATTTGAGAATTGTCGTGACGTCTATAGATACATTTCCGAATCGCATTGTGGCAATGGTTTTCTTATAATATGTTCTACACATGTTTGAAAGGTGTGTGTGTGTGCATTTGTGTGTGTTGGAGTGGTCTTCACCATTCGCCCATTATAAACGAGAGAGCAAACGTGTATCCAGACAAAAACATGACCGTAGTTTTGTACTCACCGCAACTGATCGGGAACACTCCCAACACTAGGAGCAATGTCAGAGATAGCTTCATGTTTCCACCTGTCATAACCGCGGCAGAGACAACACCCTTGTTTCTACCAGAACTCGAGACAGTTTGTCAGGGTCTGCAAGAATGCCTTTACATTAGATGAAATTTCCCCTCTGACTACATGTATATGTAATGCACCGAGTGGGGAAATAGGTCTGGGTTCAGCCTATGAAGTCATGAGTCGGGTGCATGGAAAACTTCAGTCCCAGTACCTACTTTTATCGTATGAGATGAATGATATCGTAGAATAAGTACACGTTACGATTATTGCGAAGAGAACGCTTTGTGTGTGTGCGTTTCGACTTATGTATGTATGTATGTGTGTGTGTGTCCGTGTGTGTGTTTGCGTACATGTCCGTGCGTGTGTGTACATGTGTTTACGAAGAAAGACTTGAAATGTTTACTTTTTGATTCCGTTATAGTCTAAGATACATGTACTAGTAATTGTAGGAGCGCCAGATTACCATTCTCTTTTGTACAAAGCGTAAAGAAAACTCTACCGCCCCCTGATATTGTTTTCTAACTTCGAAGGATAATATCCATATGACTTCTGTATAACTCTGCCTTTCAAGCATGATCTGAAGTTGGTGACTGCAGACATATGATTACCTACGAAGTTACCGGCATGAAAATGGAGGAATAGTTTTCGAATATTGGATTTTTTTGGTGGCAGATAGCTTTTGATGTAAGGAAGAACTGGCGTAGGTTTGTCCCCGCATCCTCCCAGCAGGCCCGATATGCTCGGTTCATTACCTCCCATAGCGGCCCTGCAATTTCCAGCCCGTGAACTCGCTTCTGGGGATGTTATTGACAGTTGCTCATGAATAATTAATGACCTAGCCTTATTTGAATTCCCAGCGTCGTTTGCGTTTTTGCTGGAGATGACCTTTAGCAAACCCTCTGATTGGCTGAAGCTGTTTTGGTGGTGACGTCGCCAGAAGTGAGTTCACAGGCTGGAACTTGCAGGGCCGCTATGGGAGGTAATGAACCGAGCATATCGGGCCTGCTGGGAGGATGCGGGGACAAACCTAGACTGCACTAGAACTGCAGGGGCATTTTGTCAAAATTTTTCAGGAAGGATAACTTATCTGAACAAAGGAAATATGGGTTCTATGATATTCGGTATGCTGGTAGCTTAGACAAAGATTTTCACAAATTATGACTTAATTGGTATAGTCAATGAGGAAAATCATAACATCACTAGATGCGACATATGTAATGTGTGGCAGGTGGAACATCTAGACACCAATTATACAAATAAGGGCCTAATTCGCATAATCAATGTACAGTCCATGTAAGAGTGCCATGATTACTTTGTGATAGATGGTAGGTATTTCATTAACATACATGTACTTGTCACATGTGTAGGTTAGTTGAAGATGCACATCATTATGCATTATTTATGTAAATGTGCAAGTCATTTGCATAATTTACAATGAAATGTAAGGAAATGACTTTAACACATACTGTGTAATTTTGGGAGAGAAGACCATTATTTGAAATAGATTATGCTAATTGCAGCCTCATTTGTATAACCAATGAGACGAGATAAAATGGTCATTTTAAACCCACAAATGCTCAAAATATTTCATGGAGGTATGAGGTTTATCAGGCCTTTGTAAAAAAACACACACAGGAAAAGCATCCTTAGTTCACACGTTTTTATTTTCTACCATACATGTACTAACATAATGAACCACTCAGTTTACTGAAAACAAACAGAAAGTATGGACACAACTCGTACTGGAATGTGCTTACAATTTGTCCCTATTACTCGGAGTAAAAATCATCGGCAATGATTTTATGCATTTCTAACATCTACAACAATTATATCCAAAAATGGCAGAAGACTCAAGTTTAGACAGTTTGTCAGAAAGGAGTTGGACAGAATTTGGGGAAAAAACACGTATATTTACAAGTTACAGATGAACATTACAAACATTTGTACGCTCGCTGATTTCTAATTTAAAGGGCTAATGACCAGTTCTGTTGGACACATACACACGCACATGCACACACGCACTCACACACACACATAGTTACAGACACACAGAGGGAGAGAGAGAGAGAGAGAGAGAGAGAGAGAGAGAGAAGGAGAGTGAAAGAGAGGTAGACAGCGAAAGCACAACTACATCTTACATTACATACCCCACCACCAGAACGAACATCAATTTCATCACAGCATGACAACTAAAAACAAGACTCAGTGCCCAATGATTTGGTTCCGACCATACAACTCAATACACCACACTCCTCAATACAGCATACTCTACTCTGATAGGCTGCTGTTAACATCAACACCATTAGGCAAAATCAACAATAACAAATGCTAACATCATAGTCCACTTAGCAAGAGACACAGCACACCTAATGCAACCGCATCTTTGTACACTTATAGAATTAACGGGTAGACCTCACAAATGTGAATGGACAGGACTGTCCTCAGGGATGTTCTTCAGATGTAACGATGTGCTGAAGCTCTTCATGATGAACTCAAAGATGAGACGTTGCTGTGTCACGACTTTTCTGGGCTCCTCCATCCCCCTCCCCACCTCGTCCTGGGCCGCCGCGGGGGGTTCCGTCCTGCCCAGACCGGCGGGGTGCCGGCTGATTCCTCCGGCACAGATTTTCTCGACGTTCACGGCAGCATTCCCTGTATACAGTTTATGTAGGTTTGATAAACCCTGTTAATAAAAACAAATTTGCCACATACTAGTATCAAGTAGTCTAAGGGCCAAACTCTAGTCTTATTAGTAACTGACATAAAATGAGACTGGAATAAAAGTACATTAAGAAATTGTAAAAAAATAAAAGGGAAAAGAAAACATTTAATTGACATTACGTTGATGAAAGTTAGACATCCAGGTAGTAAGATACGCAAAAAATAATTACTCAAGCAACTGGATAAAATTTTGAAACAGTCAGACGTTTCAGACAGCATCCGCTGTCTTTCGTCAGTGACTAAGGACAGAACTGCCCAGGTTTTATACCCAAACTCTGAATGGATATGTTAATGAGGTTAAGATAATTTAGGGTGTCTTGACGTATGCTTCAAAAGAATATTAATTCAAGACAAGTTTTATGCCAATAGTTCAATTAGCTACTGTTGTTTTAGTACAGTAACTAAGCGTTGATCGTCCGGAGATGGGGTGGTGGTGGGCAGTGCATTATCCAAGTGCCTGAAAGTTCAATAATTCTCCTGAATGATCAATTATTATCTCTGAATTCTCATTATGTTTAGCCATAAGTATGGCTCAACATATTGTTTTCTCTCATGTTTCTTCTCCTGTCAAATCTTCAAATCGATTCATCTCTGTCATTTTTTGACCAAATGACCTGAAATTTGGTACAGAGGTAATGTAGGCAAAAACCAATGTACGTTCTTTTCCTTTTTTTGATATTGACCTTGAAAGTGATTTTATTGAGGTTTTTAGGCTATTTTTAGCATATCTTGGCCTCCTGCGCCCTTGTATTTCAACCGAATGACCTGAAATTTGCTGTATATGTGGCTTGAACAAATATTTAAAGGACTACATTCCCATTTTTGGCATACATATATTCAAAACGATTTATTTTGGGCATTCTTGACAATATTTGCCACTTCTGTCACTTTCAATACTACATATGACCTACAGGTCATTGACCCCGAGTGCCTTGCACCTGGCCAAGCTTGAAGTTTGCTTACGAGGAGGAAAGACCGGACATAAACATTTAACGTGATTATCGGGAAAACACCATGTTCCCTTAAACTCAGTGGTTAAATTGCAGTTTAGGAAATTTTATAACAGAAAACAAGTTAAATCAATGATTTTGTGAATGTTTATTCTAGCATTAGTTATTCCAGATATTTTCAAACTCCAAATTCTTCAACACAACACGGGAGATCGTTTCTCCTCAGACTGGCGCGACACTCCTGTCAAAATTGATTGATGATCTCTCTCTGCCGCCGACTTCATACATGATCAAAGGCGGGTGGTAGGCGGTGCCTTCCTACATGTCCTACGTACGGGCGTATGGATCGTAAAATTCGGCAAAAAAGGAATGATTAGGCCAGTAGAGTCAGTCCCCGGTAAGGTCAATGATTCGCCCCTTTGCGCTAGCTTGTAACGTTAAATGAATGTACCCTCTGGTGGCCAAACTTCACTGACAAACTTTCTCCCTATTATCATCATGAGCTTGCGTTAGTCTGGTACTAGTGACTATTATGTGCCGGGAATGTTTATCTATCGCACGCCTTGGAAGGAAGTTCAACCATGATAAATGGTCGGCCGTTGCGAAAATTTGGAATCCCATGCTGTTGATTTTTGTGATTGAATCTGTAAGAAAATATATTTTCATGTCGTTCATGTTTTTGGGACGGACGCCGGGACGGGGTGAATTTTTTCTATCATTTTCGTCCCGTTAGTAATGCAAATCGAATCGTGTTGCACAAGAGGCAAAACACTAAAAACGTGGGTCTTGTGGAGTGTTTTGGAGCGGGAAAATGCCGGATATTAGCGGTGCCGAACAGTGTACATCGTCGCGCGCGGGTGACGCTCCGTCAAAACAAATCCGCTGGTGGTCTAGCGCGGCCACCGAAAATAGGCAGAAACACACAGGAGGACTTAGCACCTTCGTTTATGAGGGCAATTGTGAAAATCTTTTGTTACAAATTGTTCGAACATTGAAACATTTGGATAGATGGTTTGAAACTGTTCTAAATAAAGAGATTTTTGTGTAGTTACGTTCGAAATGTTTCCAACGTATGTGAAATGAGTTCAAACATGTTATAAGTTTCAATTCTAATTGTTTGAACACTTTAGAACTGTTGTGACTTAGACATTCTTTTAATCAAAATAGTTCAAACATATTACAAATATTATATTAAAACCCTCTCGGTGACTTTGAATTGACCCAAATATGTTGTTTTTGGTCATTTCCTTCGTCTCCTGTCAAATCTTCATATGTATACTATGGAAAACTTAATTCTTCCCTGGGGCTGATCTTTTTTAATTCAATTTTGAACTGGGTTGATTATGCGCAAGAGTGTAATTTTCAGCGGATATTTTTCGACTGGTTTACATGGAAATGGCACGGAATATCCCATTCTTGCAAGGGGAGGATTCTTTAATTATTTCTTTCAATTTTGAGCTGGAATGATTATGAAAAAGTCCATTCTTTAGCAGAAGTGTTAATCAATTAGTGGATATGGTTGTGGACTGGTCCATATTGTGTTGAGGTGCTACTGGAAGACTCAGTTTTGGACTGGGGTGATTCATTTTTTTAGTGCAAGTATTTTAGAATGGTCCATTGTTATTTGGGGAGAGTCCATTTTTTGCATGGCGAGGAGTATGGCTAAACATGCTGTATTTGCTCGCAAATGTTGCCTTTCTAGTTTTTATCAGTATTGCATCCGAAAACGACGAAACATTGATAACAGACAACTCACCACAGCAAACAAATCAGTGATACAGAAAAGGATGTCACGCCTGCGATGAAAACAGCAAACATCCAAGAATTCTCTTGACCTTTGACATTAGCACCTGAAAAATATACTAAAATCTATCAATCTATGCGCACTGACGTCACTGGAAATATCGTTCAATGATCTTTGGACGACCTTGGGACGATTTACTGCTTGTTACCATCTTATTTTGGTACGTCTTGTTTGTGGCAGACAAAAGAAGTAAAAATGATAGGTAAAATAATCGTCTACGGCGATATGATTGAAAAAATATGTAGCTTGCGAAGGTTTCACAAAGTAAAAATGAAAACAATGTTGATAGATGGCAAATGAAGTTGATATATTTAGGGAGGCTATAGTTTTCTATGAGCGTCTGTGTACTACTCCTGAAAAAATTGTCCTGGCTTTTATTTTTTAATTTTTATTGTATTTCCATCTACCGTATATTTATTTGAACTTGTAATTTCCTTTTGAAAAACAAATAAAAAAAGAAAAAGAGAAAGGAAAAAGAGATGTCATGTAGTCGGTCATAGTATGCCCACTACAAACTTTAAAAATCTCCATACAGTGTGCAAATGTATCACATTTTAGAACAGTCGCTGGTTAAACATGTTATAATGAAACAATGAAACACATTTAGATTAATTTTCTAATGATCCGTTACGACAGCGCCTACCTCCAGGGCGCACTTTTGGGTTCTTTGGATGTGGTGTCTGTCGCGGTGGAACAGTTGAATTTGTAGAGGCAGGTTCGACAGAAGTCGCATCTGAAAGCAAAGAACAAAAAAATCAAAAGCATTTAGGAAGAGAGAAATGATTTTGATTTCCCCCGGGGCCCCCTTCGCTGTAATTAGTATACAAAAAAAAAAAAAAAAACTTTTGCATGTCAAAATGTTGGCAGCCTAAAAAGAAAAGTCGTGCTTTGTATCTCCGTTCTCATGTGTTCTATTTAATATATTCTTAATCATAACATTTAAAGAATTATAATAAACCTTGAATTTGCCCCGCCCCCTTCCGCTACTTTTTCATCGTTGTACTTTTCCATTTAGTCTTTAAAAATCTCAATCATAAGTTCGTGTTTAACTCACTGCAGTCAAAACAGTACTCCCATTTGGTCTTGGGGTCCATAGTGTAGCACCAAGGACAGGGGTCCAGGTAAGGAGCCCGGCAGAAGTTCTGTTCAAGTCCAGCGTAGGGGTGCCAGTAGGAGTCGAGATATGCGCGGTAATGTGGTTCTTTGCTGTTCCACATCTGACAAGCTTTTCCAGAAACCGTCGTATTGACAGTTCCATTGTAGACATTACGTACAGGTGCTGTATCAAAATGATGATCGTATTAAAGATTATTTTCAGGAAGTCCCTATCTAACTTGGGCTTGGGCAGTGACCTTGCTGCGACCGAGTCATCATAGTGACACATCGCTCAACGGATTCCATAGATGAAAACGAGTATTTTTACGATTCGTGTGATTTGTTGTCTTTTCAGTCATGCTGTTACATTTAGCACGATATTTCCATATGAAGTCAGGGCTTACACAAATCCAAATTAGGTCGCAGCAAGGTCTCAGTACGATCGCCGTGTAGTGGAATAGGGGCCTTAGCAAAGCTTCTATTTTCGCATTTTCTTTTCAATTTGTAAAAGGGCTACCTAGCAAAAACAAAAACATTGTTTCCAGTTGAGGAATATGGTTTACATTATGTACATAACTATTCTGTATATAACGTTTGATTCCGATGCGTGGTTTTCAAGCATTTTGAGGAGTTCTTTAGTTCTTCTATCCATAATGAATTATAATACATGGTATTGAATGCTTCCTTTAAAATATCATAATTAATATCCAGGGTAAAAAAACGTATAGAGAGAATAAGCTTCTTACTATAAGCTACTATAAACTACTGCCTACTAATTACTTAAGGCATACTAACAGCAATCAAAGCAGTAGTCGTATCGCAAGTCTGGGTCCATCGTATAGCACCACGGACAAGGGCTGTCTATTTTAGTGCAGAAGTTCCCTCCCATACTTCGGTACTTAGGGCTGGGGAGGTGAACGGCCGTACTGTCCCAGCGTTGGCAAGGGATTCCGGATATCGTCGTGTTGACATCTTCACGGTAGTATGGATTCAATTCTGCGGTTTCATGAAGTGAGGAAAAAAACTATGTTTATCTCTTCTATTTCATCTACATGTCGAGCATAAACCTTGAGAAATAACTCTATCATGGGAAATAACTCTCACTCCCTGACCTCAACTTTGAACTATGCAAAGAAAATAGATTTGATAAGTCAAATAAAAGTACCATTTGCACGGCGCCTTGTAACAACGGGGTCCAAAATAGACACACAAAATCAATCTGGAAATTCAATTATACTCACAACACAGTGAAGACTAACATAAGTCAATTTGTAATGTATAATTACAACAGAGGGTTTGAATATCTGAATTCTAACGACAACAAATTTCCATGCACGTGCCTATTGCTGCATTTTGAGAATTGTCGTGACTTCTGTAGAAATATATTCAAATCGTATAGTGGCAATGATTTTCTTATAATCTGTTGTACACCTGTTTGAAAGGTGTGCGTGTGCATTAGTGTGTGTTGGGGTGGTCTTTACCATTCGCCCATTATAAACGAGAGAAAGAGAGGAAACGTGTATCCAGGCAAAAACATGACTGTAGTTTTTTACTCACCGCAACTGATCGGGAACAGCCCCAACATAAGGAGACATGTCAGCGATAGCTTCATGTTTCCACCTGTCACAACCGCGGCAGAGAAAACACCCTTGTTTCTACCAGAACTCGAGACAGTTTGTCAGGGTCTGCAAGAATGCCTTTACATTAGATGAAGAAAGGTGAAATTTCCCCTCTGACTACATGTATATGTAATGCACCGAGTGGGGAAATAGGTCTGGGTTCAGCCTATGAAGTCATGAGTCGGGTGCATGGAAAACTTCAGTCCCAGTATCTACTTTTATCGTATGAGATGAAAGATATCGTAGAATAAGTACACGTTACGGCTATTGCAAAGAAAACGTTTTATGTGTGTGCGCTTCTGCATAATGAGTGTGTGTGTGTGTGTGTGTGTGTGTGTGTGTGTCTGTGTGTGTGTGTGTGTGTGTGTGTGTGTGTGTGTGTGTGTGTGTGTGTGTGTGCTTCCTTGTGTGTGTTTGCGCACGTGCGTGTGTGTTTGCGACGAAGGACTTGAAACATTCAATAGTTTTACCTTTTGGCTGCGTTATAGTCTAATCTAATTATAGCCAGGCGAGACCATTTTCTTTTGTAAAAAGTGTAAACAAAACTCTAGCGCCCCCTTAAATTGTTTTCTAACTTCAAAGGATGATATTCATATGAACTTTGTCTTTCAAGCATGCATGATCTGAAGTTGGTGCTTGCAGACATATATATAGTTACCTACATATACGTAACTACCGTGGCACACATGTACAATGAGCAACACACACCTAGTTTGGGTGTGCACACACCTAATTTGGGCGCGCACACGCATACTTTGGGTGCGCGTCGACATGGCGACTTTGGCTGCGGTGTACACACCGCGACTTTGGCAGCGCGTCCACACCGCTACTTTGGCTGCGGTGTACACACCATAGTTCCTGAGGCTCACGTGAGAGGTCAGCTACTGCACCTCAGCACGACACTTTTTATTTGGGGGAATTTCAATATGGGTGAGAGCTAGGAGCACCTGTGTGGAGTTAGGGCTGGGGTCGATGGGGAAGATTTACAGGTAGGATTAGGGTTAGAATTTAGGGCTAGGGTTAAAATTAGGTGTGTGCGCACCCAGTCTGCCTTGACTTGCTTGTGAGGTACTCCAGAAATCACGGTAATTGCTGTAACGTTACAAACAGATCTAGACCTTCAAGACCTCTGAAAACATTTTATCCCTTCGTAGAGGTATAATAGCGATCGGAGTGCCCGTGTCGTTCTTTTGTCTCTATTGACAAAACGCCCAACTAATTACAAACTTTTAAAACAACAACGATGTACATGTGTCTATGTGCACGAAACAAGGTTCTCTTCTCAATAGCCCAGATGTGACTGAGGTGAGATACGAACGACGGGTGAGTGAATGTGTCAGAAAGCTTGAACGTGTTCTGGTGGACGGAGAGGTTGAATGGAAATTTTATCATCGTAAGGGCTATGGAATGTTGTGAATTCGATTCTTAACCAGGAAATTTAAGACATAAAAAAATCACATCTACCTCCTCCCTGTGTTTCCCGTCTCTAAATGTTATATTCCAAGGTCGGGGAATCCCCCTTCCCAGATGTCCCCTCGCGGTACAAACAGGTGCGGCCTCACCTGGCCTGGGGACTTCCGCTTTCACTTGTGCCATGTTTTCATCGATTCGCCAGCTCAACTGGCAGTTTTTATCCCCCCCCCCCCAAGTATTGGGGTATAACCAAATAGGGCTAATTTTACGCGAACAAGGCCTCTGTTTATTTCTCCTGGTGATACAGAGAACAAAGCAGACCTGACAAGACTGAACAGGTGTGTACGGCTGACGTTATACTTAACGGTATGCAACAGGAACGTATTACTTGAACTGTTGTTTCCAACTTAACAAATACTGTGGTTAATCTCGAGAATATATAGCATCTACCCAAAACAAGACGTTGCTGTTAAATATAAAGGTGAAGTTTTGGGAGCTATTGTTTGTAGACTAAAGGAGTTACTCTGTACACATGGAATGTATCTGTGAGTGTGGGTGTGGGTGTGTGTGTGGGGGGGGGGGTCAATCGCAGCAGGGAGGTTCCTAACCCTTCGTCGCAACTGATAGTGACATTTTAGATCTACTGTTTCCGTTGTGAGGTTAATAACAAATAAATGAGGGCTTGATCAACAATATGGAATATCGTGAATTCGATTCTTGACCATTGTACCAACCGAGAAATTCAAGACATGAAAGATACACATCTACCTCCTCCCTATGTTTTCCATTTCTAAATGGAATATTCCAAGGGGAATCCCCCTTCCCAGATGTCCCCTCGCGGTACAAACAGGTGCGGCCTCACCTGGCCTGGGGACTTCCGCTTTCACTTGTGCCATATTTTAATCGATTCACCAGCTCAACTGGCAGTTTTTACCCCCCCCCCCCAAGTCTTGGGGCATAACCGTATAGGGCTAATTTTACGCGAACCAGGCCTCTGTTTTCTCCTGGCGATACACAGAACAAAGCAGACCTGACAAGACTGAACAGGTGTGTACGGCTGACGTCATACTTAATGGTATGCAACAGGAACGTATCACTTGAACTGTTGTTTCCATCTTAACAAATACTGTGGCGAATATCGAGAATATACAGCATCTATCCAAAACAAGACGTAACTGGTGAAGATAAAGACGAAGTTTGGGGAGCTATTGTTTGTAGACTAAAAAAGGGGTTATTCTGTACACATGGTATGTGTGTTGGGGGGGGGGGGTGTCAATCGCAGCAAGGAGGTTCCAAACCCTTCGTCGCAACTTATAGTGATAGGTACATTTTAGATCTACTCACTCAGTTATGAGGACAAATTAAGCTTAACATGACCATAATTGGGCTGAAATACTTATATTCTTATATGGCTAGTTTGTTTTCACAATTCAGGTAAACTTGTACAGGTACAAGTCCAACACTACCACGTTATATGCATCTCCGGACAGGAGAATTCCATGACAGGTTTGTAATTGATACGTTCTGTTTTCACTTTCATTTCCTAACCTGTTTGTGATTTTGTATGGGAACAGTATGCATCAGGGTGATGCGGCTGATATAAAAACAACCACAGAATAGTCTGCAAGGGTTTAACGTAATTAGGCGCCCTAAGACCAGTACATGTAGTATCAAAATCTCCGCAGACATATTTTGATACATTTTCGGCGACACCCCAGGGGTGGAGCCTTTTGCACTTAATCGTTACCGTGTATGCAAATGCGTATGTAGACATGTTTATCTATATTCATATTTTATTATGTAACATGTGTTTTATAATCTGTTCTTGTTATTGACACAGCGTTCACGAGAGAAACCGCACTTGGGAGCATTGAAGTGTATTCGAGAGGTTTGTCACAATAGTAGAGGAAAGAGTCAACATGAATGCAATTAACAGATCATATTGGTCTGTAGATTTGACGATACTGACTTGATAAAAGAACCCCAATTAACAGAACCGTTCTAAATCGTATTGTATAAAATTAGGAGTTCGTTTCTTAATATCTCATACAAGCTAAGAGGGTATCATTGGACGAAACAAACATGCAAACATCAAAGACCAAGTTATCAACGGTGGCAGAAGAATTTCAAGAGTTGGACCTGACCTTCAGGAGTGGTTCTGATCTGGATTTTGTAGAGAGAGGATTCGCACGTAAACTGATTCAAGCTATCAGTAGTCAAGATGAGGTATTGGAATATGAAGCATTTAAAAGTCTTGCAGATTTGTACCTGCACAAAGCAAAGATGAACAGACATAAGAGGAAGAACTTCGACAAGGCCTGTTCGCTGTACAAAGAACTGTTCCGGCTCTGTGTAAGTGAGGAAGATAAACAAGTAATACAGCATCGTATTGAATATGCAGAGAAATGTACAAAGTTAGTGCACGGTCAAATGCCTACGAAATCAGGCATTCAGATTTCAACTAACATCATATTGGCTGTAGCGATGACACTTCAGGAAGTGAGAAGGAAGACCAAGACTAAAGGATACGGCGTCACGCCCTTAATTGAAGCGTATACAATGCCCTTTGTTGAAGCAATCGTAAGTGGAAACAAATATCTTGAGATAGAATCTCTTAAGAGCATTGGAGATCTGTACCTGGAGATGGGAAGGGTTGGTAAGGACAAAACGGAGATAACCAAAGCAGCTGGCCTGTACCGAGGGGCGCTGGACCGCTGTGAAGATTCAGATGGCCGAGGAACGCTGAACCACCGCATCAAGTACGCGGACAAAACCAAGGTCAAAGGAATGAAGGTCAGTGATAATCCATTCTCTGTCAGATTTTGATGTTTATATCATATCCATATCATGATGATGAAGTTTTTTTCTTCTAAGCGGTCAAAGGTCAATATAAAAAAACTGCCTAAAAGTGTTTTCTTCTAAGCGGTCAAAGGTCAATATAAAAAAAACCTGCATGAAATCCTTTAACTAGATCTTCTTTAAATTCAACATACAAAACAAAGACATCAAAACCATCCAGCAGAAATCAAAGCAGAATATAAATAAGCATTTGCACATTATAGAAATGAATTTTGACAAAGACTATGCCTTTTCAGCAGCGACGGCAACAAGGATTTTTTCACAGAATGACTGTAAAAAAAGGCAATGCTGGACACACAAACAACAGTGACAAAGGAGAAGACACTGACAGGTTCGTGACACGTTTGTGATTCATATTGTTTGTATTTGTTTGTTTGTTTGTATTGCATACCCGGTAAACCGCATCAAGGCGTAACACACCAGGTTTGTACTAAAGAGTACCAGTATCCAGACAGATTCATATGATCCACACACATCAGAAAGGACCCCTACTCTTTTCGATAAGTGTGTTGGGTTCCTTAACGAGCTTGAGGTGTGGCTCTCCTCACACAAACACGTCCATTTAGCGTCATATCCGAGGGACGTCCCTAACCGAAGCTAGGTACTCATTTTCACCTGAGTAAAGTAGGGAAAGTCGTGTAAAGTGCCTTTCCCAAGGGCACAACGTCAACGGGATAAATCAGGGAACCCCGAATTCGAACCCGGTATCTCTGGTTTTCTGGGGCCAAACACTCTGCCACTACGCCACCACGACGCCACTTGTGATTCATATACGATGTAAAAAGAAATACAATTACGTTTAAGGTATCAATGGTTTCTGTAATAAACTAGAATGGTTGAAATATTGTATGTGCCATCAATAATGAATATATATTTTCATATTCATGTGTAAAAACCAACATACTTAAGTTTTTGAACTGTATACAATGCCATGCTTCAAACAGCACATACAAAGAACACCTAGAGCAGGGCTGCAAGGCCCAGCAGATAGGGAATCTGGACAGGGCAGAACACCACTTTGCAGCTGCGCTCAAGTCCATTCATGGGAAAGGTGAGTCATGTAATATTAATTGCGTAAAAAGCTTGTCTGAAGAGCATTATACGCGGTTGGTAAAAAGACCTCGTTGGAGCTTTAATTAGTCACGTAGTATTCTGTATTCAATGAAAAAGCAGGGAGAGATATCCCTACCACCTTCGTTCATCAGCAATGTGTATTTTCAACAATCTTATAACGTTTGATATGGTATGGTAATTATTATCAATAATTTCACAATGATGTACAAAAAAGTAAATTGCAATTTTTACGGTTACTGATAAGTAGAATTATTATCTCCATGAAAAAAAGACTTTTTCATGGGGATATAGTTATCTCCATGAATAAAGACTTTTTCATGGGGATATTGTTTCGTGCGTGTGTGTTTATATGCGTGTGTGTATGTTTGTGTCACCGGATGCTTAAAGTCAGCATAAGTGTAGAACGTGTAGATGGATTGTAATGATATTTGGCATGTGGGTAGGTGTTGGGAGGAGAAAGGTCAGGGTCGATTTTGGGCTCCCTGATATGTGTCACTGGAACTGCAATGCCATATTTGTAAAACATGTTCTAAGGAGAATAACCGAAGAAAGGAACGACAGATTTTCATGTTATTTGGTACGCAGGTAGGATGGACAGAGATGTACACACTGAAGTGCAAATTATGCAAATTGGGACTGAATTTGCAAAAATAATGAGGAAATTCTACACCTCCATTCTAGGAATGTGGTGGGAGCTCACACCTGTCACACCTTGGTTTCAAATCTGGGACAAGATTCCCCCAGGTCTCAACAGCGCTAGCTGGTAATGAGGAAAATCTATACCTCCATTCTAGGCATGTTGTGGGAGCTTACACGTGTCACACCTGTTAGTTTCATGTAGGTGCAAGGAAAGATAGACACAGCTGTTGCAAGGTCTTAGTTTAATCTTATGATAGTGGAACATTTATACCCAGAGCTGATAGATATATATGGGTAGTAAAGTAGTGATCATAATTTAAAGTTTCATTGTTGCAACTGATTCAATAGACTGGCTGTCACTATTCGGTTATTATTGCTGTAGCAGCACCTGTTATAAAACACATCATATATAAAACCAAATTTCATGGAGATTTTGGGTCTTCAGATTCTTGTTGATACTTGTTTTTCATGCAGAGGCAAGCAAAGAAGTAGATCCCCTTCTGAAAATGAGCGATGTCTACCTGAAGAGGGGAGTGCAGTCAAAAGACGGCGATCATTTCGCCAAGGCAGCAGCACTCTGCAACGCAGCACTGGTAAGATCAAAAACAGAAGACAAAGACGACATAAAACAAACAATCCAGTTAATAACTCAATCATTCGTTAATCACGGTATCACACACTCGGTAGATATCGATGACGTAGACAAACACAAAACGATGTTGAAGGAAGATAGACACCAAGTGGAAAAGGAAACCGAAAAGATTGAACAGAATATCGATCCTTACAGCCTTGATGACGACGACCCAAACATAAGAGAGCTGGAGAGTAAGAGAGCTGAAGCTATCAAAATATTGTTACAGACAATCTTCATCAGCGAATAACATTTATAGTTGGCCTTGTAGATGAATGTATGGAGATAATGGGCCAACCTCCCTGCAAGTATGCCATGATAGGCTTGGGTTCGCAAGCCACAGGTCTTGCAACACCATACTCTGATCTGGAATTTGCCATTTTGATACAGAAGGAAACAGAAAACAACGTCAGGTATTTCCGCAACCTCACTATCTACACCTCAAAGTGATCAGTCTGGGAGAAGCAATTCTCCCAGCCATGGCGATTAAGTCTCTCAATGATTTTATCTCAGAGGACCCACTGGACAACTGGTTCTATGACTCTGTAACACCGCGTGGGTTTTCGTTCGATGGAGCCATGCCGCATGCCTGTAAGACTCCGTTAGGCAGGGGTAAAACAAACGAGCTTATCCGCACACCAAGTAATATGGCAAAACTTTTGGAAGAAAATGTGACGTTTCATTTGAAGAAAGGCTACCATCTTGCCAGTGTCTTGGGGAATGTTTCTTTAATCGCGGGAGAGCAGAAGCTGATCGATGAATATACGGCTTTATGGACTAAGCTACTGCAAGAAGACAGGAGAAAAATCCCTTTGTTACTGGCAAATACCATATTGAAAGACAATTCCCCAACTTTTGATAGACACGTTCTGGATGCCAGTCTTCTGAATGTAAAGAAAGAAATCTACCGATTTTCAAGCCTTGCTGTGTCATGTTGGGCGCTACTCCATAGAATACAACCGACAACAATATGGGACACCATTGCTAAGATGCACAAGAATGGTGTCATTAACAAAGATAATACACATCACTTGATGGTGATGATCAGTATCTCAGCAGAACTGAGGCTACGAACGTACATGAACAATCACGGCCAAGTAGAAAACATGTCGGCATTATCAGCAATGCCAACAGAAACAGATTTGGGTGAGAAAGTAAGGAAAGTGTTCTACATTTCAAATCCAAAACAGCTTATGAGATACTACTACACAGCAACACCTTTGAAACAATTTGTTTCAAAGATTACCGAGTCACCAGAAGCGTCTTTAACACTATTTGACAACTCTTTGCAACTTAAATCAGACGTATACGAATGTCTGTGTGACTACCAAAACTTAAAGACCTGCAGGGGCGAGATTTTGCAAAATCATACTTCCAAATTTGGCAAGGCTTCCATGCACCCCGACATTGCCCGATCACTTAGCGACTTAGGGAGAGCATGTCGGCAGATTGGTGATCACAAAAAGGCCATCAGCTATCATGAACAGTCACTACAGATGACTCAGACTATCTATGGGAAGAATACTGCACATCTTGACATCGCCGCCTCGCTTTGTAACTTGGGTTCCACCTTGATAGGACTTGGTGATTTCAAAAAGGCTATCAGCTATCACGAACAGTCATTGC
Source organism: Branchiostoma lanceolatum (assembly GCF_035083965.1). Classification (NCBI taxonomy): domain Eukaryota; kingdom Metazoa; phylum Chordata; class Leptocardii; order Amphioxiformes; family Branchiostomatidae; genus Branchiostoma; species Branchiostoma lanceolatum. Next base: position 4,834,937 of record NC_089738.1, on the reverse strand, counting down.
AGATGATGCGGCATATCTATGGTGAGAAAACTGCACATCCTAACATCGCCGCGTCACTTGGCAACTTGGGTACCGTCTGGATGGACATTGGTGATCACAAAAAGGCCGTTAGCTATCATGAACAGTCACTGCAGATGAGACGGACCATCTATGGTGAGAATGCCGCACATCCTGACATCGCCACATCACTTGGAAGCCTGTGTAACGCCTGGATAGCCCTTGGTGAATTCCAAAAGGCCGTCAGCTATGGCGAGAAGTCATTACATATGATGCAGAGTATCTTTGGTGAGAGCACTGCACATCCTGACATCGCCAAGCTACTTGGCAACTTGGGTACCATCTGGACGGACATTGGTAATTACAAAAAGGCCGTCAGCTATCATTCGCAGTCACTACAGATGGATAGGATCATCTATGGTAAAAAGATTGCACATCCTGAAATCGCCTCTTCACTCAACAACTTGGGCATAGACTGGATGAGCCTCGGTGAATACAAAATGGCAATCAGCTATTATGAACAGTCACTACAGATGAAGCAGAGTATCTATTGCGAGAATACTGCACATCCTGACATCGCCTTGTCACTAAACAACTTGGGTAACGCCTGGGCGGCACTTGGTATTCACAAATTGGCCATCAGCTATCATGAACAGTCATTACAGATGAGGCGGAGTATCTATGGTAAGAACAGCGCTCATCCTCACATCGCCTCGTCGCTAAACAATTTGGGTTCCGCCTGGGGGGACCTTGGTGATCACAAAAGGGCCGTCATGTATCATGAACAGTCACTACAGATGGAGAGGACTATATATGGTGAAAAGACTGCACATCCTGACATCGCCTCGTCACTGAACAACGTGGGTAACGACTGGGCGGATCTTGGTGATCACAAAAAGGCCGTCAGTTGTCATGAACAGTCACTGAAGATGAGGCGCATTATTTATGGTAAAAATATTCCGCATCCTGATATCGCCGCGTCACTTAACAACTTGGGCAATGGCTGGAGGGATTTTGGTGATCAAAAAAAGGCCGTCAGTTATTATGAACAGTCACTACGGATGAGGAGGAGTATCTATGGTTGGACCACTCTACATGCTGACATCGCCTCGTCTCTTGACAGCTTGGGTGTCGCCTGTGGGGACTCTGGTGATCACAAAAAAGCCATCAGTTATCATGAACAGTCTCTTCAGATGAGGATGAGTATCTTTGGTAAGAACACTCCACATCCTGATATCTCCAAATCACTTGGCAACTTGGGTATTGCCTGGGGGGACCTTGGTGATCACAAAAAGGCCGTCAGCTATCATGAACAGTCACTACAGATGGAGAGGGCTATCTATGGTGAAAAGACGGCACATCCTGACATCGCCGCGTCACTTGGGAACTTGGGCAACGCATGGATGAACCTTGGTGATCACGGAAAGACCGTGAGCTATCATGAACAGTCACTTCAGATGAATCAGAGTATCTATGGTAAGAACAAACCACATCCTGACATCGCCAAGTCACTTGGCAACTTGGGTAGCGTCTATGCGAGCTTTGGTGATCTAAGGAAGGCCATCAGCTATCTTGAACAGTCATTACAGATGATGCTGACCATCTATGGTGATAATAGCGCCCACCCGTACATAGTTATGGCACTAATGAAGGCGTCTATTGTCTGGGGAAAACTTGGTGATTACCAAAAAGCCTTTACCTATTTTCATCAAGCGACAATGATGAAACGTGTACCTTAGGTATTAAGCAGTAAGCTGCATTGGTGTGCCTGCTAAGCTAGAGCTTTCTTGCTCTGTAGCGTTTCGAAGCTAAATGCAGCTTGAAATATTATGATATGATATTAAGAAGTGCTGTTCAGAATAGTGCACATATCAGCATGATATAAGGACTTACAATCTGTAACTGTCGTATCTAAGTCTATACTTAGATTAGGTTTCCCCTTTCCCTTAACACCTAAGGCCATGTTGAATTGATTATATGGATGGCATCCTCTGGAGACCCGAAAACTGGTGTGAGCGTGCTAATGAATAAAAAAGTTTTATTCAAAAAGAAAGTTCCCTTCATTATGAAATCTATGTAGTCAGGAACGATGAACAAAACTAAAGTATGGTATCGTATGATAGATCTTTTATTTTTGTTCTTTCCCATCTTCTCCTTGACTTTGGCATGCTACGAGATTAGTACCTCTTTTCGAAATAAAAATGTATACATATATATTTAATTTACAGCATATATTTCATCATTTTGCAGCTGCTGTTTTTTGGAAACGGATGATTTGGAAATTCTGCGAGCGTGAATATCACCCTTTATCTATTCAACATGAATTCACTAAGAAAGAATCTATTCTGTGTTTTAGGAATTATTCAATTGATTTTGTATAGATTTCCAAGAGGACCTTGTCGATGAGAAAAACCAAATATTCTATAAATGGGCAACATTGAGACTTAGTGATTGGACTAATGCCTAAGACATACACAAAATAAAATAGTTTGATTTCGGCGACCCCATGCCTCTTTGAAATACTTAAATTCACTTTTTTTACATTTCTATGCCAAGACTTCCAAATTTGTGTATGGTATTTGTTGTATATAACGAATGTTTACTTGAATGTGTACTATTATCAAAGACACTTGCCTCCTGTTATGTACATGTATGTGTGTGTACAGTAAAAAAAAAGTGAATTAAAGATTTGGAACAGAAAGAAGTGCATTTGTCCTTGTTTTTTTCTGGTACACTATAGTACACTCCCCCAAGGAATGGTCACACCAAAAGAGCAATTATCTTGTGGATCTTTATGTAACAAAACTACAAACGAACAGTAACTTTTGCTTTAGATGTGGACCAATATTCTTCCGGTCAGTTTAGCATTAGTAACAACGAGTTGAGATAGTACAAGCTCCCTTCCCAGACTGCCTGAGCTGAGCCTTACTTTTTTTTATCCTGAGCATGCATTCAACCAATACAGTTGGGAATCTGTCACAGATATACATATCCTGCTTTTCACATGTTTTTGTGTGTGTGTGTGCACTGGTGGTTTTCGACGAGAACAGTCTTACTAGCTTTCTAGTCTTGTCTTTGGGCTAGGAAATTTCATGGAATCTGTATTCAATTAGTTTATACCAAAGTACAATATATACTACCTTTACTTAATAAATGAAACAGGAAAAGCATCCTTACTTGACATGTTTTTATTTTCTACCATAAAGGTACTAACACAGCGAAGCACTCACTGTAACGAAAACAAACAGAAAGTCATCAGGATGAACACAACTGGAATGTGTTTAAAATTCATCCCTATTACTCGGATTTCAATCATTGGCAATTATTTTATGTATTTCTAACATCTACAACAATTAAATGTACATTCAAAATGACAGAAGACTCTAGTTAAGAAAATTTGTCAGAAATGAGTTTGACAGGATTTGGAAAACAAACATGTATAGGTACAAGTCACAGAACATTACAAAAATTTGTACGTTCCTTCACTCATTACTTATATTGATTCCAAACATTTGTGACCGATTGCAATTTGCACACTGCTGGAAAGGATACTTCTACAAGAACCTGTATCAAAAACTGCTAAGTCTAATGAGTTCAAAAGTGAGAAACCTCCGTGTAACGAGACTAACGACTCACTTGGGCAAGTGCAATACAGACAGTCTGAGCTAGAGACGATTCAAGGACAGATATGATAAAGACATGAAACTGTACAATCCGTTACTTCTTCTATTGTGTCAGTAAGGGATACTTACTAGAAACAAATGCGCTTAACACGCTTCGGTCACAATTTAACCGGTTCTTGAAGGGGGTGAAGCCCCGGTCAGACCCGTAGGATACCTCACGATGGTCTTACACTTAGCCTAAGACGTCTGTTTGTTACCAGTTCCCGGTTTGATATTAACTCCGAGTTATAATGAAAAAAAAAAGCCCAGCCGTGCCAAAAAGAGTAGCCCGGTAGCGACAGGGTATCCCACGGGCCCGGGGACACGTATAGGGGTCACGTCTGAAAGTGAAAAATAAACAGTCCGTAAACTTCCCGACCGGGCCCCTTTTCATAATTGTGACCTTTTGCATGAGAAGCCAGTTCTGTGGTATGATACACCAACGCGCTGAAGATCTTCATGATTTACTCAAAGAGAAGATGTTGCTGTGTCACGACTCATCTGGGCTCCTCCAGCCCCCTCCCCTCCTCGTCCTGGCCCGCTGCGGGGGTTTCCGTCCTGTCCAGACCGGCGGGGTGTCGGCTGGTTCCTCCGGCACAGATTCTCTCGGCGTTCACGGCAGCATTCCCTATATACATGTTATGTAAGGTTAAAAAAATATATAAATTGAAACTTTTTTCACACATCAAGATTTCGAAAAAAAGACACAAATTCATATCTGAGCATTCATATCTCAGTAAAAGTCACGTTTTCGAAAGTAAATTGTCCAGATGTATATGATATGTTTTCGATGCCTGTTGTGGGTCGATGTGTTGTGAATGACTTCCTCAAACAGCGGGTCCCAAATGTAACCCAGGCGGCAGAGTGCTTTGTCTACCCGAAGAAGACTAAGCGGAAGATAGCCAAGATACAACTTCTACCACAGGCCTCAGAAGAGCGTTGCCTTTTCCTTTGCACGCCCCAGTATAGCTGCCACTTGTACCACCCTATACCACTTGTACCACAGGCCTCAGAAGACCGCTGCCATTTCCTTTGCTCGTCTTAGTATAGCGACCTCCCCTACCACCGGGTGAAAAATGTAACCCTGGCCGAAGAGAGCTCCGTCTGCACCAAAGAAGGATTGGCCACCTATACCACCTGTACAACGGGCCCTTTCCTTTGCTCGTCTCCAGTATAGAAATCACTTGTACCACACTATACCACTTGTACCACGGGCCGCAGAAGAGCGCTGCCCTTTCCTTTGCTCGTCTCAGTATAGAAACCACTTGTACCACAGACCTAACAAGAGCTCTACCTATTCCTTCACTAGTCTTAGTATAGAAATCATTTGTACCACACTATACCACTTATGCCACAAGCCTCAGAAGAACGCTGGCCTTTCCTTTGCTCGTTTCAGTATAGAAATCACTTCTACCACACTATGCCACTTGTACCACAGGCCTCATAAGAGCGTCGCCTTTATCTTAGCTCCTCTCTTTTGAGGCCTGTGGTACAAGTGGTAAAGGGTGGTACAAGTGGTTGCTTTGAGTAGCGTGCGTAGTCCAGTGGTTAGCGATCTTGCCTCTGGAACTAGAAGCCCCAGGTTCGATTCCGGCGGTGTCGCTCACCCGACATGCACGCTACCGGAAAGGGTCGCAGTCCTCATGTCGGGACGTTAAGCCGTGGTCCACTAGCACTGTTCATTGTGCTTGTCTAAACGAGCTAGGGGAATTTCCCCGGTACAATGAACCTGTAAATACTGTAAATATAGCGTCTGTCTTCTCTCTCACAACCAGTGGAAGATTAGCTCAACTGTACAATGAGTTCATTTGAGCTAATCTGATTCGAGATCACGTTCCTTTCTTTTTTAAAAAAGGACGACAACTTGTACCACACTATACCACTTGCACCAAGGGCCTCAAAAGAGCGCTGCGAGTCTCAGTACGAGGGAAGCGGTTCGATCAAAAGTTAGAGGTAGATAACTTTTTATCGAACCACTTCCCCCGTACAAGAGTATATACGTAATGCCTTGTGCCTGGATACATCGGCCCACACAAGGCGTGAAACATTTACGTGCGAGCAGGGGACGTTCGTAGCTCCGTTAGTCGACACGCAGCTCGGCATATGTCGCCGTGTTCCTGGGTACCATCGCCCGCGATTTCGAGATGGATTACATAAAAGCTGCGACGGAAATATCGTCCAACGACCTTTTTTGGTCACCACCTTATTTGGGTACGTCTTGTTTGTAGCGGACAAAGGTAAAAGAGTAAAAATGATACGTAGAATGATCGTCTTCGGCGATATGATTGAAAAAAAGGATGTAGGTTTTGAAGGTTTCAGGAATAAAAAAAGAAAACAATGTGATTGATGGCAAATGACAGTTGATATTTTAGGGAGGCTATAGTTTTTTTTTGTGAGCGTCTGTACAAATTGTCCTGGTTTTTATTTGGTTTCGCTGTGCGCTATGTATGCCCATCTTCCGTGTATTCATTTGAACTTGTAATTTTCCTTTCAAAAACGAATAAATTGAAGAATGAAAAAAAGAGAAAGGAAGAAAAAAGATATGTCTTGTAGTCGGTCATAGTATGCCCACTACAAACTTCTCCAAACAGTGTGCAAATGTACCACATTACAGTCCGTGGTTAAACATATTATAATGAAACAATGAAACACATTTAGATTAATTTTTCTAATGATCCGTTACGATTAGCGCCTACCTCCAGGGCGCACTTTTGGGTTCTTTGGATGTGGTGTCTGTCGCGGTAGAACCGTTGAATTTGTAGAGGCAGGTTCGACAGAAGTCGCATCTGAAAGCAAATGAAAAAAAAAAAATTAAAAGCATCACGGTAGTTTTTGTGGCAAAAGAAATATGCCCTGAAATTCAAGAATACAAAACACAGAGAGAGAAATCATTTTGATTTTCCCCGGGGCCCCCTTCGCTGTAATTAGTATACAAAAAAAAAAAACATCGAAAACTTTTGCATGTCAAGATGTTGGCAGGTTAAAAAGAAAAGTTGTGCTGTGTATCTCCGTTCTCATGTGTTCTACTTATATTCTTAATCATAACATTCTTAAATAATCATGATAAATATTGATTTTGCCCCGCCCACTTCCGCTACTTTGTTATCATTGTACGTTTGCAATTAGTCTTTAAAAAATCTCAATCATGAGTTCGTTAACTCACTACAGTCAAAACAGTACTCCCATCTGGTCTCGGGGTCCATGGTGTAGCACCAGGGGCAGGGGTTCAGGTAAGGAGTCCGGCAGAAGTTCTGTTCAAGTCCAGCGTAGGGGTGCCAGTAGGAGTCTAGATATGCGCGGTAATGTGGTTCTTTGCTGTTCCACATCTGACAAGCTTTTCCAGAAACCGTCGTATTGACAGTTCCATTGTAGACATTACGTTCAGGTGCTGTATCAAAATGATAATCATATTAAAGATTATTTTTAGTAAGTCCCTATTCAACTTGGACTTTGGCAGTGACCTTGCTGCGACCGAGTCATCATAGTGACACATCGCTCAACGGATTCCATAGATAAAAAAGAGTCTTTTTACGCTTCGTGTGTTTTGTTGTCTTTTCAGTCATGCTGTTACATTTAGCACGATATTCCCATATGAAGTCATGGTTTACACAAATCTAATTTAGGTCGCAGCAAGGTCTCAGTACGATCGCCGTGTAGTGGAATGGGGGGCCTTAGCCAAGCTTCTATTTTTGCATTTTCTTTTCAATTTGTAAAAGAACTACCTAGCAAAAACAAAAACATTGTTTCAAGTTGAGGAATATGGTTTACATTATGTACATAACTATATCGTATATGAAGTTGGATTCCGATGTGTAGTTTCAAGCATTTTGAGGAGTTCTTTAGTTCTTTTATCCACAATGAATTGTAATATTGAATGCTTCCTTTAAAATGTCATAATTAATATCTAGGGTAAATAATCATAGAGAGACTAAGCTACCTACTATAAGCTACTATAAACTATTTCCTACTAATTACTTCAGGCATACTAACAGCAATCGAAGCAGTAGTCGTATCGCAAGTCTGGATCCATCGTGTAGCACCACGGACAGGGGCTGTCTAATTTACTGCAGAAGTTCCCTCCCATACTTCGGTACTTAGGGCTGGGGAGGTGAACGGCCGTACTGTCCCAGCGTTGGCAAGGGATTCCGGATATCGTCATGTTGACATCTTCACGGTAGTATGGAGTCAATTCTGCAGTTTCATAAAGTGGAAAAAACTATGTTTATCTTTTCTTTTTCTTCTAGATGTCGAGCATAATAAACATTGAGAAATAACTCTATCATGAGAAATAACCGTCTCACTCCCGACCTCAACTTTGAACTATGCAAAGAAAATAGATTTGATAAGTCAAATAAAAGTACCATTTGTACGGCGCCTTGTAACAACGGAGTACAAAATAGACACATAAAATAAATCTGGAAATTCAATTATACTTACAACACAGTGAAGGCTAACATAAGTCAATTTGTAATGTATAATTACAACAGAGGGTTTGAAATATCTTAATTTTAACGACAACAAATTTCCATGCACTTGCCTATTTTTGTATTTTGACAATTGTCGTGACGTCTATAGATATATATTCAAATCGTATTGTGGCAATGGTTTTCTTATAAGCTGTTGTACACATGTTTGAAAGGTGTGTGTGTGTACTTGTGTGTGTTGGGGTGGTATTTACCATTCGCCCATTTTGAATGAGAGAGAGAGCAAACGTGTATCCAGACAAAATCATGACCGTAGTTTTGTACTCACCGCAACTGATCGGAAACACTCCCAACACAAGGAGCCATGTCAGAGATAGCTTCATGGTTCCACCTGTCACAACCGCGGCAGAGAAAACACCCTTGTTTCTACCAGAACTCGAGACAGTTTGTCAGGGTCTGCAAGAATGCCTTTACATTAGATGAAATTTCCCCTCTGACTACATGTATATGTAATGCACCGAGTGGGGAAATAGGTCTGGGTTCAGCCTATGAAGTCATGAGTCGGGTGCATGGAAAACTTCAGTCCCAGTATCTACTTTTATCGTATGAGATGAAAGTTATCGTAGAATAAGTACACGTTACGATTTTTGCAAAGAAAACGCTTTGTGTGTGTGTGCGTTTCGACTTATGTTTGTGTGTATGTGTGTGTCCGTGTGTGTGTTTGCGTACATGTCCGTGCGTGTGTGTGTGTTTACGAAGAAAGACTTGAAACGTTCAATAGTACACTTTTTGATTGCGTTATTGTCTAAGATATATGTACTAGTAATTGTAGGAGCGCCAGATAACCATTCTCCTTTATACAAAGCGTAAAGAAAACTCTACCGCCCCCTGATATTGTTTTCTAACTTCGAAGGATGATATCCAAATGACTTCTGTATAACTCTGCCTTTCAAGCATGATCTGAAGTTGGTGACTGCAGACATATGATTACCTACGAAGTTACCGGCATGGAAATGGAGGAATAGTTTTCGAATATTGGATTTTTTTGGTGGCAGATAGCTTTTGATGTAAGGAAGAACTGGCGTAGGTTTGTCCCCGCATCCTCCCAGCAGGCCCGATATGCTCGGTTCATTACCTCCCATAGCGGCCCTGCAATTTCCAGCCCGTGAACTCGCTTCTGGGGATGTTATTGACAGTTGCTCATGAATAATTAATGACCTAGCCTTATTTGAATTCCCAGCGTCGTTTGCGTTTTTGCTGGAGATGACCTTTAGCAAACCCTCTGATTGGCTGAAGCTGTTTTGGTGGTGACGTCGCCAGAAGTGAGTTCACAGACTGGAACTTGCAGGGCCGCTATGGGAGGTAATGAACCGAGCATATCGGGCCTGCTGGGAGGATGCGGGGACAAACCTAGACTGCACTAGAACTGCAGGGGCATTTTGTCAAAATTTTTCAGGAAGGATAACTTAACTGAACAAGGGAATGATGGGTTCTATGATATTTGGTATGCTGGTAGCTTAGACAGAGATTTTCACAAATTATGACTTAATTGGTATAGCCAATGAGGAAAATCATAACATCACTAGATGCGACATATGTAATGTGTGGCAGGTGGAACATCTAGACACCAATTATACAAATAAGGGCCTAATTCGCATAATCAATGTACAGTCCATGTAAGAGTGCCATAATTCCTTTGTGATAGATGGTGGGTATTTCATTAACATACATGTACTTGTCACATGTGTAGGTTAGTTGAAGATGCACATCATTATGCATTATTTATGTAAATGTGCAAATAATTTGCATAATTTACAATGAAATGTAAGGAAATGACTTTAACACATACTAAGTTATTTTGGTAGAGAAGACCATTATTTGAAATAGATTTTGCTAATTGCAGCCTCATTTGTATAACCAATGAGACGAGATAAAATGGTCATTTCAAACCCACAAATGCTCAAAATATTTCATGGAGGTATGAGGTTTATCAGACCTTTATAAAAAAAACAGGAAAAGCATCATTAGTTCACACGTTTTTATTTTCTACCATACATGTACTAACATAATGAAGCACTCACTTTACCGAAAAAAATGTCATCAGAATGGATGCAGCTAGAATGTGCTTAAAATCTATCCCTATGACTACGAATTCGAATCATTAGCAATGATTTCATGTATTTCTAACATCTACAACAATTATATCCAAAATGGCAGAAGACTCAAGTTTAGACAGGTTGTCAGAAAGGAGGTGGACAGGATTTGGGAAAGTGCATGAATATTTACAAGGCACAGAACATCACAAAAACATACAAAATGTATGTACGCTCACTCACTCATTGATTTCAAACATTTGTGACCAATGGCAATTTACAGTGCTGGAAAGGATCATTATACATGTACCTGTATCATTAACTACGTTTAGGCAAGGCAATGAAAAAAAACTGTTTAACTACTCTTTGTATTCTTTATACAATACATCATCATTGTTGAAGATACAATAAGTGCCAAAAACAGCTTTGGGCTGAGATTCATAGACAGGGCACACAAAAATGGGGGTGGGGAGGACCAGACCTATCCAATTACCCAGTAGCAATAAGTACATGTCAATCAATTTTCATGTTGTCCTGGTTTCAGGTAAAACTCAGGGAAAAAAACAGATGCAGAGTGTATGTATGGAACACATGGTACGTAATTACCAGGGAAACAGGGTGTCTCATACAAAAGGAGGGCGTCTAATTTCTCTTAGTGTAGGGCGTCCAGAAGACGCACTGACGCCATGCTAGCTAAAAGCCTGGCTGAGAATGACTTGATCACGCCACTTGTGCTGCCCTCTCTGAAATGACAGCGGGGTCGACAGCGACACTCTTGGTGCTGTTGTTGGTCTTGTAGATCCCCACCAGTCGGTCAGCCAGCTCAAACATGTTGTTGCGGAGAGAGATGATGATGAACTGAGCATTCTTTGTGCGTTCCTGGAATACACAATAAGAATCATTACACTTGTTCATGTTTCGTATGCTCAAAGATGTTCAAACTTCACCCACATACTGGGTTCTTAAGTGGGTATCTCATTGGACTGCAGTACGTTGGCCACCTCACTGTGTCTTAAATTGGGAATGTCATGCAAAAGGTAAAACCATGACTTAAGTTAAAAGACAACAAAACACGAAAAAATGGGCCACACCTCAGTGAGATACCTGCATTACTTACGTTTTTGTAACCTTTCTGCTATGGCAAGTTTCACACACAAATGCTTAAAGAAATGTTCACATCGAAAAACAAATCTGTCTTTAACAGCAGAAAGCTGTCCAGGCAAGTTTAGTCCATTTAAAACACCAAAAGAAATCTAGGACCCATAATTCATAGTATTTCAAAAGATATCTTTTACCTTCAAAGGGATACCTACAACTACAAGTACTGTGTGGATTCATATCAAAGTGGTAAAAAAGGGATAGAAAAAAACAATAAATGAAAGCAAAAACTTGACTTCTTTTTTTTTTCACTGAAACTTTATGTTCACTGTTTTCACGGTCACCTCAGAGTCTGTATTGTGAACTTATCATCACCATGAAAAAACCTGCTGTAATTATTCATGATTCTAATCACTTGGAACTATCGAGAAGTTAAAGTTAGGTGAAAATGTCCATTTTCCTTACACCGTGAAATTTTGCTACCGTGAAGATAATTAAAAAGTGAACTACAGTACCTTGATGTAGCTGGCCACAATAGAGACGTTCTTGAAGTCCAGGGCAGCATCGATCTCGTCCATAACATACAGGGGGGTCGGCTTGTAGTGGTGGAGGGCAAACACCAGGGCCAGGGAACTCAGCGTCTTCTCACCTCCAGACAGGTTCGAGATGTTCTTCCAGCTCTTCTTGGGAGGTCGCACACTAGTGAGAGTGTGGTGGCAAGAAAGCGTGATAAGTTTATTTCAGTTTTACTGTATTATTTACTTTGTAAAGCAGTCATCTGAAAAGTAGCAAACTGATATTTTAGTTGAGTACTGTAATTCTTGAAATACTGTAAATGCATTTAAGTTTGCGTGGTTTTAATTTCGCAGTGGGAAGAAAATGGGGGTGTTCGTGGTGGTTTAAAGTTTGCATTTGAGACAATAATGGGCGAGGAAGTAGGAGGGCTAAAAATTTTGCGGTGGTTTTAAGTACGCGTCGAAGACCTTACTGCATTGACCGTAAACACAAAACCACCATGAATATTTCTGTATTTACATTACCCGGTTTTATATTTGACGTTTGCTTCAATGCAAAAACGTTTGTTTCCATTACTGTGCAGTCTCTGACTATAGTGCTGTGGCAAATTTAAAACTACTGCGAACATTCCATTTTCTCCTTACTGCGAAATTAAATCATGGACTAGAAAACATTCACAATACATGTACATGTATATCTTACCTACTTATGATTACATTTTGCAAGCAATACTTTTTTCAAAAGCTTCAAACTACATTGCAGAAGGCACAAGGCTTTTACTAGCAATATCTACAAATGTGAGGAACTTCATGCTCTTAGTTCCGCATGAATTCTTTTTTATAGATTTTCGACACTGATTTTCCTGAATCTACCCGAGCAAAGTTCACGTCTTGGAAAAAGGTGGGTCTGTTCTCTAAGTCTTCCTTGTTTACCTGAAGACAATCCCCTCAGAGAAAGGATCCAGACTATCCACCAGTTCCAGCTCAGCGTCTCCGCCCAAAGTGATCATCTGGTACATCTCTTTCAGTTTGTTGGTGATGACCCCAAACCCTGCCATGAACTCGTCCAATCGCTGCTTGCGAAGGTCCTCGTAGGCCTTCCGCTGCTGGTCGCGCCGACTCGTGATCTCGTCCAGTTCAGAGACCCGCTTGAGGTAGAGTTGCTCCTGAAATTGAATAAATCCTTGCACTTTACAACCATATAAAACAGCATGTTAAAGCTTCCCAGTTTAAAACTGTAGTAAGAGATTGCATTTTAGTAACATTGTGGTGGTGTAATGGCAGGGTGTTTGGCCCAGAACCGAAAACAGAGGTCCTGGGATTGAATCTCTAACTTGTCCTATTGACTTTGTGCCCCGGGGAAAGGCACTTTAAAGGCAACCAAAGCAATATTTGGACCAAAAAAATGGTAATAAAAAAAAATACTGAAATCTTTTTGCTAGTGACATTTACTAACAATGTTTAGCAAATTTCTGTAATAAATTAACACTTAAAGCATTTCAAAACCATGCAAAAACATGCTGTATGATGATTCCCTTAGGTTTGAAAGCCTACAAAACCCCCGGCGATGATTTTCAGTGAGATCTCACATCACAAAGACGTCATATTTTTGCATTATGGACGTCACTTTACATTGTGATAGCGTTGTCTGAACTAATCATGTATAGAAATGACTAAATAAGTTGACTTCCAAAATCCGATTTTCGGGCCCTAATATTGCTTGGGTTTTCTTTAACACGAATATCCTCACTTCACTCGGGCAAAAATGAGTACCAAGCTTTGGTTAGGGACGCCCCTAGGATAGGGCGTTAAATATAGGTCACGTGCTTGAGGAGAGCCACACCTCGAGCACGTAAAAGAACAAACTACACATCAAAAAGAGTAGGGGTCCTTCCTGGAGTGAGTGGATCATATAAATCTGTCCGGGTATGCAGCTTGTATTCTTCAGTACAAACCTGGTGTGTTACGCCTTGAGGTGGTTTACCGGGTATGCAATACAAACAAACGGTGTTTTTTCCACAAGTTGAAGTTTTACCTTTTTCCTGTATTCATTAATGGCTGCCATGTTTGGTTTGAATTCTGCCTGCTTCTCCTCCTGTACGGTGATCTCAAACGTCAGCGCCTGTTTGTCGATGGCCTTGATCTCCTCTTCTGTCAGCTCCTTCAGCTCACAGGGGGCATCCTCATCATCAACTACATTTATAGTCAGCTTCTCTATCTATGGGAGGAAAAGGAACAAGTCACAGATATAACGGGATAACGTTTGATACGGGTGTTATGGACTGGATGATATTATGCGTTATTACATGCCTTTTGGGGGTTCTATTTTCATCATACATAGAATCTGTTTCTGATGAAGACTTTTGAGGTCGAAAGCAGTAAATCGTTGTGTCTCAGCCGTCATCCTTCTGACGCCCAATGGACTAGGGCTTCCACAGAATCATTAGAACCCACTTCGAGTAGGCTGTCGAAACTTTAAATATCAGATTTGGATGTTGGAACTGCTGTTGCTACAATTTTTTGTTCAAGGACTTTTCATCAACTTTTCTCAACTTTTGGTGGATTCTGCATTGAAATGCGTGTTTTTTAGGGTGGCTATGACAGAAATAAAATACAGCACGGTGTATTCCACATCACCCTTGGTCCCGGCCCTCCCGTGGGTCAGCTCACCCTCCAGCCTGTAGGTGATCCTACCCGCGGTCGGGCTGGTGCCTCAAGTGATGAGGAATACACCGTGTTATGTTGTATATTTACCTCCTTTTTCCAGTATTTGATCTTGCCCTGGTTCTCTTTGACAGCGGTAACTTTTTCCTCTAGCTGGTGCCTGATGTCGACACTAGCACTCTTCAGCTCATTCTCTTTGGCTTCCAGGATGTCTAGTTCCTTCTGAATGTCTGCAACAACAGCCTCCACTTCCTGCATCTTTTCCTGGGAATAAAGAATTAAAAAAAAAAGGGTTGCAGTGTGCGTAGTCTAGAGGTAGTCCAGTGGTTAGCAGGGTTCAAAATACTGGATGCAAATGCACATTTGTGCACAAAAAATTGGAGCTGTGCACCTAATATGCAATATTAATGCAACGGTGCATCTACATTTGTAGATATTTGTGTATGCCTGGGTTACTTTCAAAAACCTTTAAGGTACAGTCACTGTTACAGTAGTAAATTCTTGACATTTAAGCATCAGAAAAAATAACAAAACCACAATGCTGTATTACTTGTACAAACTTTAAATTTGAAGTCAGCTTTAAAGGTAATAATGTTTGTTTTAAGTATTGCTGACATTCTACTTAAGAATGCATCTCAAGTTGTGCACTTTAAGTTCTTTTGGTGCACCTAAATTTTAAGATTTTGAGTTAAAATCCTAGTGGTTGTCACTCAATGAAATGCACACAACTAGAAAGGATCGCTGTACTTATAGGACTGAACGTTAATCCACTGATCACTGTACTTGTTGAAATGAGCTAGGGGAATTTCCCAGTTACAATGAAGCTGCACATGTATATACCGTACATACAATGTAGCATCTGTCTTATCTGTCACGACCAGTGGAAGACTAGCTCAACAGTTCATTGAGCTAATTTGAGTTAAACCGGTTGAAGATCACTAGTCTTTAACATTTATTTTAGTAGGACTGGATGGCTTAGCCTTTTTTCCATGAAAAACAAGACAGTGCGATGACATGCGCATGTATGCACCTGGCCATTTTTCTTGAAAACATGGCGACCAGAGAAGGCAGACTTCAACCCCTTACACATACTGCTGTGCTTCCAGTCCCACAGACAAATATAGTTAGACTGAGGATGTTTGGTGTGTTGTTTGTACCTTGGTCTCTTGGAAGAGGTTCAGAACCTCTGTTGCCTTCTCTTCTAGAGTGGTGAGCTCCACCTCAAACTGACCCACAGCCGTCTTGTTCTCCTCTATGTCCTTCTCCAGTTTACCAATCTTGTCCTCAGTCTTAGTGATGTTTCTGATGCAGAGGAAAAGACATGATGCAATCAATCAATCAATCAATCAATAACTTATATTGGAAGTGCCCTTCATCCTTCACTCTTTGCTTTTCATGCTTTCATCTACATTTGTATCTTACTGAATCAGATGTATTTTCAAAGAATATATTACTATACATAGCATAAACATGTACAATGTATAAGTGAAAACCTCTGATTCAAAACGTTAGGCCAGGTTGATTTGATCATATGGATGACATCTGCGAACGCATCAATTTTTGTTTTTTCCATAAAAAAACTAAGTAAATCATAAAAAGCAGCTGCAAAATGAGATTCAGCATGAAGATTTTCAGGTATCCAGAGGATATCATCCATTATAATAATTATAATCAAATCAACATGGCCTTACATTACAAGGAACAATTTTTTTCGTAAGCAGTTCATAGTTACAGTAGCCACTAAAACAAGAAGCAATAGCTACAAATGTATAGACGAACACTAAATGCTCAATGTTCTGGAACTGTCCTTTGAGATTCTGACCTTTTAGCAGTTTTGTTGGCGACCTTGGCCTTGGTGACTGCTGCGTTTGCCTCGTCAATCTCCTTGTTGACGTTGTCCAACTTGTCCTGAGCAGACTTCATCTTACTGTTACTGATATCCATGATCTTCTTGTGAAGGCTGTTTGTACAAGGCATAAGATAAAACACTTGATAAAGATAGAATACAACACAGGGTATTCCCTATCATCCGAGGGACCAGCCCGACCCGCCAGAGGGCGATCCGACCTGCGGGAGGGCTGGGACCGAGGGTGATTCGGAATACACCGTGTTGTGTTCTATTTATGTCATACCCATCCGCGAAAACACACATTTCAATGCGGAGGGAGTTTTGTGTCCTCGAACAAAAAACTGTAACAACATTGATTCCAACCCCCGAATCCGGTATTGGAATTTCGTCGGCGACGCAACTGGCGCGCTCGAAATGCATTCTAAATATTCTATGGAAGCCTGTGAGATACAACTTAGAACCCCGTGTGATACAGAAAATTATCACACAGTTTGGAACACCCGTATTGAACGTTTTCTCGGCCCAGGTATGACATACATGTAAACTATGAAACATTGAACAAAACACGAAATCAACATTTTCAACTTTCCAAGTAACTAATACATGTACATGTACGGATCAGATGCTGTATTGCATTTATAGATTATTGAACATTAAACATCATTCAAAGTGAATGGACAAAGTATCAAAATCTAAGCAACCAGGAAGTTTGTTACAAAGCAGCTGACTGTTTGTCAATAACAGTCACTACGTCTTTATATATACGTATACATAGTACATGTATTCCATTTTAAACATGGTACCATGGTACAAGTATTCTTCCGCACCATACTTACATTAAAATATGCAAAGTAAAGTGTTTTACCTTTGCACTTCTGCCTCAACCTTGGAGGATGCTTCTGCGGCTTTTTCATACTCTGTAAAAAAAAAAGTCATGTCATTTCAGTGCACTGTCATCCTTAAGTTTTTGTAGGACTGTTTAGGAATGGTTCAACCTTTATCACAGTGAAGTACATGTAGCTGCTTGGCACCGCATTCCCTCTTAGTTACATAGTTAGACAGCAGGGAGAAGGTTAAGGACTTCAGTACAGTAAAGAAACAAGTAGACCTGAAGTTTCCTCAGTACCTTTCTTGTGAGCAGCCAGATTTTTCTCCAGCTTGGCTTGCTGAGTCTTGTCTGGTTCTGCCTCCTTCACCTGCTGCTGTAGTTCTGTAACCTGCTGCTTAAGAGTCACCTCCTGCTCTGTCAGGGCCTACACAAGGTGTGGAATATAGTTGTGAGTATTGTTACTACATTCAAGATTGCAATGCTCCTAGCAGATTACAGAGGAACTGCACTTTAGGTGAATGCTAGACACTATAGCATGATAAATAATTACTTTAGCATGAAAGATCATCTGTGTTCGTAAAGTACATCATGGAGCTAAATCTAACTGTTTGCCGACTCAAAAAATGAGACTCATAGGTATGAAGTCTTGTGTCCAGAGCCATTGGTTCAGATTAGGACAAAGAATATAGAGCGATTCAGTCAGAAATCCGGCCAGTTAATCCAATTTTCTTACGTTGGCAAACAGTTCAATTCCTCCACGATAAAATAATTCCTTTGTGAGTTTTGTACCGTTCATAAAAATGTACAATGTTAAGACAATGTTTACCGAGCATTGTTATCAATCTATCATAACTTTGAAAACTTAACTTTTCTGAAGCTGAGTTTGTCGAGTTTTATGTAACTTTCTACGCTCGTTTTAACATCGTAGTTGACAAAAGTTGACATTCATTCTGTCTTCTAAAAATTTCCAAAGATTATGTGAACAAGAGATACGTGTAGATGGTTTACCTTAATGTCCATGTCAAACTTCTTCTGGTCCATTTTTATCTTGGTGAGTTCCCGCTCCAAACGCTGCACTGCCTCCTCCAGTCCACGTTTCCTTTCCTTCAGCTGCTGGGATTCCTGCATGTATCATAGGAGATTGTCAACTAGTAACTAGCCTAGTATTTTTACACAGGATTTAAGCATGTCCCCGTGGCGCAAGCGGTAACGCAACCCCTCTGCTTCGCCATCTGGATCAAATTCCGTGGATCCTAGGGCCTGCGTTCAATCCTAGGAGTCGACTCGAGCTTGGACATGTTGTATGGGAATGCATTCGTCATTTCGGATGGTGACGTAAAGTCGGCGGCCCCGTGTATGAGGGAGCTTCGGGTGTAAGAACCCAACACACTTATCGACAAGAGTAGGGGTGACCCGAAGTGCTTGGCCAACAACGCGAGCCAGGGCGAGGCCGCATTGCACTAGCTACTTGAAAAAGCATTATGCTTCACCTCAATTGAGGATGACTGCTTTACCTTTTCCTTTAACTATACTGTTAAGAATTGGTTTCCTGTTGAATGATTACGTTTGAACTTGAAGATATGGCAACAATTATTTCTGGCTACACTGAAATAGACAGTGCAGTGACATGTCCCCATGGCACAAGTGGTAAACACAACCTCGTTGCTTGGCCATATGGATCAATTTTGAGGATCCGTGGGACTGAGTTCGATCCTAGGGTTGACCCAAGGTCAGACATGTCGTAAGGGATTGCATTTATCAGGTAAGACCACGACATACATGTAAAGCCAGAGACCCAGCTTAAGCCTCAAACCTCTGCACGTAAAAGAACCCAACACACTTATCGAGAAGAGTTGGGGTGATCTGGTGTACTTGGCCATAGCGAGTTGGAACAATGCCGCATTGCACTATCACGTACAAAAAATCATCACGCTTCGTCGAAAGCATTACACTTAAAGTTTGACTGAAGAAGGAGAAATAGATAAAATATGCACAATCATACATTGTATGAAAAAAATATCATGCATGTATATATTATTTAGCCCTCACCTGAGAGAGTCGGGCAAGCTTGTTCTCCATGTTTTCTACTTCTTTAGGGTTGAAGTCACTCGCCACGCAGGATCCCATCCTGCCCTTAATCACCTTGGTGCCACCTCCAGTCATAGTTCCTACAGAAACACAACAAAACATAAAATTACTGTAACAGTTATTCTGTAATCATGGCAGAATCTACATACATGAAAAAGCATAGGCTGAAGTTTCAATTTGTTATTTGTGGAGACAGCTTCCATGTAAAAATTGCCTTTGCCAGAAAAGCCATGGCCATTGTCACCACCTAGAAATATGTCACAGATTCAGATTCTATTTTCCAATGACAGCAGGAACATAAATAAAATCAATATTGAATTGTAAAATCTTTGTCTTTTGAAGTCCGCACACAAACTTAATATGTGAATACATAATGAATTAAAGATAATTTTTTTTTAATTCCCACATTAACATACATGTACGACAAAACAACTTAGAACAAAACTATTATAACAGTCAAAGCTATAAGTATGATTAGCGCGAAAAGTAGCCATGTTTTGAGCTGTGGTTTTCATGATGATCCCTGATTTCCGATTCTGGTACCTGATTGGTCGATGAGCTGTCCTCCGAGTGTGACGACCCGGTGGCGTCTCCCGCCCTGGAAGGCACAGCGCGTGGCCTGGTCCAGGTTATCTGCCACCAGGGTGTCACGAAGGGCATAGTAAAAGGCTGGCAGGATCCTCTCATCTTTCACTTTCACCAAATCAAACAGACGGGGAATGTTCTCTGGACTGGAAATACACACAGGAAAAGTTTTCAGGGTAGCATTATCAAATATTGGTAGTTTCTAAATGATAAAATTATCTAAAACTTATGTCACATCTTTCCGACGACAAGAGCTATACACCAACCAAAGATCCTGATCATAGCTTGTCCAGAACACAAGATATCAAAATGGGAGTTCCTGCAGCAGTACCACAGAAAGCTGTAGGGGGCCAAAATCTAAAGGTTTCTTCCTTTTAACAAACCCAAACAAAATACTAAATATTAATCAAGATCCATCGATGACTTCGCAAGTTTTGCTGTCCACAAACAAACAGACGCACCCGAAAACATTCTTGGCAAAGGTAATAAAGAATTATAATCTTACACTTTTCTCTATCTCTCACCTCTGCACCACAGATCAAGATAAAGTCTAATTAAAAGGCTGTGAGGTCAATACCAGGGGTAGCATTCATTTGAACATATCTAAGGCACAATGGATTGTATTTTGAATCTTAACTTAAGACTAATAAGCATTTAAAGTAGAATCTGAATCTTCAAAAACTTACGTATTGATCTTGTTCTTGCAATTTTCCCTGAACTTTTGTTGCTGAAACAGACAAAAGTCATGTTACTCAAATAGTAAAATTATCAAAAACATTTTTCATCTATCACTTAGTATTGAAGCCAGAGTAAAGCAGGGCTTGAAAAACCCAAATGCAACATGTAACTTATATGCTACATTACATGTACATTTCTGTTGTATATGTAAAAAAAAAACTATCTTGCTTGCACTGCCAAAGTCTCACCCTGCACCCCAATGCTTGCATTTTGCAATTTCTCTCATCTCCAGAATAATGGAATGATACATATACATGTACTAGCGGTACTGAAAATATACATAATTTTGCATGTAGATGTTTCAAATTGTATGCAAATGTTTGCCTTTGGCAACATGCAATTTTGCATCTAACCGAAAAAAGAGTATTTGAGCATTGTTAAAGAACAGTGAAAGAAGACATGCAAAGTGTGCTATATGAGTACCTGGTCCAGGCCGAGGAAGGATGCCCTGCCGATGTCGTTCTTCTTGAGGAAGTTGACACATCGCTGCGCCGTGTCCATGGTGTCCACCAGGATGAGGTCCAGCGCCCCGCACGCCGTGGAGATCGCCACGTCATACTTGTCGTCGATGGCGCCCAGGTCACCCTGAGGTCACGGCAAATCATTCTCATTTGTCAGTGAACTAAATTTTGACTACGCTTTTTCTCGATAACCAAAAAAGTGTAGTATCATTTTGGGGAATGGGTACATTGCATCATAACTACTCAGAAATATTATGAATATATGTAAATGACACACAACACAGGGCTAGAACTTCTATGGTCAAAATAAAGTGTTGCAATGTGATTTGCTGTATGACTGTCTGGTGTTCTGATAAACGATAAAAATGGCTTATCTAACTTAAAGGAATCCATAAAATTGGAAGCCCAAATCTGAATTAAATTGCAAATTTCTCACTATAAAAGTTACAACATCCAATCTACTACAAACAAAGACCATTTTGTTTCTCTCAGTGAGCTTTTTCTGATATTGATAAACTTAATTGTGGATGGCTAAATTCTCGTCAAAAACTTCCTTTATTTCTTTGTACCTTCACTAGTGCATGTAACATTCAGAATTACATGCACCAGATAAGTTTTATATGGTAAAAGTTTCCACTCAAGGAGAATCCAGATTACTGACCAGTCTACCAAAGATGCCGGGTATCTTCCCAGACTGCTTCTGTAGCATGAGTGCCTCCTGCACCTTCCCACGACTCCTCTGTTGTTGCATGGAGCTCCGTGCCTCTTCCACCTTCATACGACAGCTTCTCAACTGAAATTAGCAGCCAAACTTTTTAAAGTAAGCCAAAAGGTATGGTCGGGAATCCTACTATGCTAAGCTAAATATACCAAAAAGTATAGTCTCCATCGAAATTACATTAGTCCGTCATAATTCACCGCTATATTATTAATTTGAAAATCGCGTCATTCACCGCCACCCGGTGACCTTGGTTAACCTCTACTGCCTCGTGACCCCGCGTGACGTCACAGGTCTTGCATTCAGTGGGAGGGTGGATATCAAAGTCGTCAAAGTCTTCATTTTCAACTCGATTCTCTTTAATCTCCATGATTTAAATCTTCGGAGTTCAGACAGCAATGTTTGTGAGGCACACGGGCAGCTAGCAAGTGTTGTTGTTGGTGGTGGTCACGCGGGGTCACGAGGCATTAGAGGTGAACCGAGGTCACCGGGCGGCGTATGCCGCGATTTTCAAATTAATAATATAGCGTTGAATTATGACGGACTAATGTAATTTCGATGGGGATAAAACTTTTTGGTATATATAGCATAGCATAGTAGGATTCCCAACCATACCTTTTGGCTTCCTTTAATGAATGAATGAATGAAGACCTTTATTGCACATTTCTGCCACACTTGGCTAAGTACAGGTCACAACAAAACAAAATACAAGTACAGTTAACGGATATAAAAGAATATGACTATCATTAGATAAATTCTACTTCTTCTCGCTTTTTGGTTAAAGTAGATATAAAAGAACAGACATGTTTTTCAATGGGAGGTTTGTCTAGTCGCATAAGGAATATGAATTTTTGTACAGTACTTAAATGTGTGAAGCAGGGAAATAGGTTTCCTACAAGCTTATACAGTTCATTTCTTTCTTTTAATCAATAGTCTACATATCCAAAAATAAAATGTATAATGAAGGTAAAAATCATTGAAAATTTCTGAAACCTTTTCATGCATCTGTATAAAAAGTACAATACATGTACATGCCTAACATTGTTACTCTATAGCACTCAGCATTTGGGAAAGAGTATGGTAGTTAAACACACACACCACTACCAGTGGACTAGCCCCCTGCTGTAGTGATTGCACAGAGTTGTGTGGCCCAAGGGCTATTGAAACAAACATGGGTGCCGCCCTATGCACCAAGGAGATTTACATAGATACTCAAATAGTACATATTAAATGTTCTGCTCTGTTTATAGCTTTGTGACATTTTTTGTTTGATTACCGGTAGCAAAGTACAATTTATGAAAAAGCATCTCTCCTTGGTGCTGAACGTGTAACTCATTTTTATCTCCAGACATACAAGCAGATAGGGAAATCCTCATACATACACACAGATGCTCGAATAGTACATACATTTTCTGCTCTGTTTATTTGTAGCTTTGTGACTCATCAGCACAGCAAAGTACAATTTATCAAAAAGCATCTCTCCTTGGTGCTGAACGTGTAACTCATTTTTATCTCCAGACATACCAGCAGATAGAGAAATCCTCATACATACACACAAATGCTCAAATAGTACATAAATTTTCTGCTCTGTTTATAGCTTTGTGACTTATCAGCACAGCAAAGTACCATTTATCAAAAAGGACATCTCCTTGGTGCTGATAGTGTAATCAAATGGATGACTGTGAATTTCCCATACCTTGGCATGACTTTCTGTCACTTGCCAGCTAGGAGGAGCACCATGCATATCAAAAGAATCAGGAAACACACCTCCTGTACCACCTCTGCCTCTTCCTTGGTGACTTTCTCCAGGTCACTGCTGGCTTTCTGTAGTTCCTTCTCACACTCAGGGATGCGCTTCTCAATGTCCTTGATGCCACTGGAAGATAATCATTAAGATACCTCATCGCATTTCTGTCCTCCAAGTATTCTCTTCAGACACATCTACATAAATCTAGAATAGTTCCTTTGGGGGTTTTGTTTTTTGTATGTTTGTGGTCTTATATGTTAGTAGTTATTTGCATACTGTAAGTAGAGTGACATGAAGTAGAGTTCACAGTGTTGGTAGAACTAGTTGTCTATCAGCCATGACAGACATTCCAGGTCATGGGGTCAATGGAAGAGGCTACTAATTCACGGGAAGGTATCGCTTTGGGTCGGTCTGTTTTTCTGTGTTTTGTCAGTAATACATTTTCTATATGTTGGTCATGTTCAATGAAGAGTGACATGAAATAATCAATGGACAAAAAAATGTTGATCAAACCTTATTTGCATAATCAATAAAGTAAACAAGACATAAGAAACTTAATATTTCACAAACTTTTCGTTGTTGTTTACTCTTGTTTTGTTGTTGTTTACTCTTGTTGTTGTTAACTCTTGTTTTGTTGTTGTTTACTTTTTGAGCGCTATATCTAACCTTTTCCTGTCCTTGAGAGTGTTGACTGCAGTGTCCAAGTTCTGCTGAGCTCCCTGCAGTTGAGTGACAGCGTTGTCATAGCGACTGAGGTAGATGTCCAGCTCGGACTGAGCCACGACCATCTTGGACTTGGTCTCGTTCAGATCCTTCTGAAGACTCATAAGGACTTTCTCCTTTTCCTGATCAATTAAAAAAATAAGAGTTACAATTAGAGCTGTGTACCTAAACCAATTTTAGGTACAGGTACACGGGATTACATGTAGGTACAGGTCTTGACTTGAACCTGTACCTGGACTACTTGTTCAGATGAAAATGGTAGATTTTCAATAAGGACAAAAGCATGTTTGAACTTGTAAGAACAAAATATGCAATTGTGGTAGGTATTATTTTTATGAAAACACAGATGAAAATTTGACTCCAGCCTTGCAAATGTGTTTTATGTGCTTGAGTATAGTATAGATGTGGCTTTAGTGCACTGCCACGGTAATTTCTTAGTAATTTTATCTGTCAAAGTGGTCATCCCCTGAGTCAGGCTTGACCTGATTAGTACCAGTCCAGTACTGGTCCACCAGGGTTCGGGCATTTTGGACCTGTACCTAATTAATGTGGACAAAAAATTGAATGCACTATCTGTCGGTATTGACACTGTATAAAGTTTTGGGCAAATGGATAAAGCATATTTACCGAAGTATTCACCACATTTCTTATTAGAATTAAACCTACAGTTTCTAACTTGAGAAACTTTAAACAAGGTACAAACGTTACAAATTTGCATAGTACAGCTCTTTCAGCATCCTTGAATTTAACTACAATTGTACAGTCAAAGCTGGTTGGGCAACCACCTGTTGCAGGCAACCACCTCCAGTTACAAGCTAGCCTTGGTGCCATCCTAATAGTATTACTACCGGGGCTATTACACTCGCAACCCTCAGGGTCTAGGCTACCCCTTAGGGTAGCGAGTGTAGAAGCCCATGTAGTAATAGGATGGCACCCAGGCTAGTTACAAGCCACATTAAAAGTAAAACAGTTCTTGGGTAATGCACTGCCCACCACCCCCGGACGAGCAACATTTAGTTACTGTACTAAAACAACAGTAGCTAGCTAATTGAACTATTAGCATACAACCTTGTCTTGAATTAATATTCTTTTGAAGACTACGTCAAGACATCCTAAATTGTCTTAATCTCATTAACATATCTATTCAGACTTTTGGTATAAAAAGCTGGTTTCCCAGTCTTATCATTAGTCACTGACGAAAGACAGTGGATGCTGTCTGAAACGTCTGACTGTTTCAAAATCTTATCCAGTTGCTTGAGTAACTATTTTTGGTGTAAAACAGTTCTGTCCATTTGCACAGTTAACCCCATCCTGTCCTGAGTAAACAACTTTTCCTCAGCAAGCATTTAGTCCTGTACATGTAAACATGTATTTATGCATTCATAATCTCAAGTACTTACCTCCTTTTCCTTCTGCAGTCCTTGTGTCTCAGTCTTGAGACTTGCCATGACCTCAGCCACCTTTTCTTCCTCCACTTTCTGTTTCTTCTCCAGTTGTTCGATCTTTTTGCTCAGTTCTTCAACATCCTTCTCACTCTTACCAGGCACCAGGCGGAGGTCCTCCAACTGGGAAGGAAATGTCACAAAGTATTAGTCCATGAACTGTAAGTTTAAGGCACAGTTATGTTCAATGTAGGTCTTTGTATGATTTTGATGTTGTAGAATTTTCAAGCAGGTTTGAAACAAAACCAACTGTCTACAAGGATATAATAAAACTGTTTATGTCATACCTGGGCCTCAAAAACGTTTGATACGGTGTTCCCAATTGTGTGATAATTTTCCGTAGCACACGGAGTTCTACTTTTATCACACAGGCTCCATAGAATTTTTAGAATGTATTTCGAGTGTGCTGGTTGTGCCGCTGATATTTTTGATGATGTACACGTGTGAAAATCAGAATGGTACCATACTTTTTAAATGCTTACACCAAAATGCCTGTACAACATTATATTAACAATATTCTGCCTAACAAACCACAACTGATAAAAACTGTCTGACAGCAAACATTGAAGGAATCAGCAGAAATGAACGTACCTTCTTTTTCTCTGTCTCCAGGGATGCCTTGAGTTTCTTATCCTTGCCCTTGGCGTGCTTGAGGTCCTCTCGAAGCTTCACGTCCTGACGTTCAAACTCCGAGAACTGGGCCTTGCTGTCTGCACACTCTTTCTGGAGCTTATCCAGTGCCCTACAAAGATTACAATCTTATATAGGTCTCCATTTTTTGGCGACACCTCAGGGGCGTAGAGTTTTTTGTACACTGTTTTCAGCAATTCAAACTGTTTTGTTTGTTTGTTTGTATTGTATACCTGGTAAACCACCTCATGGCATAACACAGTAGGTTTGTACAAGAGTTCAAGTTGCATATCAGCACAGAATTATTTGATCCACCCACACCAGGAAGGACCCCTACTCTTTTCGATAAGTGTGGTGGGATCTTTTACATGCTCGAGGTGTGGCTCTCCTCAAACACGGGACCTCCATTCAACGTCCTATCAGAGGGACTACTCTGTACTCTCAACAAAGTAAACACTTGATATGAAGTCATTGCTTTTTAACACAGAGTCCTCTGTAAGATTGATCACTTGATAGGCACATGTATACATGTGTGCTAACACTTGCAATAAAAAACAAACAATGACTGACTTGTTGGCCTTCTTGTTGTCCTTTGTTTTGTCCCTCTTCTCTGTCTCCAGTTTCTTCAGTTCCTCGGTTGTCCCAGACATTCCCTCTTCAATTTCTGCCACCTTGGCTGCTGCCAACTTCTCATTGACGGTGCACTCATGGCTGGGGAAAGGAAGACATTTTAGAAAGAACATCTTTGAACTTTGCCTTCAAGTTCTATTACTGAAAATGAAATTGTCATGCCAGTTCTTTGCTTTATGAACTCTTCGTACACAGTAAATTTTCCACATTGCAAAACAGTCTGGCTACTGGCTAGTTGTTACATTTATGTAAATAGCACTATAGTATATATAAACACCCAAAACAAAATATAATGAGACCTCAAGAAATAACTAGGGGCCACATAATTATCCTATATGAATTTCTTTGTCTTACATTGTGCTATACAAAATGTACTTAAAGGAATGTCCCTTTTATTCATTTTATAAATCTTTAGGGTGGTCCCTTCAGTTTACTAAGCAACTGATTTCCAAGGGAGCCATTAATGCCTCATTGATTACAAAATCATAACAAGTCAGGATATAAAAGGACAACTTAACAGAAACTGAATGAATCTGTTCAATTCAGTTCTATATGCAAGGTACATATTAACATAACCATGTAATATCTTTACTATGTTTCTTTTGTATCTACTTACATGTAAACCTGGAACAGCTTGTGCTTCCTGACAGTGACTCCGTTTGCTGCAGACAACCAAGCCATGGCCTCATTCTTAGAGCCTTCCAGCTCATCCTTCTCCTTCTCCACTGCTTTTACACGATTCAGCTGTGCAAAAAACGTTCAAGTCACAACCTTATGAACAGTGTTGTAAGAAGAAGATTTAGTATGGAGGTAGTCTTGTTCTCTAAATGTACTAAAAATTAGTTAGTGCTGTGTACCTAAACCTGTGTTCAGGTTCAGGTCCAGATTTAGAACCAGAGATTCAGGTTCAGGTCCGGACTGATAAGTCCAGACCTGAACTAGAGCTGTGTACCTAAACAAATTTTAGGTACAGGTACACAGGTTAAGGTACAGGTCCAGACCTGAACCTGGACCTAAACTACTTGTTCAGAAAATGCTAGATTTTCAATAAGGACAAAAGCATGTTTGAACTGGTAAAAACATGATATTTGAATCTTGATTGTGCTGGGTATTTTTTAATGAAAACACAGATGAAAATTTGACTCCAGCGCTAGCCATACAAATGTTTTTTCTGTGCTTTAGAGCACTGCCACAGTAATTTCATAGTAATTTTATCTGTCAAAGTGGCCATCCCCTGAGTCAGGTCCAGTACGGATACAGCAGGGCCAGGTATTTTGGACCTGTACCTAATTGATTGTACCCGGTACTGTATCGGTACAGTGTACCGGTTCACAGCTCTAACCTGAACCCATGGCGCAAATGTGTGCTAAATACATGTAAAATTGCATATTGGCATATAATTTACATGCAATTTGAAAACTATATATGCAAAATTATGTACAGTCAGTAGTAAACAGAAAAGTTCAGTTATCTATAAACACAAAAACAGCAATGTTTTCTTATTTTTCCAGTGCAAATTTCACAATCTAAGGCAGGTTTAAGATGGTTTAAAACAAAAAGGAGAGTATAAGCAAGCAATTTTTTTTCAAGTCCGGACGTTATTTTCTTGGACTCGAACCTAAACGTTAGGTCTAGTCCGGATCAGGTCCGGGGTTTAGGTACGCAGCACTAGTTTAGGACTGGTACACAGCTAGTGCTGCGTACCTAAACGAAACATCAGGTACAGGTACCGGTACAGAGGTTTAGGTAGGTTTACAAAATGTAGGTCCGGACCTGTACTTGTTCCCGAATAAATTGAAAATTAACATGTTTTTTCTTTTAACTTCATCAATGATAAAAACATAAACTGTTTTCAACTTGTCAGTATCTTTATTCAAAAAACATAACTGGGTTTCCTACCACCAAACTCCCTTGGCCTAAAATGCCGAATGCTATCAAAACTCCCTGCCTGCTTGAATGACCTGTTGCATATTAGTTACTCTGTTCCAAGGTATCACTTTGGTCACGTTTGGTGTTGCATGAGGTCAGGAGATCAGTCACAAAATAAGCAAATACTTGGTGAATTTATATCGGTACAGTACCGGTACTCCATGATCCGGTATTTTGGACCTGTACCGAATAAATTTTTACGGTACAGTACCGGTACACAGTACCTGTACGCAGCACTATACACAGCACCAGTGTTCTCGCCAGCGCCCGTCCTCCCGTCATTTGACGGGTTTTTGTCGCTCATGACGGACAAACTTTTTTGCCCAACCCGTCATTTTTAATGGTCAAAAATCGTTGTGTGAAGATATTTAGACAGAGCTTAGAATTTTCAAAAACTCCAGAGGATCAGCGGAAGTTCGTGACGAGGGCAATCTAGATCATTTGTAATGCCCGCTGGCGACAACCCCAGCAACACACTGAGTGGCCACCGAAAACCACGTCATGCGCCGCCCTCCCCACTACAGTTTTGGCCGGTCGCATAATCAGGCTGACGTTTATTTCTGTTTTGTCCCTCTCGGTTCACCGTCAGCTATTGTCATCAAAGAAGCCTTGAAATTCAGAAATACTCCTATAGCCATCAGGCTTTCTGTAATCTGTGTAAACATTATAAAAGTTTCAAGCCGCGGCGGCTGAGTTACATACGCTTTCGTCCCGCAAGAAATGGGAAACAGGCGTCAGATATTCTATCCCACCAATCACAGCGCACGTCTCTGTCGCGTCAAGAAAAATCGACCAATGACATGCGAGTCTCGCTACTCGCGAGATTTCAGCTAAGCGTGAATTTGCGAGATGTTAAGGGAATGGCGGGGATCGCAAGGATCGCACGACGAAGCGGCTGTTGGAAGGCTTGAACCAGAGAAATCAACCGTGGAAAACATGGGACAAAAAAATGGACGTCTTTATTGCGTTCTTTCTCAAAGTAGGGTGTAAAATTCCTCATTATGTTCAATAATTACAGGGCGCATACGGAACAAGTGTTGAAAAGTTGTGTTTTATTTTTGCCGACTTATTCTGTGTGTATTTTTTGTAGGACGTAGCTGATACGTAATTAAGTTTTGTTGTGCTAAATTTTATTTTCTTTGCCGATTGTATGCAACATAGAAGTGTAGCTTGTGTGTGAAGTTGTGAACATTCGATATTTCCGCGATGACGTCACGCCTCCCCAAAAAATTAAGCCTGAAACCCTTGTGTAATTTTGCACCGAAAGAGATGTCATTAAACTAAGCTTGTTCTACCAGGAAATTTGCCCCTCAAAATGCAGGAAATAGCGTTTCAGAGGGTCTAGATCTCAAAATTTTCCGGGGGAGAATACCCCCGGACCCCCCTAGAATGGTCACGCCTCCGGCGCGACGCCACGCGCCTTCGGCGCTCGATATGTTCTTCCCCGAAGCAAAATTGAAATGACGGGTAAAAATTTCAGGCTGGCAAGAACACTGCACAGCACTATTCCTAACCTTCTCTCCCCTCTGCTCGTTGAGTTCCTCCACAGCTTTGTCGAGTTGCTCGATGGGCTCCTTGAAGCGGGAGCTGCCAATGATGTCTTCCAGGTACTCCAGCATCCCCTCGTCATGCTCCGTCTGAGCCTTGGGCTTCATCATGGAGATCTGTTCAACTTCTCCCTGTCAGGGGGATAAAATAGTGTTGATTTGAAGTCCTAGACTTGTGTGAAGGCCTATAGCTAGTGGGTAGAGTGCTTGCTTTGTATACAAGAGGTCAACGGTTCAAACCCCAACCGTGTCAAGATTTCCATGTTATTAGCTATAGGGTAAGGTGGAAAAACTATGTACATCTTCTCCTAGACTTGAGCAAAAGCCTAGTGGGTAGAATACTTGATTTGTTGTATTCAGGGGGTCATGGGTTCAAACCCCGGGCACGTCATACCTAAGATTTCCCTGTAAGGTGAAAAACTAAATATTTTCAAGTTCTAGACTTGTGCAAAATCCTAGTGGTTAGAGTTCTTGCTTTGTATTTGGGAGGTTGCAGTTTCAAATCCCAGCCTGGTCATACCTAAGACTTTATACAATGTCATGTAGTTTAAAAAAATGGTACATACTGCTTTCTCTGTTTAGTACTCAGCACATGTGAAAAAGGTTTATGGCAGTTGAACACACATTACTACCAGTAGCCTTCTGCTGAACTGTTTGCACGTCTGTGTGGCCCAAGGGCTAAAGATGCGGAGATGGGTATTGCCATATACACCGAAATGTGCAGGAGGATTTCAGCTCATTCAAAGTCTAAAGCCATTTAAACTAACACAAGTTACAGTCAATTTTGCATGACACATAATGTAATTACAGGTTCATTGTACAAGGGAAAATTTCTTCCACAAGCACAATGTGGACCACAGCTAAACGTCCTGTCCTAAGGACTGCAACTCTTTCCCGTAGCGTGCATGTCCGGAGACGGAATCGAACATACATGTACTGCTTCTATTTCCAGAGGCAAGGGCGCTTACCACTGGACTACAAGTACTCACGTTAAATGTAACAGTATAACAGACATACATGTATATATACTAACCTGCAGGATAAGGAACCTGTTGTGGTCCAGGTCAATGCCATGGCCACGCAGCAGGGCGGCGACTTCCTTAAACTGCATCCTGCGCCCGTCAACGTAGTAGGCCGAGGTGTTGTCCTTGTTCGCCGTACGGGAGACCACGAACTTGGTGCCGGGAACAACCTCAAAGTCATCGCCAGGCTGAAGCAAAGAGTCAAGGGTGTTCAGACAATGTGAAACACTGACAATAACTCTTTTGCTAGCATGTAATGTACTGGTATCAACTTACCACAAACAATTCAGAAATTACAATACTGTGTGTCTGTTGTTCACTTTATCTTCGCGATAGCAAAATTTCATGGTGTAAGAAAAATTGTCAATTTCACTGAACTTTAACTTCAATGGCGGCAAGTGATTTACAGAACGGATGTGTGAAGGAATCCTAAATAATGACAAGTTTTTTTCACAGTGATGATAAGTACGTGGCACGGAGGTGCCCGAGAAAACAGTGAACATAAAGTTACAGTGAAATAAACAAGAATTACATGCTTATTCCATTACAGACATGTACAATCATTTGTATAATAATAAGTTGCAATCATGTAGGAAAATATTGCATGAAAATAATTGTATTTTGTAAATTGTGAGAAGTCTATACTGCCTACAGTTCAGTCTCACAGACTGCAGGCCCTGACACTTCATATTGCTCTAGCACGCTGTCACAACACACAGTTAGAATCAACATGTGTGCTGTTATGTGACTTGGTGTGATCGTAATCACGCCATGCATGCAACTTTATAACATTTCAGTTTGACTCTAACTACTGTAGTCTAAGGAACTGAAATTGAATATTTTACATATTTTCTGGCCTTAGTACACATACATTTACCTAAAAGCAGGAAAGGTACCTAGGCCTGCTGCTACATGTACAAATGTAGGGCATGTAGGGAAGGCCATGCACTTGCCCGATCGGCATTTCACTTGCCCCAGGCGATCGGGCCAATGGACTTGTCAAACTCCAACTGTGAAACACCTGCACCATGTACTTACATTTATGCCATACCTGGGCCCAGTGTTTCCGCCAGACCGCGACTGAGAGGCCGTCCACTTGGGGAGGGCCGTACCGCGAAAATTAATTGACCGTACCGCGAAAATTGATTGACCAGGAAAAGTAACTGAATGTTGTGATCAGAAAAGACTTTGTTAATTTTTCAAAATCAATTTGTTACGAAGGTCGCTATAATACTGCTTCAATCGTCACAAAATGCGATCTATATTGACTAGAAACGCCTGAAGTGTAAAAGGGGTTTTCCCGCCCTGTGGTCACGTGACATCTTGCCGTCAACCAATCAGAGCACAGGTTTTATGACGCGGACCAATCAGCGCTTAGAACCTTGCATATCAATGAGCTTAAAAATATGGCGGACGGCCCGGGACGGAGCAGGTTTGCGACTCGAGAGACTCGAGCAAGCGACTTATGTGAATTTTCTACGGTACATATGGAGAATTTTCACGGAAAAACATTCAAAGGAATATATAGTGTGTCGAATACGGTCAGAAATGATGGCGAATCGCGGCAAATCACGACGTAGGGGCTGAAATGCACGGGCGAAATTCTTGTTTTGTTTACGTTTTTCCTTGTTTTCTTCGACGACTTTCTTCGATTGAGTCTTGAAAAACGGGTTTTTAATGAGATCACCGTATGCCAAAGGCACCGACATCGATTCTTCGCAAGTATAACAATAGCGACAAACAAAAGAGTGTGAATGTCCAACGATATAGAGCGTCCCCACGCCCGCAGTAACAAAGAAAAACAAAGAAATTATGCCTAACGTCACCTCTCGTATTTTTTTCCGATTTCTCGGCATTTAGTTTGTCTTTTTTTTAAGAGGACGGCCTATGTCTGAGTTCAGGCCGTCCAAAGCGACATAAGGCCGTCATTTGACGGGAAGACGCCCCTCTGGCGGAAACACTGCCTGGGCCACGAAAACGTTCGAAACGGGTGTTCTGAACATGTGATAACACAGGGTTCTACTTTTATTACACGGGCTTCCATAGAATATTTAGAATTTGTATTTCGAGTGTGCCGGTTGCGCCACTGTTGAAAATTTGAATGCCGGATTCAGAGGTTGGAATTGATGTTGTTTTTTTGTTCGAGGACACGAAACTCTGTCAACTTTAGGCGCATTTCGCATTGAAATGTGTTTTTTTTCGAGTGGGTATAACATAAATACGTACGTGTAAAAAAAAAACGTGTATTCACTCTCGGTCCCGGCCCTCCCGCGGGGCGAATCGCCCGGGCGATACGGAATACACCGTGTTGTATTCTATATATACAATATATCAGCCTTACCTTGTCCAGTATCTTCTGGAAGTGCACACTGACAGTGCAGCTGGTCAGGTTCCTGTGCTGGTCAGAGTTGTGGATCAGGACAGAGATCTTCTTGGAGCGGATCTTCTGGGCACGGTAGCCGAACACAAACAGCATGGCGTCGATGACGTTGGACTTCCCGCTGCCGTTAGGGCCGACAATGCACGAGAAGCTCTGGAAGGGAAAGCATTTGTAAACACAGTGAACAACTTTTGTGTTGTTGATATTTGGTCTCTAACCCCGTGGCTAAAAATGTTCTTTAGTATTTTTTTTTACATTGATTGAAGATGCCATTGTTTCAGTCTCAATTGTATGAGCATATTAGCCTGGAAACCATACCATCGGGGACTCCTCGATATCTCTTCGGCGCTGGCAGTGATGCCCGCCCGCCCAGACAGCTTATAATATATAGCCCGCTCGGGGTGTGTTTACAGCCTTGGATTAAATTTCGACCAAGGGCGGTGGCGAAACTGTCTATGGCAGCTAAGTAAGTAGAAAGGCTGACAGAAAAGGCTCAATCATAAGCAGACTAGGCTCGGTAAAACACCCCTAAGCCATCATCTAGAGACTGGGATCAGGCTAGAACATATGGGCTCAAACTTCTTTCTTTCTTGCCTTTATTTAATGCCCAGGTCTTGATGACGAGTCATTGACGACCATCCCAGAATGTTGGGAAAGTGGTGTAAAGTGCCTTTCCAAAGGGCACGAGATCGGTGACACAGCAGGATTTGAACCCGGGACCACTTGGTTCTGAGCCATACACGCTGCCGCTTTGCCACACGATCCCACTTATACACACCAATTGTAGTCTTCCTGCAGTGCTAACTTGTACCTTATGGAATGGTCCGAGAATCTGTTTGCCAGCGTATGACTTGAAGTTCTCATTCACAATGTGTGTGATGACCAGTCTTGGGCCTGTTCCATCTGCCTTCATGGGCGGGGGTGGGGGAGGAGGGACGGTGATGTGCAACACCCCCGTGTTGATGACAGTGCCTTCTTCCTCTGCGAAAAGAATATTCAGATCATATGTAACGTTACAAAATTATGGCACTAAACTATATTTTATGTAACATCCGGGTCCGGATAACATTCAATGTGGATGTTCCGGACCGGACTTGGGTTTTCATATGAGGTTCTGCTTTTTTATAAAATGTATGCCAACTTCTGGCGCATTTTGCATTGAATTGAAAGGTGTGTTTTATTGTCTTCAATCGTGTTACATGTATCTCAGGGTTGAACAAGTATGGTTGCCCGATTGCCCGGGGCAAGTGAAAGTGCTGTTCGGGCAAGTGGATATCCTCCCCCACTTGCCCGATCAGGCAAGTAAGATTTTTTCATGCAGTCTGTTTCAAAACAAACTTTATTCCAGTGAAAGGATCACAAAAACACCACACCACAATGTATCTTATCATTAGAAACTACATTTCTCTCAAAATATTCCAAAAGATTATGAATTCAACCCAAAATAGGACAATTTGGCTCACATAGTACATGTAAACAAACACCCATGGCTCTCTCAGTTCGTAGACCTGCTGGCATGAAACTTTGCAACATCAAATCCTTTGAAACATGATATCCCTGTGAGCACTCTCTCAATGTACATGTAGCATTTTCCTTCTTTCATTGAACAGCAACATTGTGGATATGACACACTGAGGGTTCCCACAACATAACTGATTGAGTGTATATTCAGGATATTCTAAATTTCTGTTCAACTTCTAAATGTTAATACTGCAAAAAATCATTTGAAGGTGTTGTTTGATGTACATGTGTGGATTGATATTGACTAATGTTATTTAGAAAATAAAAATTTCACGACAATGATTCAAAACTGGCCATATCATAAGAACCATGTTTAGTTATATTAGATCCACAACACTCTAAATGTAACTTTTCCATCATATGACAAATACCTGATTTTTTCTTCTGTTTACTAAAGAAATGGGAGAATGATAATAGCCCTCAGTGAACACAGGAATATTGTAGTACTGGATCGAAGGAATGATCGATACACAACATTTGCTGAAAACTTGAATGTTGTTCTTTATGTTAAATAAGCCTGTGTCTTTACCTTAGACTTTTTGCCAAAATTTTTTTCCGTATCGCTCTGATTTTATTCTGAAAAATCTGAGAAGCAACAAATGAAATTGGCGTGGTTTAAGTGAAAGAAGATACGTTGTAATATCATGCTTCTTGTTCAAGTTTTTGTCATTTCCCGTAAATACGGTCATGACATCCACACAGCTTGGTCTTGTAGTTAAAACTTTTTTGCTATAATTACATGCTTAACAAGACGTTTTTACTGAAAAATAACAGAATTCATTACTGCAAGTAAAGATGCAAAGAAAAAATGTCATTTAGATTTCGGGCAAGTCAAAAGTTGGTTCGGGCAAGTAGATTTTTTTTCTACTTGCCCAATAGGGCAAGTGAATTTTTGAAAACTTGTTCAACCCTGTATCTACCCACGGTCTGGATGGTACCTTGGGTGATACAAAATACAACGTGTTGAATACGTGTATCATAATCATATAAGTGAGGTCTGAGGATCCAATGAGTATTAAAACTATGTTGTTGTGTTCTACAGCATACATGTATCATATAAGTGAGGATCCAATGAGTATTAAGCATTATGAAGTCACTCAATTTTGACATTTTCAACCTTGTATTGGGCTGCTCCCAAAAAAAGTTGTGGAGGGGGGTGGAAGAGGTACAAAATCGGGTTTTGTCCCTTCCCTAGCTCCAATCCAGAAATTGGTCACCCCCCCCCCCCCCCCCCCAGTTCCGAATCCAAAATTGCACAAACCCTCCCTGGTTCCTTATCCAGATGCTTAAACCCTACCCCCCTTCCAACCCAGCCTCTTCCAACCCCCCTTTTCAACTATTTTTTGGAACAGCCCATTTTCTTTGGCAGTTCTCCATGTTTCTTCAATTTACGTACCTTCTGCAGACTGATCGTGCACATCCTCAGTTCCCTCCTGAACCCCCTCCATTGGAGTAGTCTCTTCCGCGTTTTCCATTTCTGTAAAATATAGGAATATGTTAAAGACAATAGTAATCATAAACATACATGTAACTAATTCTAAAGCAGGGGAGAGGGGTATAAATCATTTTGACTAACGAAAGTCCCATGGAAGTTTCAAATACGTCTGCGGATTGACAGGTTTTTAACTGTGACGACACATCCACAAATATAATTCTACAGCATGACAAAATTATGAAAAGACCTATGTCTGTTGTGGAAAGTCTCACTCTTTAGGATTGGGATTGCAGGATGAAGGGGGTTTGGAAGTGTTAGGATTGGGATTGCAGGATGAAGGGGGTTTGGAAGTGTTAGGATTGGGATTGCAGGATGAAGGGGGTTTGGAAGTGTTAGGATTGGGATAACGGGATGAAGGGGGTTTGGAGGTGTTAGGATTGGGATTGCAGGATGAAGGGGGTTTGGATAATTTTTAGGATATTAGGATTGCAGGATGAAGGGGGTTTGGAAGTGTTTAGGATTGGGATTTCAGGACAGAGGGGGTTGGAAGTGTTTAGGATTGGGATTGCAGGATGAAGGGGGTTGGAAGCTGATTGGGGGTGTCGTCACAATGTCGTCACAATGTCGTCAACCCCCCCTCCTCATTTTTTTTTTGGAACGGCCCATTATCTTGAGCTCACTTAGTGTCAATTTGTCTATAATTTGAAGAGTGCAAACAAACTGGAACAACGTTTTCGTATTATATGCTGTCTTTCTATGAATTCCTACTACTAGTACTATAATTTGTCATCATATCTACATGTATGGGATTTGTAGAAACAGACGACCATGCAGTTGCAGCTCTTTTGTCAGCTTAGTCTACTCTACTCTAGTCAAAAACTCAAATTTTCTGGTGATAGCACGTTCGACGTTACACACCACAGGAACGCATTCAGTCAGAACTACAGGCATCAAACTCGCCCCAAATGTGTCTTCTTGTGTTAACAGATATTTCTACAACCACTCACCGATATGTTGGCCAAAGCTAGCGCTTTTAGTTCCAGAAAGTCTGTAGTTTCTGACAGGACGAAAAAGACAACAAACGAAAATGGCGCCTAAAGTTCGTTACCGCACAGCATCATGGGAAATCTGTTTCACAAAATTGCAAGTTTTTTTATTATATTATATTAGAAAATATTTCAATTCCAAAATTATACTCTCACTATAAAAATAGATCATTAAATTATGTTAGTTAGTCAATGATAATTATAATAATATCGCCAGAACAAAAGGTCAGCAGTACTAGGTCAATGAAGTAGATACCACATTGAAATAGGGGCCGTAGCTAAGATATGTTTAGGAAATATCTTATAACTGACATACTATAATAATAACATAAAAAATAGATAGATCTGATAATTGTGTTAGAGACTGACTAATTTACGAAATAAGTTATATCTACATATGATGTTAAAATGATATATTCAACTATGTTTAAAATTTCTTACACACCTTTTTCTAAGTCGCTTGTCCCGAGGGTCACAATGTCACAGTACGGTCTCTCTCCGGAAGTTGGCGGCCAAGTGAAAAAGCGAAGCGAATTTGTTTCCAAGTTTCCGCCAAGGTGGACTTGTTTTGACGGGGTCTCCCAGATGTTTCGCCCTTCCAGAGAGCCTAGCTAAGCTCCAACAAGCTAGCTAAGCTATAAAAACGCGTATACCGTATATGTTTAAGCGGATACGCCGTACGCCCATGCCTGTTTTCGGTTGGTGGGCCATCATGTCCCGAAAGACGAAATATGTTTTCATCCTGGCGATCCTAGTGGCTGCTATTGTCGGTAAGATCTTATTATTTTGATCCTATTGATATCAGTTACTTGTATGTAGGATTTGAGGTAGTTGTGTCTCATTTTTTGAGGGTTAAAGTGTTATTATCGCCGTTTGTGTGCAAGAAAAATATTCGACTTCCTGACCATATGATAACTTCGGCTCACACTGCATAATTTCGGAGGAAAGTTACCAGCTGACCAAACTTACAAAAAAATCTAAGATTCCTGGAAAAAGCTTAAACGTCCTAATCTCCAAGCAGATCCACACCGGGCGCGAAAATCGTAGTATGCTAGCCAGAGAAGGTCCAGTCAGCCAGAGAGGGTCCAATAGTCCGATAGTGGGTCCGTAGTCCAATAGCCCTACCGGGCTATTGGACCCTCTCTGGCTGACTGGACCTTCTCTGGCTAGCATACCACAGGGAAACGACCTACCGACAATAGATTTCGGCCATTTTATGCAAATTAGCAATTTTGCGACAGACCGGAAAATGGCGTCCCATTTGGCCCATTCAAACTTCCCACCAAACTGGAATTAGTAGAATAAGTTCTCTTCGTGGTACGCATTTAGAATTTATGTCAAATTGTAGGTAGATTTGTCATAAACATGATGGCGAAAACCGCACGGGCGTACCATTGAGAGGTAAGCTCAGACACGTCCGAAGAGTTGTAATACATTTAGATATGAAGTTCTGATGTGACCTCGCGACCTCGTGTGATTTTGCGACAAAAAGCGAAATTACCAGTCGAACCGCAGGTCACTCCAGAACGCTTTATTTTCTTTTTTACGGCGTCCGGCGGGTCACGATTTGACCCCGTTGCATGGGTGTAAACAACCGCCTGTCGGCAGCAAAAGGACCTCGGACCTACATAATGTTTATATTTTTTCACATCTACAGGATCTGCCCAACACAACCATGTAGTTATTTCGTGCACAGCAAATTGTCAGCGAGCGCTGTGGCTTTCGAAACATTGACCATTTTTTGGTCAGTATATTTGTGCGTGTATCATTGACGGTTCACCTGGAACCAACTAGATATTTACATCACCTGATAGCCCATTTCCTCACCTTTAAATTGATACCAAAGTTCCTTGGATAATTTTATGGGAACCGGTTTTGCCCCCAAAAAAACTAACAAGAGGTCAATTTGTAGGGCGTCTTATTCTGAAGAAGAAGACAAACACAATGTCCTTTTACCATGCTTTACAGAACTAAAAACGTACCTAATGGCATTGGTCAACTTGCATATGAATCTCACTTTTCCTGGCTTCAAGATGATATTAGTCTTATTTTGAAATGTTTCAGAATATTAATTTTAGACGGCAAAACTTGAGCCGTAATTTTCATCAACGTTCCCAACACCGGCTGAAAGTTGCAACATTGCACCTGACCTCGCCTGACCCCCGCGGCAGGAAAATGGAACGTACTGGCTGGGTTCGGTCGCTCGAACGCAGGAGTTCGAAGTGATTGACTTCAAATTTGACTATTTTGTAAATATCAGGTACCTTGTACTAAAATCTCTGTCTGTCTGTACTTGACTGTTATCATGTCAATTATCATATTGCATGTGGTAGCCGCGTTCATACAGCTTCTCATACAAAAAAATGGGCTTTGTTATGCCACGCGAAATGTATCGAAATGTATCCAAAGCGCAGGAGTGCACGCATCGGTAGCTAGAACTAGGCAGAAATTTCACCACCGCAAGGTAGACATTGTCGGAGTTTTTTCGGGGGCAAAACCGGTTCCCATAAAATTATCCTAGGAACTTTGGTATCAATTTAAAGATGAGGAAATGGGCTATCACGCGATGTAAATATCTAGTTGGTTCCAGGTGAACTGTAAATAAGACAAACACAAATAAACTGACCAAATATTCTTAATGTTTCGAAGGCCACAGCGTTCGATGTCTTTTTACAATGCACGAAATATCTACATGGTTATACCAGGCAAGTCCTGTAGATGTGAAAAAGTGTAAACATTATATAGGTCTGAGGTCTTTTTGTTGCACCACAGGTAGTTGTTTACACCCATGCAACAGGGTCCAACCCAGGTGCGGCCGTGACCCAGAAAAAGCCGTCTTAGAGAAGGCTGCGCAGAACCGATGCGCATAGAGCTCTGCGGTTCGACTGTTACGGCCCGAAGCTGCCGGGGAGCTTACTTTAAGATGGAAATTTCACATATATATTTAAATATATGTTATTGTGAGCTGCCGCGAGCAAATGTGACATAGGCGCTATTGTTAATGTTTCCCTGTGCATACTACGATTTTCGCGCCCGGTGTGGATCTGCTTGGAGATTAGTTTATGTCCTACATCCTACGTTTTTCTTTAAACCATAGATCTACAAACTGTATTCTTTCGAAACTACCAGTTCAATCAGCATTATAATGTTTTTCTGGCACAATATTTTTTTGCCACGTTGTGTTTATGAACCATTGAGGTAGTACAAGTTGTAAACAAGTTTATACATATTATGTTTACGCCTGTTAATGGTTTCATAGGTTTGTTAGATCATAGAAAATTATTTGAGTGCATCCTCTGCTTCCTCATAATAACGTTCTGCCAAGATTTTCAGTATACACCAACAATGATATAGAAATAGATAACAGTTCTTCCTCAGTTCTTCTTCTTCTGGGGGTTACTAGACTTTTCGCCCCCTGACCCGTTCGTCCCCGGGTCCTTTCGTCCTCGTCATGGACATTTCGTCCTCGGATGACGCTTGTCTCACAATTACAAGTTACTCAATTTTCATCATAACATTTCATCAAGATTCTCAAAAAACCTTCACTGTTGCTTTCTCAAGTCTTTCACGTTGGAAAACCGACACTAACATGATGACTAAAGTGACGCGCGAGCGGCGAGGGACATCATGGTGTCGCCGCCGCCGCGCCCGCCATCTTGGTTGTTTACGCATGTTGCAAATCGCTCGTGGGCGCCTTTTACGGAGTTTGTATGAGTAAATAAGCTGACTGAAATGAAATTTTGACAAGAAAATTAACTGTATGGGACTTTTTTTTGAAAAACGCTAGGATATTCATGTTGCTAAATTCACCGATGCCCAAGACCGACTGGAAGTGTATCTCGGTCGAAGTATGACACGTCTGGAAACGGCAAGTACTTCGCCGGCTTAGAGTTTAGCTGCCGTAAAATACTTTTAAAGTAATATTAATCAGTTATAGAATAATACCTGATAAAAAACTAGTCATTTAGGGTTTAAATGTTGTTAAATGGGAGGACGAAATGTCCATGATGAGGACGAAAGGACCAGGGGACGAACAGGTCAGGGGGCGAAAAGACCTGATACCCTTCTGGGTACCCTCCTCTAACAACCCCTAACGGTATCTGTCACATACAAAGTATTTGACATGAACAGAACATGAACACAAAATATGGTTACAATGTACGCCAAAGCAATGAACTGACTATGACCCTTGGGTGTAACCATGTACTGTACTGCATTCAAAGGTTAGGAACGCCAACAAAATTTTCTCCAGAAAATATTCAAACATTCCATGATGGAACTGGGTGTAGATGACCACCTTTTGACGTTATATCTTCTCAATTCGAAGCAAAGTTTCCTATCAATTTTTTTTTTTTTTTGAAGTTGCTGTTGCTAATATTTTACAGCAATGTTCTTGTACAAGTTGGGGATTTTTTCATGTCAAACTATAAGTTAATGACAGGCAAACTTGTACCAGGATGTTGCAGCCTATATTAGTACAGGGTCAAGACTTGAAGTAACGTCATAACAATAGTGTTTATCTATCCTGAAATAGCATACAACGTATAACTAGTAACAATTTGCATATGTAGTGTACAAAATCTTCATGTCGGTCAGAATGACATTCTATTATCGTTCTTTCGTCTGATTTTCTAGTTTGAAAGGTACCGTTGGAAAATATTGTTTCCTGTGAGTGTTTCCGTGCATTGCTAGACTTTTGGCACCAATTCCAGTGCCTTTTTCCCAGCAGTATTGAATATGTGCTACTGCCACATTTTGGAAAGTCCCACCTTTCAATATGTAGGTCAGGCTTTCCAAGCTGCCAACCTTCATAAACAGATTTCCTGTGATCTGTGGTTTTTGGCAACTTCTCAAGGTTGCGGCAGAAAAAGGTCTCATTGTCAAATAGTCCCTGATGTAACCTCACGTCTTCCAGTATAGAATTAGAGTTCAGTGCACTACTGTTCGGGACTGCATGTTTTTTGTCTTTTACTTGGTGATTTTAGATAAACTCAGTTAAAATTCTTTTATTTGCAGGTACATTGTTGTTGTACAGTTTTTTCTATAATAAAAAAAAAAATACAAGTAAACATAAGATTCATACTCATTATAGTCATTGATTGCTGAAAATTTAACACTGAAACGGTGATAAACGGACATAAAACTTTTCTCGAATCAAAGTTTCTTTCAAGAGATCAAGGCAAAGTGTAATGCTTTTTTTAGCTATAATAGTTCTACAGTGTACTTTACATGTTTTTGTAGTTGTAGTAGTGCAATGCTGCCTTGCCTCGGCTCAAGTTCATCTTAAAAAGGTACTAGTATGTGGTGTGTACCAGAAGAATCAAAACAATATTTCTGTATGGAGAGAGAGTGTATGGTAGTATAAGTACATGTAGGCCTTCTGTTCTAAGCACAGATTGAACTGCTGATGTAATCTGATCAGTATGAAATACTATGAATATGATTATCTTGACAATGATAGTACAGATGAATAGAACAATCAGAAAATTATAATGCAAATGATCACCATTCATATGCTTGCCCACCCAGTTATGGACACTTCATTATACGTCTGTTCAGATAAAGACAAGAAAAGAAATGTAAACAAACTAGGTCATCAATTATGTGTAAAAGTGTCGCCAACGCCCTAGGGTTATCACAGATCTAGACTGGGTAGGTGGCCTGTTTTGGTTTGGATAATTTCCCAGAAAATGTCTGGAGCGTTAGTCTTCAACCTAACTGGAATTAGAGAAACACAGATTAATTTACGTACCAAAGTCTCTACAGTAAGAGAAACCACAGCTATCGTTTTGAATTACATTTCAGACAGATACAATTACAAAAATGTTCAAGGAAGTTTGACTAGAGTGTACATGTGCCACTACAATGACTTGTAAACTACATCATTTGTACATGCCTGTATTAAAATATTACATGTATGATCCTGGTTAAGGTTTTGATATGGAGGAAACCTTAAACCATTAGGTCTTTATATTTTGTGCCTAGTAGATCTGTTGTAATGCTGTAAAATTTGCAGTGGTGAACTGTGAACATTTTTCAGCGGCGTTTCTAATTCTAGATCTGTAGCGCTACTATTGTCTCAAGAACGAACTTTAAACCACCGCGAACACTCCATTTTCTCCCAATGCAAAATCAAAACCACGCAAACTTAAGTGCATTTACGAACAGTAGATGCAGACTCTTAGCTTGTCAAGTTTGTTTGAGTTTTCTTTAAATTTTCTCTTTTCAAGTACATGTATTGTACTGAGCAATATTAGAGAAGACTGCCGCTGTCTTAACAATTTCTTGCCCTGTTCATAATACCTTGGACTTGAGCCTGAAGAATTCTTGGGAGTAGATTCTGAGTTAAAGCTAGACAGTGTTTATGTTGGAAGAGCGTGCAGTTGTCTTCAACAATCAACAGTTCAATCGTTCCAAAGGCTGTAGAATGCAGAATGCTATGAGAGATGAATGTAGACACACTTAACCGCTTTTCTGATGATAAATTTGTATCTTCACAAACCATACCTATTTTCATCTTGTATACAATACAGATTCAAATTAAGGCGGCTGTGACTTTGAACTTGAAAGATGTC
This sequence comes from Branchiostoma lanceolatum, assembly GCF_035083965.1. Taxonomy (NCBI): domain Eukaryota; kingdom Metazoa; phylum Chordata; class Leptocardii; order Amphioxiformes; family Branchiostomatidae; genus Branchiostoma; species Branchiostoma lanceolatum. Next base: position 4,790,589 of record NC_089738.1, on the reverse strand, counting down.
ATCGCTTATCAAACTTCTACTAGTACATGTACATGCATCTACATGTAAGTTTAGATGAGCATATTTACCTCATAAGTCATATACTCATATTAATATAGGCCCTTCGAACTGTAGCACATGTGATCCCGCATTCCAGCAAAGCAAACCATCGCTTAAAATATTGTATTTTTACCTTTTTTAAAGTAAATTACCTGTACGTTTTTGAAGGTTACATGTAGGCATCCAGGAATGAAAAATGATATTGTTTAATTCAATCTGTACCACTGCGACATTCGGGATAAGTTTTCTGAGAAATAATTTCTGGCATCCTTCTTCAGTCATCTGAAAATGAAATAACCTTGAGAGTTTTCTGTGTACAGCCTTGACTTTGAAAAGTTTGATCCATTATATAAATAGAACAGGACAGGACATACATGTGCGTCATCCAATTTCTGGTTGCCCCCCTCCCCACAGGTGGCCATGTTCCCTTCACTGTTTCCTTATGCGGGTTACTGGCTTACGTGATCTGTGTGGTGGGACGTAGCCTCCCCTCTTGGCAAAGAATGTCTGTCAGTCTTTGGGAAGTTGTAAACATACCACCGCACCCAAACGTTTTGCATCAACTCGACAAGTTATGAGGTGTGGTATTGCTAATTTGTTCCAGAATGCTGCCAAGCGTAAACATGTATATAAACCTCATTGAACTTGAAGGATCAGTGGTTTGGAAATCCGTTAACAATATTCTGAAGAATGATCTGACATAATCATCAGGAAAGAAATTGTCTAAACTAGAGATTTTTACATGTATGTACTTTTCATGCTACATGAACGTTTGTTTGTTTGAACCTTTGTTTATTCATGATAAGCTCAAATCGGCACGCAGGCCGCTTTTCATTGAGGTCATGAGGGAAGGGGTAAGGGTCAGATACAATATAACAGAGATACACAGTCATTTGAGTCCTAATAACTCTATCGACATATATCATATTTATGGTACAACAATATACAATTTCTACAACATACAACATACATGTATAGTAGGGCGAAAGCTGGTTAATGGTCCGTGTCCGTTCGTTTAGATCATTTCCGTTACTTCAAGAATCTCTTAAAGGAAGTCAGATTCGGTTATTTAGATCAGTTTAAGTCTTACTAACTTAGCAACTAAGGATTTTTTGTGTGAACAGGTGAGTTTAGTTATTACAGCTGGGCAGTTTACCACCTGCCTCCTCCTTTTCACAGTTTTAGTGTGTAATCGGGTCATCATGTAATTGTGTAAAAGTCAGTAAATATTGACAGTTCACTTTTTACTGCAGGTAGATTGCATATCATAGTTTCTTTCAGCTAATTTACGTACATGATTGTGTACTTAAGGTACATGTATTGTCAAATTATTACTGGTACAGGTTATGAAAATGAAACTAGATGTAAATGGCCCTACTAATAAAGGTGGGCTTTGAAGCTGACCTGTGTAAAAAGTTGGTGATAGTTAACTTAATTTAAGGCTTTGACAATGTTCCTAGTCGATTTGCTGGTGATTTCTTTACATAGTAGTGACTACGTACTATGTTATATACTTATAGTACATCGAAACAATTTACCCAATGGCATTGCATGATGATATTCATGGAGTGACAATAACTAGTATTGCTTCACTCGTTCTGATCATAAATTTCTGTCCTTTTTAACTGTACATATTGTCATGTACAGTATTTCTTGGTTTTCAAGTTTGCTGCAAACAGTTCACTGCAAGAACCGCGAACATAAATCCACTGCGAACATAAAACATTTCTGCATTTACAGCATGTTCTTGGAAAACTGTCACTGTGGATTTCAGGAAGGATACAAAAACATGGCAAACCACTTAATCCACAGCTACATGACCCGTGCAGGGCATTGCGTGATCCACTGACTGTGTCCTGGGTACCCTTCATGTCATCCTGGTGTCAGATAATCTCAAAAACAACTCCTGTTCCATGTCCTCTGCAGTTACAAGTTTATCACTTCCAATACCCCTGGAGCAACGTTGATGTAAGGTCACATACTTGACCTCACCTAGGGCCAAATTTCTAACCCAGTTCTACACCATGGTTCTACCAGCGTAAACAAGTTCAAGGCAGCCTGTCAGGGGGTATAAAATCAATGGCATCCATACAGTCTTATACATGTAACTTCTTTGTAAGAATTGTACAACTACAAAAGTACAAGAGTGTTGTAAAAACCCAAAGGGGCGAGTACGCCGCTTCCGGGATTAGAACCTGCGCCAATCCCGATCCGCACGGCTTGGGAAATCAACGCGCTAACCACTAGGCTAAAAGGTCCGGACCAGTTAGACTGGACAGCTAGTGGAGGTTGATCCCCACTGTTACACTACTCCCACTTTTCTTTCTAGACTCGTCCCGAGTCTCCGAGTACGACATCCCTGTGTGATCTGATCGTTACTCACAGGGCCGGAGTGGGAACCACTGTAAAAACCCAAAGGGGCGAGTACACCGCTGCCGGGATTAGAACCCGCGCCAATCCTGATCCGCACGGCTTGGGAAATCAATGCGCTAACCACTAGGCTAAAAGGTCCAGACCCGTTAGATTGGTCAGTTACTAGTTAGTGGAGGTTGATCCCCACTGTTAAAGTGTAATCATGTTTTTGAGGTCTCTGAGGAAATGTTTGCGGTGGTTTTATGTGGTTTTCGCAGTGAACTCCTTACCGCGAACTCAGAACCACCACAAAAACCTGTACCATTATGTGACTGTAGCACTATTATTGTTTCAAACACGAGCTGAAAACCACCGCGAACACTCCATTTTCTCCCTATCGCGAAATGAAATCCCTGCAAATATTTCTGCATTAACAGTATGTAACAGTAAAAGATACAGTGATGCCCTATATTTTGAATAAACTATGAAAGTTAAGTTGAAATAAAGAAAATTAGTGACAAGATTAAAACATTGTTCTAATAATATATGTATAAAATGTGTACTAAACTAAAGGACCCAAATATCAAACTTTTATAATAAAATATATGAAATTTGAATTTTCTTACATCTATGTGGTTATGTGAAGTGGTTTGTTGCATTCCAAACTGATATCAGGTGTTTGTTATTGCAATTTGCGATACTGTATTCATTGACTTCCTCAGTCCAGTCTTGACCCAACTGCAGTTCACTACCTACCTGCTAGGTGGTGTAGTTGTACTGTTGGAAAGGGCACCAGTGGTACATGGTGCAATTCTGCTACCACACACAAGATGTCCCCACAGAGACATTAACACACCAATGTACACATGTACTGGTATTTCTGTTATTATGTGCATTATACTATAGGTCCAATATTGATAGCAGTCTATGTACAAATGTATATCATTATTTTCCAATGTGTATACATGTACTTGTATGTAATCTCTTATAAAAACACCTTACATATCAGAAATCCATACTCACTTCTGTTGTGTTGATGTGTTTCAGTGACATGGGGGAGGGCTGGGATCACCAAAGATGATATGGAAAGGTAAGGACCTAGAGTATTGTTGTACATAGACCAAGACACAGAATACATGTACTTAAATTAAAACAATATATTTTGTTGTCACGTGTAAAAATGCTTTCAACTTGAGAGAAATGGCCTCAAAGGACAAGCAAAAAGTAGAATTTGATGAAACCAAATTGGGTGTACATGTAGGCAGGACTGTCTCCAACTTTGATTTTCTTTTGTAACTCATTATTTGGGAGCCAAATATGTCATTTTAAGGTTCCAAAAATTAATTTTCATGAATCTCATGTCATGAAGTTTAGAATCTTTTGGACGGATGGGGTTAATTTTTTTCTGTCCCAACAAGCAAATTTGTTTGGGACGGAGCTGAGAGGCGGTCCTGGAGACAGACTTGGGTGTACATGAAATGGTTACTCAAGCAACTGGATAAAATTTTGAAACAGACATTTCAGACAGCATCGGCTATCTTTCGTCAGTGACTAACTAAGGAAATGACTGGAGAACCAGGTTTTATACCAAAACTCTGAATAGATATGTTAATGAGGAAGATAATTTAGGATGTCTTTAACAGAAAGGTTGTGTGCTAATAATTCAAGGTCTTTAGTTTTACCTCAATGTACTCATTTTTAAAATCTTGAATTTGAAGCTTTGAGTTGGTCCCCCTCTGTCTGGCATGATTTTCCCATTAGACATCTAGTGCATGACCTCATACAAGGTCACATTCTAACCCCAAGTGGAACAGCTGACTTCAGGTAACGTTCTGATTTTTCACAAGGGATTAGCATATAAACTCTTTTACTGGTTGTGAGGTTATGTGGTGAATCAAAAACTGATCTTGTACATGTATGTGTTCTGCTAGATATTTCTGGAGTGATATACATGTAACTACATACATGTACATGTACATGTACATTTGTATATGTACATGTATATGCCAGCAAGCTAATACATTAAACATAATGCATGTACATTTAGCATTAAGGCAGGTAGGTTTTTACCTTTCTATTGTGCTGTATATTACAATGTATATAATAAATTTTCATATTAAGTCAGTTACATTATAACTACAATATGTAGAGTGATTACCTGACCTCAATTGACCTCATGACTCCTTTATCATGAATTAATGTGCTGATTCAATTTTGATAGAATTCATAAAATGGTCAGATAATGTAGGCTCTACTAATCAAATTTAAAGCATTAATGAATTTTTAGTTTCACCTTGGAATAGCCTTGTATGATGAGTTAGAGTTGGAAAGTATGAACTATATGATCTACAAGTGAATTACTGATCAATCAAAATTGCCAATACATTAGAGTTTAGACATCCAGTGATCCACTGATAAATCAGTCATGCCATTAACAGGTTTCTACTGTTCTGGAATAGGCAAGCATGAACAGTGTAACATACATTGTCGTAATACAGTGTTCTCACCAGAATTTTTTTACAGCATAGGGGTCAGGTAAAGGAGGCCAACTTTACGCAACGCAAGTCACGCACAGAGTGCCGAAGACATGACAAGAGTAGGGAGTCTGGCATGCTCCCAAGGAAAATCTTTAGATTCATAACCCAATGAGGCACTATTTTCTACATTTTGAGGGATAAATTTGGTAAAGTGAAGTGTTTCCTCTGTCACAGTCTTATTCTAAAGCCAAATATGAACTTTTTATAAGATTTATGAAGGGTCTCAAGGTTCTCCCAAGAAAGAAACACCCCTATGCTGGTTGAAACACAGCATAGGGGTCCAGATCACAGCATAGGGGGTCCAAATCACAGCATAGGGGGCCCCTATGCTGAAAAGGCCTGGCGAGAACACTGTAAATTGTGTAATAGTATTACTAAATGGCATTTTGTCTACTACCTCTGCTTAGAATGAAATTTCTGATGTACATGTATTTGTACTGATATCATATACATGTACGATGTACAATATGGGCCATTGCTCCACTGCAACCATAAATTTTGCAAGTTCTGTGTTATACATGTATCTAGCCTGGGTGCCATTCTATTTTACCGGGGCCCCTACACTCGCTACTTTTTTAGGGTAGCGAGTGTAGGAGCCCCGGTAGAAAATAGGGTAGCGAGTGTAGGAGCCCCGGTAGAAAATAGGGTAGCGAGTGTAGGAGCCCCGGTAGAAAATAGGGTAGCGAGTGTAGGAGCCCCGGTTAGGATGGCACCCAGGCTATGTTATAATAATCTCTCCATTGCCATCCCTCTGTTGAAAATATCTGGCAGCGCCATGGTGTCAGGTGACTCCCCTGCAAGTCTTCACCTGCTAGACAAGTTGTAATCCCATCCAGATGATGTATATTTGTGTTAGAGTAGAGTTCAGTCAAAGGAAGGGTTAATCAGGGAGATATAGCATTTCTTCTATTAAATTTATGTAATTATTAGGTACATTGTACCTTGCAGAGTGTGTGTATATGCCCTTACAAGTAGGCCATATTAGTTTGATTGTATGGATGACATCCGCGAGCGCATCAGTATTTGTCCGATTCCAAAAATAAATAAAAGTTTTCCACCATATTGTAAATCGTAGAGAGCAGCTGCAAAATGATCATAATATATCATGATGCTGTAAATCGCAAAAAAAATATTGAAAATGATTCTAATGTCGTAGATCACCAAAGTCAAAAAAGAGGATGTGAAAAAATGAAAATGAAGAATCTATCATTCGCTACACTACACTCTTTGTGTTTAGTCATCTGGTCAACCTTCCTGACCACATACATTTCATAATGAAGGCATCTTTTTTTTTGCTGAATTTTTTTTTATTCTCACGCTTGCATCAATTTTGGGGTTCCCAGAGGATGTCATCCATTTAATCAAATCATCATGGCCTTGTATAAGTTATATTATAACATGTTGAAAAGAAGGTTGTCTGGTGTTGTCTAAAATACCATAACTTTATGCAGCCATGTGTGGAAAACCCATCCCTTGCTGACCTAGCACATCTGGTGTGTTTCAACCCTCCAACTTTACCAGTCTGCAAGCATGATTTATACTTGGCAGAATGTTCGTAAAATTCCTCCCCTTCCAAGTTCAAACCCGGGTCAAGTCCATGCCTGGAGGCCTGGGATTTGGTCTTATGCAAATGTAGCAACCTTGATGTCGGCAAACATGAACTTGAGCTGCCATCCACAGAGTTTGTTGAAACCGTTTGTTTAATATATTCCTTTATTCTCAGACCTTGAGTCCTGACACAGTCTTCTATGTGATGTATAGTACATGTCCTTATATTGGGTGTCCTTAGGGAGATCTTTAAGACAAATATTATTGTTTGACCCATCTCTCTGACCCTTGGCTGTCACTCACAAGTCCTGGGAAAATTCCAAGCACACAAACTTCTTTTTCCAAAAGAAATCTTAAACTTTTTAAAAAATATTTGAGCAACAGGTCTTGTAGTATCTCACTCAACTTTAGTGCAACAACAGGAATGAGGAAATAAACACTGTCTTGGTTCGAGTTTGGCTATTCGTAGAAAAAAATAGTTTACATAGTGATGTAACAAATGTTGACCAAACAGTTGTGTTCATTGGTGCCACCAAGGAAGTGAAGGCCCCACCCAGGGTCAAAATGGGCTATCTACTGTATACAAATGAGGGTCTGCATGCTCTGTTCTGTAAGGCATTATTTTCATTTCCCGTAATTCATAAGGAAGCCATCTTGTCAACATAATTAGTAGCAAGGCGACCAAATTTTGTGTGTTCGCCTTCCTTGATTTTATCGTTTCAAACCCCCTTGGTAATACGTAGGGGGTCTTCTGAAACTCAGCGTAAGGCGTTGTTGAGACCCCCCATGCACACCCTTGTAGATGTAAGAGGGAAGCTCGGTGACTCTGTCTCCAGATGTAGAACATGTGTGATGTACTGTAAGCTTGCAGACAACAGCCAATAATTGCCTGGCGGGTCCCCCACTGGGGTTCCAGGGGTGGTAGTGATTTGCTGGCTTGCCTGTCGGCACCATACCCAGTCACATGGCCAGCCGCTTGCTAACAGCTAGTTCCTGCAGCTGACTGATACAGCAGAGGGAGTCGGTGCAGGTGGACCTTCGCGGCTGCTGCTGCATCTGCTTAACTCTCTTTCCCCCCGGTGGTCCCACCTGTGAACACTACCATGAGCGTGTGCGGAACTTTGAGTTAACCAAGTAACATGCTTCTGGTGAAGGCGTTTGTTGGGCTTTGGATGTTCGGCTGCATCACGGGCCTAGCGCTGAACTGGGACTCGCTAACGAACTTGTACCGGGGATGGAAAGGGGACGACAAGAATAAATACTACAGGATACTGTTTGAGGATGGGTATGAACTAAGGTAAGTCGGAAAATGTAATGACTCTGTGAAAACCTCTGGTCAAGGGAGCTGCCTAATTCTAAAACATCCGGTTGATTTTGAACTGGCCCTACTCAGTACTTTGTGTATTTAAACTTCTTGTAATTACAATGGATACAACTACTGACAGTATTTTGTGGCTACAACTACTGGCAGTATCAAGGAAGTAAATAATCTTGTCTAAAACATCCGGGTAATTTTGAATGCCCTCACTTTCAGGCGTTGAAATTTCTTGCAATGGATACAACTACTGACATTGTTTTGTGGATACAACTACTGACAGTATTTTGTGGCTCACAACTACTGGCAGTATCAAGGAAGGAAATAATCTTGTCTGAAACATTCTGAATGCCCTACTTTGAGCCATTGAAACTTCTTGCATTTGGATACAACTACTGATAGTATGTGGATACAACTAACTACTCAGGCAGTCTCAGGGCAGGAAATAATCTTGTATGAAACATCCGGGTAATTTTGAATGCCCCACTTTGACTGTCTAAAAAATGAAACTCCTTGCAATATGGATACAACTACCACCTTGTAAAAGAGTGTAAGAACACTTAAAGGAAATCTCAAAACCAGACCAGGACTTGTCTTGATTTCTTAAACTAAAGTTTGCCACTTTTTAAATGACACTGGGTGGATTTTCATATACAGTGTACTGTTGAGTGTTACTATACATAAACATGTACATGTAGCATGGAAGAATTATTTCCTATCACTCCATCACAATACTTGCTGCTGTTCTCAGATTGATATGATTATTATTTAATAGGATTATGATTTTCAAAGGCCAGCACCAGCTGTTTGCCCTTGTAATCCTGTATCGTATTACCAGATTATGTACCCAGATTAGCAAGCTTTCTTTTAATCAGTTATATGTGCCTGTGAGAGAAAACTTCATCCTATAAAAAAGGTAGAGACTATTGTAATGAAGTGACAGTCTTGCAATATAAATTTGAATTGAATAGACATACAGTCAAACCTGCCTAGGCGACCACCTTTTCAACGCGACCACCTGACCATGGCGACCGCTTTTTCTCGGTCCCGAAAATTTTCCCCATAGGCACAAGCATTTAGCGGCCTGCCCAAGGCGACCACCCCTCCAACGCGACCGCGACCGCCACGAATTGGGAACGCACAGAGCACAATCCCTGGCCATGGCGACCGTGTTTTTCCAGCGTGTGGTGACATCGAATTTTGCTGCCGGATTTCGCGGAAATGCTTTTAAGACCTTGACGGACCAAAATTGTGTCTCTGTCTTACTAAATTCCGCTGGAAAATAACTTAGCGGAGGGCAAAACGTCGGTCGAGACATGTTGTTCCTTGGTCCGCGACGCCATCTTTGTTTCAGCGCGGCATAACGCTGACTTTTCTAAATCACGACGCTTCTGTGTATGAATATTTAGAATACTTTCATCTTTAATATTCTTATATTCTAATTATTTCCATGACTCTCACAAACCTTTATTGGGCGCTGCTTGCTTGAAACCGCTGACGCTGTGCGTTCTGCTCCAGTGTTACCTTTTGATGCGGTCGCATGCTCGGCGGCGGTATCAAAACTCCCGTTTTCAGCCTTCAGTTGTCAGATCAAACTTTTTGCCGCTTTAATCCAGCGGTCGGCGCCCAAAAGAAGGCTGGGGTCAGCAGGTGTTTTCTAGGGATTAATGTCTTAGGCCTTAAAACCTAGATTTTATGTGTGTGTGTGTGTGTGTGTGTACTCTTACTAACGTGTGAATGCGGGAGGGCGCTGTTTTTAGTCAAAATTATGACGAACATTTGTACACGATGTAACGGTATACAATATTACAACGATAACAGAAACTGTAATTTCTGTAGGATCTTTCTGTCAATGAGAATTGAACCTTGTGGGGGTCATGCTGTCTAAAATCACATAATTTTTCATCCATCTACGTAGTACACTGTATTTGAACACCTCGACCTGGAGACATGTTATGATTGGAATCCTCTTCATGGCGACCACCTGTCCATCGCGACCGTTTTTGCTCGGTCCCCCGGGTGGTCGCCTTGGGCAGGTTTGACTGTACCTTCTAAAGTTCTATACATGTATGCAGACAAAGTTTCTTCATTGTACACATACTCTCCTCAGAGCTAAACAATTAATAAATGAATGAATGAATAGATTTAAAAAGCCTGACAGTGGATTGAAATTTTAATCCTCCAAGCCCCTATTTGACCACAACCATGCTTGGATTACAATGAAAAGTTGCGATGAATTTATAGAAAACTTTCGACAAGGCAGAACCAATCCTGGAGTGATTGGGGCTTTACGTGTACATTGTATACCCTTTTCAATCACCGTAACTGGTTTTATCCGATTTGACAGTTTATTTGGCTTAAAGATAGATTTTGGCACTTTCCTTATGAGGGTCTGCATGGCTCTTTTCCGTAAGGCGTAGGCAGCATATTTTGATTTCCCGTAATTCGTATGGAAAGCCGTCTTATTCATGTAATTCTTAGCAAGGCGACCAAATTGTGCATAGCTGCCTTCCTTGATTTTAGTGTAATAAAGGGGTTTCTTTTGAATTCAGTGTAAAGCGTTGTCGAGACCCCCCATACGGACCCTAACATACACTTATAGGCCTGCCTCCCTATTCTTAAAGGCTTTATTTGATCCTCCCCCATCACTATAACCTCTTGAACTACATTGTACATACAAGAATACATTCTTGTCTACTGCACTCTAACCTTTGTTTAATGGAAGTCTTTGCTTAACTTTTAAAGTTTTAGTTGTTTAAATTTCTACAGTTCGATACTCTCTCTGTAACCGTCAGTGCCATCGTTAAATGTTATCCCAAAGAAGTCGTTAGCCTTTGGCAACAACAGTGGATCCAAACAAACCGTCACCATGGTGAGATACTGGGTATTGCTGCCAAAAATGGCACCACCTCTAAGTGCATGCCAAGTCAAATACTTCCTTTATCATGGAAAGATCTTTGTCAGACATCCATATATGGCTTACTTAAGGTCTTTCTGGCATCGTTAAGTTACTGAAAACCTGAAAGCATATTTTCCTACCAAATTGTCATAAAAGTATTTTTTATTGTATGACTATCTGTACTAATCATCTAATATTAGATTAAGCCACGCCAATTTTATTTGTTGGCTCTCGGATTTTTTTAAATGATGCTAAATTGAATCATTAATTTGAGAACAGCCTGAACGCTGTACATGTACCTTGATGTACCTTGATTTCGGGGGTGGGGTGGGGGGGGGGGTAAAGACCTGAAAAGACAATAGTAAGATGCATGTTTTCCTCCTAGCCTTTTTTTTTCATCTTCACTGCTAATGCTAAAGTTAGTAAACTGTAACTTCAAAATGTCCGACAACCAAGAACCTAAATTTTTGCCGCCTTCATGCTCATGTACTATGAAAATTAAAATGTGGTTTAAATTAGGGGGCTACTATTTCGCAAAAGTGGCAGTTTTTGCTGAACTAGAAATATGGAGACGGTCTATCTGAATGTGAAAATTTTAAAATTTAGAAAATATCTTAATATTTCACTGTAACTCCCCCCCCTGAAGTCTGTACCATGACTATCATCATGCTACTGTACGTAGTATAATTGTACTAAGTAAAGGTATATGCAAGCAAACATACTTAATGTCTTAAAGTTTGTACTTTGAGGTCAGAAGACACGTCTGAAAGTTTGTACTTTGAGGTCAGAAGACACGTCTTAAAGTTTGTACTTTGAGGTCAGAAGACACGTCTTAAAGTTTGTACTTTGAGGTCAGAAGACACTAAACCCCTAGCCTCCAGTCTCCACACAAATATGGACTATTGAAGAAAAAAACATTGCAAAAATGGACTATTCCCATTGCAACATGTGCAAACTTCAAGGGGTATATATAGAGTTAGAGTCCAATGATTGACCAAATTTTGTGATTTCTGTGCTTAGATATGACCGTCTCCAGATTTTGAAATGTGTATTTTACAAAGTAGGTACGCCCCCCCCCCCCCCCCTCCCTATTAAAATATGGTACCACTCTGTAAGGCCACCATTTCTTGGTTAACGGAATTTTTAAAAAAATGCTAGATTGGAAAATCAACAGGAAAACAGAATCCCAGGAATGTTTTTACTTTGATGCACACAATTTCAGGGTATGAACAAGGTCAGGTGCACGTTTTCACCCCGGCCTTCTGTTTTCATGATTTAATGCTAAAATCTATGTGTAAAACAAAATCCGTTAACCAAGAAATTAAATTGGTTTGGCCTAAGGTCTTGGTTACTGGTCCTCACCATGTGTGTCATTAAGATTATCAGCAACATGAGGCTAGAGTGATGAAAGACACAAAGACAACGCTAAGATCAAGGCCTACTCCCAAGTACACGTGCATATATCTTTCATCTTCCATTAAAAAGTAACTTCTTTCCCCCCCAGCTGCCAAGTCAACTTCAAACTTCAAACAACATAAACTGGTGTCAAGTTACCCCTCCAAGGCCCTCTGCGTAACCTCCCAAGGTCTTCCTCCCTGCTAGATAAATAAACGGCAGAGTAAGCAGCTTTGAACTTGGCCTCTGTTCCAAACAAATGCATGATATGTGACAGAGCATGTGGTATGAAGTGACCCCTTTGGACTGTGGCAACAGTTATAATTCAGACCACACAACCTATTATTAGTGGTGTGGATCTAAGCCCGAGTTTAGGTTTAGGTCCGGACTTGAGTCCAGAGGTTTAGGTTCAGGTCGGGACTTGAAATTCCGGACCTGAACAATTATTTTGAAATATTTTTTTCTTGTTACATGTAACATTGCAAATTGGCAGATATTTTACATGTAATTTGAAAACTATATATACGGAATTATATACAGTCAGTAATTAACACAAAGGTTCAGTTATAAACACAAAAACAGCAATGTTTTCATATTTTTCTAGTGCAAATTTCACGATCTAAGTAAGGTTTAAGATGGTTTGAAACAAAAAGGAGACAAATCTGTGTACTAGTATAAGTGAGAGATTTTTTTTTCAAGTCCAGACTTGTTTCCAGACGTTTAGGTTTTTTTGGACTTGAACCTAAACGTTTTACAAGTCCGGAACCGGTCTGGCCGGACTGATCCGCACCACTACCTATTACCCACTGTTGCCATGGAGACAGTGATGCCCTCCATATGAACCATGAAGTGATTGAATAAACAGAAGCGATGGTAATTTAGCATAAATGACATTCCAAGAAAAACAATTTTTACTTTTAGTGTCCAGAAGTAATCTCTGAATCCAGTTGTATAGAATGAATACTTATTGTATTCAAAAATTGTAATACCTGGATGTCTAACCTTCATAAACGTATCAAGAAAGGACTTGTAATAGAAAGAACTATATACAATATGTGTATTATATACAGGTATGTACTCATGTACTACATGACTTGTATAATATTCAATAACTGTACTAACAATAGTCATTAAATTACTTCAGAACTTCAAACTGCAATGCTTTAGTATGGACGTGTTCTTTAGTATCTGGATTCTATTTAATCTATTATTATCTCGCAAGTATTTTTGCACAATGTCATGTACATGAATACATTTACTAGTATGAGAAACGTATAAAAGATGGGTTTCCAGGATTTCAAAGAAATGTAGATTTTGTCGACTGTTGATGCAAACCACACACTGGTAACAAATTAGTTCAGGGACAGAGATGATATCTGAAGGCCTTGTTCTGATTATTGTCTTGATAATCCAGATTGGCTTGAAAGGTACCGCAGCGCTAAACTGTATCTGTGGCTAAGTCTGGGGTTCAGGGTCAGGGTTCTCACCAGAATTTTTCGACAGCATAGGGGTCAGGTACAGAAGGCCAATGCAGCGCAAGTCACACGCAGTTTGCCAAAGACATGACCAGAGTAGGGAGCCCATCATCTTCCCCTGGAAAATTTTAGAATTCATAACCCAATGAGAGTATTTTTAAGGGTTGAATTTTGTGAAGTAAAGTTTTCCCTCTGTTACAGCCTCACTCCAAAGCCAAATATTAACTTTTTATAAGATTTATGAAGGGTCACAAGGTTATTCTATTTCTTCTATTTCAATAGTGCTGTGTAGCTCAAAAACATAATTTAATTTAATATAATTAGGAGCTTCACTGAAAGTTCAAAGTTGAACTGCAATTTGCCAACACGACAGCGGATTCAGCTCATTCCTTGACATTAAGCCTGGAGCTGATCAGTTGGTAAATCCAATTTTTGGCGTTGGCATTTGCCGTTCAACTTGTAAGTACTAAATAAGTAACTGTGTAATTGCACAAACAGCTACTAGTACTTATACTGTATTTAATGAGGCGAACCTGCTCATTTGAATAAAGGTTGTGTCTACTGACCCGAGTTAAAGTAATTGACGTGTGCATACCTTCACATCATCATGTATGACTCATCGCTGTTTCCTGTTTGTACAGGCTACGAAGGGAGGAACTCAGCAGCCAAATCAGAGAGGTGAGTACCTGATAGAGTTGTACAATTCAGTTAGTTTTAAGTTTTAACTCAACATGTTTCGGATTATTCAGTTGATATTGATGAAATCTACATTGTATAATTCGTTATTAAGGAAAGCTTTAACTGAAAATCATGGATATTATAACTAGAAATCTTGAAAGAGAAATTGGATCTACATTGTAGATAGTGCAGTTAACATGTACTTTGTTTGTTCACACAACATGTATTCGTGTTACACGTAATGTATACAAAAATCAAAATGTACATACTATTAGGACGCATTTGAACAACAGCCGAAAATGAATGTCAAAATAAAGTTAAACACAGTCTTTTTGTTCCTAACATAACAACCTTGAAAACAGCCTTCTTACTGTCAGGCCTACAGAAGAATACCATGATACAACATTGTAAAGAAATGTTATGTTGTAGACTGACCTTCTGACCAATGCTACTTCAATATTGAGCTTCATCACATTAATGATATCGCTTTTATCAGTTACTGTACAAAGAAAGAACACTTAGATGGATATCCTATACGATTGTACATGTACATATAAACAAATGCAAAAATGTAGTAAAACTAGTATTTTTATTTCTTTTCTGAACCCTGACAGTTTTGTTTCTTCCTTCTAGGCTTTAGAACCATTGGAGAAAAGACTAGGGAACTTAGAGAAAGGGTAAGTTTCTCGTCACATATCAGACTATCACAGGCTTGAACTGGATTTCATGAATATTCGAAGCTAACAGTGGCTTATTCATAAAAGCAGCGATCCTTTTTTTTGTTTGAGCATGCATGGCTACATTGTATTTTCTGAAATCATTTTTAACACTGTCATTAAGTTTTGATTCACACATATTAGCTGTTTCAGATACTAAACCATGAAATTATACATCACAATTGTATGTAAATACTACATGTATCTAGTAGTAACACTTAAAGCTCATGCTGTCAGTTTTATTGAGGTCCTGGACACAGTTAAACCACCATGACACCTGACGAATCATGTATTAAAAGGAGACGCTTTTGATTTTCAGCGATATGTCGCAAGCAGACACTCACAGGTAGATTTTCTTTTCTGTTGTTGAGAAGAGATCTTCATATTAACTTTACTTTCAAGTTTTTTTTTTTCACTTTCACTTTTTTTTTTCACGCACAATGCTGAAACATTTAGTAACACCTGTTTAGTGCCTCACTGTGTGTATCTGTGCCAACTAACAAAATCTTTGAATTGGTGAACTCAGGTTACTCCAGAATACAATTATACTATATAGTATCACATCTATATGTTTCACACTTTTATTTGCATTTCGACTGTGCTTTAGGTGAAGAGGAAGATGTAAGCTATATTATGCTTTGCATGCTTAGCTTGAAAGTTCATCTGTGTTGGTAGACATCATTCTAAAACAAGTTTTGACTGTAATTTCCACACAAAAATTGGACTTACCCAAATTTTCGACTGTACAACACCAGTCTTTGTCAAGGAGTGAGCAATCCACTGCTGGGATGACGTCACGTTATGCAGATAGCACACATGACTCGGTGAGCAGTGGATCAAAAGTAGCGGAAAGTCTGTGGTGCCCGCCATCTCTGTTGAGGGATGGTTGTAGGGTGCTAGCAATCGGATCACCTGCTCACCGAGTCACGTGTGCTATCTGCATAACGCGACGTCATCCCAGCGGTGGATTGCTCACTCCTTGACAAAGATTGGTGTTGTACAGTCAAAAATTTGGGTAAGTCCAATTTTTGTGATGGAAATTACAGTTTAAACTTGTTTCAGCTTTGCTTGCTTGTCAGGGACATGCTAAATTCCTCTTAGGGCCATATACAATATTGATGATATTTTCAGTTAGCTTAAAGATTTATTTACATTTTACAGCTTATGAGAATATGACATGATGGTTTTTAAGGTCCGCAAGCTTTGGTGGAGGTGTTCTTCAATGAAGCTGACTAACCAGTTTGCTTTTACTGTGCAGTAGCGTCTCTTACACCTACTTGGGAGCTTTCACACTGAATGATAACATGGTACCCCTGTTTAGTTTCTGATCATTGAGATTTGACCTTCAACCTTGTTCTGTTTACCTGCAGCTCGGAGGACTCCAAGTACCCCAAGGTCAAGTTCCTCATGGAGAAGGACAGGAAACGTATCCTGGTAGGTCAAAGGTCACATCAATGTAGTCAACACACGTGCCCACCTTGGCAAATGTACTAGTGACCTTTTTTCATGGAACATATGGCTGTTATTTTGAGTATTGTTCAAGTGAATGTCCTCATTCATTATGTTTCCTGCACATGAATATCTACACATATTTCTTAAATCATGGTAAATCATGGGATACTACATACATGTACGTGTAAATGAGGACATGTTCGCAGGGATTTCATTTCGCAGTAGGGAGAAAATGGAGTGTTTGCGGTGGTTTTGAGTTCGCATTTGAGACAATAGTAGTGCTACAGTCACACAATGAAACGACTTTTTGCAGTGGTTTTAAGTTTGTGGCATAGAGTTGAGTGCGAAAAGCGCGAACATGAAACCACCACGACCATTTCTGCATTTACAGTATTCAAAATCCATGCATTGTTAAAACACATTTATCGTGGTAAAATCATCTTAGAAATTTTAATCAAATGTTTTGTGTTTCTGTCAGAAAGTATAACACTGTATGCTTCATAACAGGAATGTACCATTTTCTGATTTCCCAGGTAACGGGGGGTGCAGGGTTTGTGGGTTCCCACCTTGTCGACCGCCTGATGATGGACGGCCATGAAGTCGTCGTGATGGACAACTTCTTCACCGGGAGGAAGAGAAACGTGGAACACTGGATCGGTCACGAGAACTTCGAACTGCTGAACCATGATGTGGTGGAACCACTGTATATTGAAGGTACAATGTGTGCAATCTCACCCATGCGAAAATGGTGTGTATAGTGCTGGACAGGCCTGCCATATTGATGCCAGCCTGACCCAGCATTTTGGGCATTGATGCCATCTCAGTCCACACAGATGACTTCTTCCTCAATCTAAAGAACTAATTACCATGACAGGAAATGGCATCAATGCAGCACAGTCCACAGCAATTGGAGATGCCTTCCTAAAGATTCAGCATGACCACTAGATAATTGCCGTGGCAGAAAAGGGAATCAATGTGGCACTGCTCCAACTACATTGTAATTGGTTCAAGTCTTTGCTGGGTTGACAGTTTAGGGAGGGAAATTTAGACAGCCATACATGTAATTGGTGTGAAATCACTGTTTCAGTGCCAACTCAATGCGGCTTTAAACCAGCATGAAAACTTTAAGTATCAGTGCGGCAGTGAGCAGGAGTTTAATATAACACACCACACAGTATAAAGTTTTGTTTCAGCCTTACAGTACATCAAGGACATTAATGTCCTTGAGTACATGTACAATTTTTTTATAACCCCAACCTGCCACATGTATGCAACGTGAACTATCACAAAGCACCTTATACCTTCAAGGCTATTAGCACAAATTACAATGTATGTACATATATTGAGTAACTGCTCTGTTGATAGACTTCGGTGACTGTATTTAGTACTAGCCTCCTTTGCAGCCTTCCATGAGCGCTGGCATTTATTGTTGGGGAGGAGGGCTCTATCAGGTACAGACATAACCTTTCCGGCACAAGAATCTGTCCCATACATTGAAAATCGCAGATCAGCCCTCCCCCAACACTACATAAATGCCAGCATTCATACATGTACATCATAGAAGGCCGCAAAGGAGGCTATTTAAATGTGTATCCAGTACTGATGTGAGTTTTCCTACCCTACAGTGGACCAGATCTACCACCTGGCCTCCCCTGCCTCCCCACCACACTACATGTACAACCCCATCAAGGTAAGGACACACATCTTCAGCCTCTCTTCAAGTGTTGTAACTTCTAAAACTAACACTAGACATCCGTAATGAGGGGGGGGATATAGACTCAATCACGTTTGGGACAGCATCCTTAAGAAATAGATGATAGTCGTTGTATTCTTTTTTGTACGTTTGGGAACACAAAGTGATGTCATCCCCTGTGATTGTACATAAACAATGTACATAATATATAACACCCTCCAGATTTATTTTGGACTTTCTATTGCACTTTGGACTAATGCTTGTAGTGTTAGTGAATAAAAATACTCTTTTTTTACACAACCGAGATATTTATTCCACCGACGTTTCGGTGACCATCTGTCACCTTCTTCAATTCAATTCTGACTGGTTCACATAGCAATGCAGCACTTTGCGTTTGGGAATGCATCTCATTATTACCTGTGCTGCATTGCTATGTGAAGCAGTCAGAATTGAATTGAAGAAGGTGACAGATGGTCACTGAAACATCAGTGGAATAAATATCTCGGTTGTGTAAAAAAAGAGTATTTTTATTCCCTTACACTAGACAGTTCAAATTTAGAAAAACAAGCATTTTTGAATGTTTAAAAATGCATGTGAACCTTGAACTAATAGGGCAATACACATCTAGCAGCATTGAGTCCAACGATTACATGTATGTGCTAATTGCTTCAGCCACAGTGGACTTGACACCTCTAATCACATGTACATAGTTCATTGAACTGGTTGAAAAGGTGTGAAAACTTCTAAACTGACCAGGGTTCCCAGAACATTGTGCCTTGGTCTGACCGTCCATTGTCAAACCAGAACTAATTCACACTTTGCCAGTAGTCTAGCATTTTTTTAAACCACTGCAGTTCATCATGATATGTTTTATTCTTTCTTTGACACAGACAATCAAGACAAACACAATAGGAACATTGAACATGTTGGGTAAGCACATATTAAATTTTTCCTACATTTTTACGTCATAGATAAATTGCAAACAAATATTTGAAAGATAACAAACAAATCACGTGATGTTATAACCTGGTAATGTATGGTCGGGTTGTTACTGTAAATGCATTTAAGTTTGCATGGTTTTTATTTCGCGCTAAGGCGAAAATGGAGTGTTCGCGGTGGTTTTAAGTTTTCCGGCAGCGCTATAGTTCGCGGTGAAACGGTTGCCGCAAAGTTAACATAAAACCACCGCTAACATTTCCGCATTCACAGTATATCATGTTACAAGACATTGCTATACAATATGTAATATATACGAGGACAAGAATAATGGTTTGGTCTTTGTTTCAGGTCTTGCAAAGAGAGTAAATGGCAGATTTCTGCTGGCATCAACATCAGAGGTGTATGGAGGTAAGAGCCTACCATAATTCAAGATTTTGGTATCACTTTGCATGATGTAAGCTTTTGTGGAGTACAGAATTTATATATTTAACAGAACTTAATATGCATTTTGTAACTGTTTCTTTACCTGAATAAAAGACTCTTTGTACACCATTGTCAACTGTTTCTGACTTGTTCACAATTGCACTGCAGTACAGTTGTCACTACTTTTAGATGCATTCCCAAACATAAAGTTTTTACATACAGGGACTGCCTCAGTGCAATGTGAACCAGTGAGAATTGTCACAAGGAAGGTGACAAACGGTCACCGAAACATTGATGGAATAAAACAAATCAGTTGTGTACAAAGAAAGAGTCTTTTTATTCTTTTATTCGGTGACAAGTACCAACCTGATGAAACTATTCACGGATGTTTCTTTCCCTGTCCCAGACCCAGAGGTCCACCCCCAGAACGAGGAGTACTGGGGACACGTCAATCCTATTGGTCCACGGGCCTGTTACGATGAAGGCAAAAGGGTGGCCGAGACAATGTCATATGCCTACGCAAAGCAGGTACAACATACACATTTACATACTGATCACAGTACTACAAACACAACAAGACAGGTTATACATTAATTTTTGTCCAATTTTTATTCGACTTTGAGCATCAACATTTTGTAATAAAATGTAGGAGATTAAATGTATGATAGAATCATTTGAGTCAAATTCTGTAAAAAAAGTACTACAAATCCTGTCAAGACCTAGTGCAGAGCATTACATATTGGTATACATTGCAGTAATGAGTGCCATACACATGTGTAACAGTGGGGTTTTAAACGCCACCTACTGAAGAGTTTAACAGGTCCAGGCTTTTAAGCCTAGTGGTAAGTGTGTTGGGTTCATGAGCTAGCGGCCCGGGTTCGATTCCCGGGAGCCAAGAGACTGTACAACTTTCCTTGTGTGTGTTTCACATGTACAAGGCTGGGAGTGGGGAACATTAACTTCAACATTTTGGGAGTGGGGAACATTAACTTCAGCATTTTTTGGCGATGCCTCAGGGGCAAGCCTAATGGTATATATCTATTGTGTGCAGTTTTTTTCTTTTTGCTGTAACAACATCTTGTTCATGGGTTGTATACTTTTTCAGGAGCATGTTCAGGTCAGGGTGGCCAGAATATTCAACACCTTTGGTCCCAGGATGCACATGAGTGACGGCAGGGTCGTCAGTAACTTCATCTTACAGTCGCTGCAGGACCAGCCAATCACAGTCAGTACACACTAATTACATTACACTCAGGTTGGAAAGGATATTATACTCACATTGAAAAGGATCATACTGTTATTCACTTTGTCTTCACGGTAGCAAAATTTCAAGGTGTAAGGAAAATGGACATTTTCACTGAACTTTAACTTCACGGTGGCGGTAAGTGATTTACAGAATGGATGTGTGAAGGAATCAAATACAATGTAACAGCACGTTTTTCAAGGTGATGATAAGTTCATGGTACAGAGGTGACCATGAAAACAGTGAAATAAGTTACACTGAATGAAATAAGAACTAACTGTATTACACTCACTTTGAAAAGGAGTTTGAAACTTTTCAAGTTTAAAGTCATTTAATGTAACACTTGAATGTTTATACTGTGTACTTAAGTAAGAAAACAACCATGCTTATCTTTTTGTCCATTCTTTCAGGTTTTTGGGGCGGGGAAACAGACAAGATCATTCCAATATGTCAGGTGAGAGCTTGACAAGGCAAAAGGCAAACTCCTTTTAACTCCAATGAAAATTCATCTTTTCTGTGCATCAGTTAGGTCTGAAGAGATGCATGTAATTTCCCTAAACTGAAAGATAAGTAGTTGTACATGAAGCTGCTGCTTTGAATTCAGACATTGTTTGAATCTGTATTTGATTGAACTATCATGATGTTGTTATTGAAAGTAGGATGCTGAGCACAATGTTTCATAATAGCTTGGTTAGCAAATGTTACGTGACATGACAGTTTTGCCTTGTTTGAACTTAGCTTTCAGTAGCACCCTTAAAGTATGAATCTGTAGTTGAAGCCCTTTCATACAAGTACCCATCCTGACATAACCCTTTGTCACTCTTGGTGTTTGTTTGTTTGTTTGTTTGTTTGTTTGTTTGTTTGTTTGTTTGTGGTTCAAGGCAGAGGTGTATATTGCAGGGCTGTCTCCAGGATCCATCCACCCCTCCCGGAAATTTTCTTGATAGGACAGAAACAAAATTCACCCCATTCATCTAAAAAAATCTGAACTTCATGGCATGAAATTGATGGAAATGTGTTATAAGATTTGTAAGCTTCATATGACAGATAGTTAACAACATGGGCTCCCAAACAATGAGTCGGATGGAAAAAATTTGGAGCTGGAGACAGCCCTGGTATATTGTTCACTGCATGTACAAAATTTAATGTAGTTTTCACAGTTCCACCTTTATTTGCCCCCCTCCCCAGTGACCTGGTGAATGGTTTGGTGATGCTGATGAACAGTAACATTTCCACTCCTGTCAATCTGGTAACTCTACTTTCCTATGTCTGAAAATAAGTTTACTTAGGAGTTTGATACAAATATTGAAATATAAGATTTAGTTCTTGTCCATTTTACCTCACACCAAATAACATAATAATAAGACAGAATCAGAAGAGAATGGACTTAGATTTTTGTTTGTTTGGGAGAGACAGTTACAATGTAACATCCCTGACTCCAAGAGTAATATGTACCAGTGACAGTGTCCTCTACATTGGGAAACTCAAAATGTCAAAATGATTCTATAGAAGAGGCTTCAATTTTATGTTATTATTTATTGCCATTTTCACCTGCAGGGTAACCCAGAAGAACACTCCATATTGGAGTTTGCAACGATAATCAAGAACTTGGTTGGTGAGTTGGTTTTTCATTTGAGTTTGGTCATGGAATTTTTTATCATTTTTTTTTGCCATTTATGACTAAGTACAGTGTATTGAGCATGCAGAGAGGCTAAAATTCAGCTTTAAAGCTTTAGCTGGTGTGTTACGCAGGAGGGTGTTATTTTCTCCGTTTCCATGATCATTGTTTGAAATTTGCTCCTTTGATATCACAAACATACGCTGTACAATGTATGATGTACAATCTGCTTGTGACGCATTGACCAATGAAAAGATAGTCATTTTTCTCATGTAAACCTTTAAAAGATTTACTCTACAACTACATTGTAATCTGCCTAAACTAAGAATAAATCGGTTTGACTGTTTCACAACTCCTTCTGAATTTTCTGGTATTTTTCATCAGGTTGCAAAAGTGATGTCGTACACGTAAAGGAACAGGAAGACGACCCCCAGCGGAGAAGACCTGACATCACAAAAGCTATGGGCATGGGGTGGCAACCAAAGGTACTACTGCTCATTTTTTATAAAGAAAACTTTTTGTTTAATATCATAACTGGATAGGTTATGATGCCTTCTACATTTTTGTATTTTTGAGGATGACGCCTTTGTGAATATTTAATATTCACAAAGGCGTCATCCTCAAAAATACAAAAATTGCAAATACCAGAACATTCCACAGTCATGTAATACATGACTGTGGAATGTTCTGGTATTTGCAACTAACTGTTATCAGGCTATTTTTAATGATAATTTGTTACTCGGTTTATTTCAAGTTACTTTGTCTTTGGACCTTTTATCACCGCAAATAAAATGTAAAGGAAATGAATTGTCTCTCACATCCCTGAAGGGACCCTAAGCTAATCTCAGCTATTTGTGCAATGTGGCCCCACCACAGCCTGCATAGGGGTCACCCCTATTCTTCTCAATTAGTGTGTTGGGTTCTTTTACGTGCAGAGGTTTGACACTTCAGACTTATGTCTAAATACACAACTGTCCTCACGCCACCCAGGTGTAAAAACGGTATATTATGTGTGGGTCACAACACAAGCAATAGCTGCCAGTGTTCCACGTGTATTGCACCGTTGCAATCCTTAAAAAAATCAAATTAAATGTAAATGACGTTATTTTCCTTTGCATGAAACCAGGTTCCGATGATAGAGGGTCTAAACAGAACCATCGAGTACTTCCGCCAGGAGCTCTTCCAGTCTTCTCACAACCAGAAAATGATCCTCAGACCGGACGACAAGCTTGTATGATCAAACAAGTAACAATGCAATACTGTAGGGGAGTAGTTTTTACCTACATGTATAGAGCTGTGTACCAGTACACTGTACCGATACAGTACCGGGTGCAATCAATTAGGTACAGGTCCAAAATACCTGACCCATGGTGGACCTGTACTGGACGGGTACTAATCAGGTCAAGCCTGACTCAGGGGATGGCCACTTTGACAGATAAAATTACTATGAAATTACCGTGGCAGTGCACTAAAGCCATCTATACCATACTCCAGCACATAAAACACATTTGCAAGGCTGGAGTCAAATTTTCATCTGTGTTTTCAGAAAAATAATACCTAGCACTATCAAATATTATGTTGTTACCAGTTCAAACATGCCTTTGTTCTTATGGAAAATCTACCATTGTCTGAACAAGTAGTTTAGGTTCAGGTCCAGACCTGTACCTAAACCCGTGTACCTGTACCTAAAATTTGTTTAGGTACACAGCTCTATACATTTACGAGGGGTGATCAATAAGTCCTTAGCCTCACCCAGAAACAAGGTGCACAACTCAAATTCTGGGGAATAATTTTAAAGTATAAAGTCTTTCATGAATGTCCACCAAATTCAAATCATTGTGATCAATTTACTTTGCCGCCGACACCCAGTAACATTAGGTGAGGTAGAGTGATAAAAATATGGACAATTGAGCTGCGACCTGAGGTGTGCTGGTCAACTTGCTCTGCTGAAAGTCAGATACCCACTTCTTTTTAGTTGGAATAAGAAGGGAATCTTCATCAAACATTTTTACAATGTCTTAGAAGATTTTATGCCGATTCATGGCATGAGGAACTCCACCCACACAGCTCTGATCACAGTGCACCCTTGTTTTTCTCGTCACTTACCTACTAGTTTTCAAATGGACGTCGACTAAAAGTATTGACCACAATAATTTGAAGTTTGGTGGGTATTGATAAAAGATGTCATACTACATAATTATGGCCAGAAATTTGAGTTGTGCACCTTATTTCTGGGTGAGGCCGAGGACTTATTGATCACCCCTCGTACAATAAAAAATAGGAACCCAATACTGAGTCAAGTTCAGTACTGTTTGCTTTAAATGTATATTTACTGTACCTGATTGTTATTGATATTATTCAGTGATGATTTCCTTGTTCCATATCCTGATATACTGTTCCAGTTTTTAATAAGGTCAAAGTTGTCCTCTAGATGTGAGGATATCCGTAATTATATGACCCACCGTTTAAATGTTTTGATTATAGGTTACTATTAGCTTTAGTTGTTTTAGGTACAATTTCACAGTTCAAGGTACATTACATGTATGTGTAAAGAATGAGCAAAGTGGCTCAGAAATTATGATAGTATTAAATGTTTCAGGTCCTTTGTTGACAATTATTATCATAATGTACCAATGTACCGGCCTCTAGATGATTACAATTTCCCTATATTAGTCATAAAATGGTTGTGCAGTATAATAAGTGATTTAGAAGCTGGGGACTATTAAAACTACATGTACAATGTACAAGTATGTGTTGTACATGCACTGTTACAGTAGAGAATATGATTGTGGTTTCATCCACTGTCTAGCTCATTAGCTATATTTATGTTTGAAAATTCAGTACAGTCCTAACGTAAAAAATTCTTTTTCCTAAGATATTGCTAATTGAAGGTATTTCTGATTTACAATATACATTTGTAGGTTTACAGTTTGTCTTCCCATGCAAGAAAGGTTTGTTTCAAAGGTAACGACGCCACATAGGGAGGCACAGCGGAATTGCACTTTACTTTTCCAAGCAGTACAATATGTATAAAATGATGTCTCCCAGTTTAACACTGAATAACTTGAAATTCAGCTTCTGAAAGACTTCCATAATTGTTATACATGTACTATTGTATCATACTCAATACTTATTTTTCAAAGACTATTGCGTCCCTTTACTGAAGGAATGTATGATTGTGTTACTTTAAGTATTGCTGTCTTGATATATAAAACATTACTCATAAGGAAAATCTTCGAAAGCAATAATTCTACACGGTCACAAACATTACAAATTCCAATCAAGTGCATGTAGATATACATGCTAGAGACTATATATACTATTAGATAAAACACCTTCTTAATTGTAATGTAAATTGATGCCGCTTTTCTATGGTACTTAAATTCTGTGTCCTCAATTTTCATTGGTCCATGGCAGGTCCATAACTCTTAATCTTGAGATTCTTAACTGTTTCTGTGTCTCAGAAATGAACTTGTAAGTTGAGCATTTGTTGAAAAAGGCAATAAAAACTTCTTGTATCTTGGGTGCACAGATAAACAGTGTGTATAACCGTTTTCCTGGACTATATGATTTATTTAGTTATAAAGATAAAACAGGGTGCTTTAGAGTGCTCTTAAAGCACTTTGCAAATACAACCATCCAAAATTCTTGGATTTACACATGTACATGGTCACTGATATGATCTATTACATGTACACATGTCCAATAAAGACATCAATGTTTCATACTTGACGTTATCATTGGAATCCCATATGCAAAAAGACTTACTTATACAGCAATTACTAGTAAGGACTTCAAGAGAGTGGTGGTATAGTTAAACCGGTATATCACTGAACTTGCAACTGAGTAATCTTTTCACGTTTTGTTGTCTTTTTAGTCATACTTGTACATTTTGCATGATATTCCCATTATAAAGTCAATGGTAACACAAATCCAGTGAGATACCCAATTTAGTCTGATACCAACAGTGTTATGGTCTCATTCATTAGGCTTATTGTACATGTTATAATCCGTGTTTTGCATAGGCGCGTTCGTAATTAAGCTATTGGAAATGTACCAATATCATTCATTCTATGTTGAGAACATTTACCCTAGATCATGTAAAAAAAATCCCAACAACTTCGCTCACTACATGCAATCTCTGTTTATGGCAATTACAAACTGCGCTAAGCTACACCCCACAAAAGGCACTTTTCAGCTGTAAGCGCACGACCGCATCACTCAAAATGCAGCGCCGTACACGTCCAAGCTCGCGCGCGGCTGCCGAACTTTACCTGCTAATTTCTTCAGTTACAAACAAGCTTTCATCAGTTTGACGCTTGAGATCAGTTGGGCTGGCTAACACTAGTAAAAAGGAATCACCAACCAATATAAACACACGTTCATGCAGCTGTTTATTTTTGGGTACAGATTCTTTTAGGTAATACATGAATGAGTGTTTAAGGTCTGCAAGCATGTATGGTTTGGAAAACAAAGTGGCTCTGATAAAAGTCGGTCTGATGCTCGAATAACGGCCCGATCTCCGTCCTGTTGTTACACACGAAGTAGATGGAGGAGTGGTACCGCTGCAGACGACTTCCGTCAGCTAGGTCGCCATGGTAATACAACAGGTGCACACCTAAACGAGAAAGAAAGGGTATAAGAGTTTTGACATTCATGGACTATCCACCCGACTCGCTCGGTACGTTACATTGTACCTTCTGGCGACGTCACCAACAAAACAGCTTTCAGCCAATCAGAGCCCATCTTGAGCAAAACCGCAAAGGTCGCTGGGAAGCTACGAACCAATCAGGTAACGTCTTACATATGAGCTACTTTGGGTTCAGAGCAAAATAACGGCTGTTTGTGTGAAATAAGGCTAGCTCATTGATATATCACCCGTAAAAAGCACCCCATCCTAACTCAGTACTCCCTAAGTGGAGAAGCCCTCACCGGTGTCAAGTCCCACCCCTATCTTGGAGTACAACTGTCCGACGATCTGCGGTGGGACACCCATATCAACTACGCCACTAGCAAAGCCGGCAGGGTACTAGGGGTCATTCGGCGCAATTTGACCCATTGTCCATCTAGGGTCAAGGCCACTTGTTACAAAGCGCTGGTGCGGCCCCACTTGGAATATAGTGCCACCGTCTGGGACCCGTACACCACCAAAGGGATACCGAGGCGGTGGAGGCCGTCCAGCGCAGGGCCGCCCGAGTGACTCTGAATGACTACCGGCAGACTAGCAGCGTGACACAAATGCTCAATGACCTGCAGTGGACCCTTCTCTCTGAAAGGAGGAGGAACGCCCGTCTCACCTTTTTCTATAAGCTAGTTAATAACCACATCAATATTAATACAGATAGTCTACTGAAACCAGCTCAGGGGCGCACCCGGGGAAGCCACACGCTCAAATTTCAACCACTTTACGCCCGAACAGACTCATTTAAATATTCTTTTTTCCCTCGCACCATACCCGAGTGGAACGCCCTGCCTGGCGCGGTTGTTACGGCTCCCACCGTTGAGTCTTTCCGCGCCAGGCTGGAGGCCTGCCCGCCTTAGCCTGGGACCTCCTCCCCCCCCTACTTTGCCCCTCGCGGGGTTATCTGGGGGTTTACTAAGTTGAAGTTGAAGTATTCATGAGCAACTGTCAGTAACTGCCAGAAGCCAGAATACCAGCTTGGAATAGCAGGGCCGATGCGAGAGGTAACGTTCGGAGCGAGTCGGGCCTGCTTAGGAGGGTGGGACTATTATACTTACCACAATTTCCAATAGTCACTTGTTCCACTTGTCACCGTTGCTAACTTACAGTATGTATAATTTTTCTATACATTGTTTCATGTTGCATTTAGCCCTTGGGTAAGAACCTGCTACCTTAAAACACAATATTCATCAAATTGTTTTCACATACTGTAAAAGGGAAAATGTTTGCGGTGGTTGTGGCCGCTTCACCGTTGAACTTAAAACCACTGAACATTTTCCCATTCTAAACTTAAACTTTACTACATATACGGCAAGGAACAACGACATATTTTTTTGATAGTCAGTGTAAGATAAACAGTATATGTACATGTAGTTTTCCTTAAGCTTTTAAATGAATGGTCGGAGATTTATGTAGATTTGTCTTAGTAATCAATTGCAAGGTAAGGTAATGTAATCTGCCCCAATGCCTGGTTCGTTGAATGTTTCAAAGGTAACGACGCCACCTAGGGAGGCACAGCGGAGTTGCGTTTCACAGCAGTTCTCACCGTCGTTCCTCGGCAGCGGATTGATCTCAAATATGGCGGCATCTATGTTCCCAAGGGATGCACAGTGCAGACCAACATCGACCTAATGGAGGGAAAAAAAAAAACCTTATTCTGACCAGAATAACTTCAGTCATAGAAGGTTATTTTCTTATGGAACACTTCTTTATACTTTAACATGCACCTCAAGTTAACGATGAGATTGCAAAAGCAAAACTTTGCTTATTCCCTCACGCTTCTAAGTAAGCCCCGGTTATGCTAGGGTCACCTTTCCAAGCCGGGGCCCGACCGGGCTGTTTGAGGAAACAAAGAATAAAAGCTGCATATCAAGTACATACATAGCGTATGGTAAGGAATAATCTTTACGAGTTTTGTGTGTTTTGTTGTCTTCTATATCATAGTTTTCGTTCCCCTCAAGCTGCCCGGCCGGGCCCCGGGTTGGAAATGTGACCCTAGCATAACACATAGCCAAACATGGCCTCCCAACCTTCACACACCCATGGTTGGGTGTGGTTCGAGGTAGGTCGGCTACTAGTTGGTTGCATCAGCCGAATGTTTTGACATTTTCAAAACATTAGACTTTGGACGGGAGGTCTGGAATGGGTTGGCTCGTGGTTGGGAGTAAGTCAGTAGTGGTCAGGGTGTGTTTTTGGGGTCAAATTTGACTGTTAGACTAAAACTGGTCAGACTGCTCCCGACCTATCGCCAACCTTGGTCGGCTAGTGGTCGGGAGCCATGTTCGGCTGTGTGTAACCGGTGTTTTACCCTTTGGACGGTTACAGATTAGTGCAATATTGTAAACATCCGTTCTGGGCACAACGTAAACAAGCTATATGCCACCAAAAAATCAAAACCATGGCACGTCCAGGTCATAAGATACAAAAAACGGAAATTCTGCTGCAGTACCAAGGTCACATACCAGGGGGCCCAAAATCCACCTTGGCCTTCGTCTTCCTATGACACGTACCTATAGATATACCAAATATCATCGTAATCCATTCAGAATTTCTTGAGTAATATGCTGACTACAAAAATCCGGAAACACAAACACACACAAAGACAGACACACGCACTAACACACACAAACACGCAGACACACCCAAAACTGTATTTGTATTTTCATTTTCACATTGCAACAACAAAAAGATTTACCGCCCCGTA
This sequence comes from Branchiostoma lanceolatum, assembly GCF_035083965.1. NCBI lineage: Eukaryota > Metazoa > Chordata > Leptocardii > Amphioxiformes > Branchiostomatidae > Branchiostoma > Branchiostoma lanceolatum. The sequence goes on along the minus strand of NC_089738.1, from coordinate 4,760,882 downwards.
GCTTCCAGCTGAGACACCTCTAAACTGCGTACTCAATGCATTGTTTTATATTGTATCATACTATGAATTGCCTTAATTAGTGTCTCTGTAATTGTTGTATTCAGTGTAGTTGTAATTTTGAGTGGTCCGCAACATCAGTTTGTCTGCCTGGGGTTCCACTGTGTATTGTATTGTTGCAATTCTAAATGAAAATGAAAATAAAGATCTCCATTTATCAGGCCTTACCCTAAAGATTGGCGAGCTGCCCTTACATCCCTCAGGCGGGTTGGTGACGTTACGGCAGATCTGCAGGTGGTACGTGTACTTCAGCTCGGTCAGGCGGGCCTCCTCGGGAGTCAGGATGTTGTAGCCGTTGATGTTGTAGGACGGGGTGTCAAACACATAAGCCCCGTTCCTAATGATAGATGGGAAAGTAGTCACCAATTTATCAATGTCGAATGCAATAAATCGACATGTATTCATTGTCGTTGTCGTTTTTTTTTGTTTACGCAACGTTACAACAATGTATGTGTGTGTTTGTGTGTGTGTAACGGAGTGTGTGCGTGTGTTTGCGTGAGTGTGTGTGTGTGTGTGTGTGTAGGTGTGTGTAGATGTGTGTCACGGAGTGTGTGTGTGTGTGTGTGTCGCAGAGTGTGCGTGTGTGTGTATGTGTGTGTGTTTGTGTGTCCGTACCCGTACCAGTAGATGAACTGTCCATATCAGTTGTCCGCGTCGAATTCGAAAGAGTTGGGCATGAGACATGGCCGTTAGAGTTTTCAGTCCAGATCGTTTATTACCTCAATGCAGTATTGTCCGTTTTTTTTGTAAAATTACAATGCCCAGCAACTATACCCATATTGATTACTGTATTGATTTATGGGTGTTGGCTTAACAAATGTAACATCATAAATCTAACAAATGTAACGTGCTACGGCCCTTATCACCAATGAAATATGTTACGTTTGGTACGGCCCTTATAATTGGGATGCCTTTTCCCGTTACTTCTCAGTAGAAAAGACTCAGATATTGCATGGAAACATACCATGAATATACTTACTTCGCTATGAGTGGGGAGAGGTCGTACACATTCCCGTCCGCTCCCGTGTAGCGACAGTTCTCGATGTCAGATATGGGCACTATCGACCACACAACCGTCACCAACGATACACAAACAACAACGACAACTATGCCATTCAACATCTTGTCCAAAAGAGAAGATACAGAGACTGACGTCCTCAAAGTAATAGCAACCTGCCCTAGAGGGATTCTATTTTTTCGGTGCGGTTGTTTTGTTGGTATAAAGGTGAAAGGTTGACTTTTAAAGTAAGCAGAGTTTGGACCGTTAATCAGACTACATGAACTTTGAACACTATCAACATTGTTTATACGTACTCTACTCTTGATAACATTTGTGATATTTCAAAAATATGTTAACCTGTTTGTGTTTTGTACACATCACGTGTTGTACGTACAATGTGTAGCTTAACCCTCACACACCCGAGTGGGGTAATTTTTTACCCCAGGCGTGGATTTTGATGTGCCATATGAACATGTTTGATCGAAAACAATCCTTCCGTGACTTTGTTAGTAGGCATCTCTTCAAACCTCTCCTAATTTTCTAGGGAGATCAGCACAAAACTGTTGACGTTATAGAAGACAGTCTGGAGTGATTCCACTGGGGTCATTTTTGACCCCAGCAAAAGTAATGTGCTGTTTTTTAGACCTGACCTCTGTAACTCCTAAACTACTTATTGTATGACCACGACATTTTCAGAGGATGATGCACATGTGAATTAATATTACCATAACAAACTTTGTGTCATTATGACTTAATATGACGTCATTATGACATAATTTTATGTGATCTTATCCTTCATCTTGGATTTTGACCGATGACGTCATCAAATCAACAAAAATATGAATGTTACATCAGGAAAGTTATATTGGATTACATAAGATGATAACAATGACAATGTAAGAAAACAAAAGTGGTGTACCAACAAAGCCTCGAAACGCCATTGTTTGACCTGAAATTATGAGATTTTGTGAAATATGCTTGTTAAAAACCCGTTGCCATGGCAACACGAAAAACAATAAACTTACTTTATTAAACTGAAATCTTTTTCAAGGACATTTTATGACACATCACCAAATTTGATGGCTCTAGCGTAAACCGTTCAGGAGTTATGCAACATGAAATTTGGCGTGGGCCTAAAAAGTCCCCTCTCGGTTTACATAGGGATAGTTCAAAACTTGGTCCTTATGATCTTTTTGCATAAATTATGATAATGACGTGAATTATTCATACCTTAACATGCCAAAGCATTCCTCTTACATTGATGAAGCAACGTACGGATAACAATCAGCGAAAAAAGTGAAAAGGAATATTTTACTGAACAAAACATTTTGAGGTCATTTTTGACCCCGTTCAGTCATTTTAGTCGCAAAAAGGGTTCGGGTGTATGAGGGTTAAAAAAACAATTTTCGTTCACAACTTTGATCTTTACTACAGTTCATCCGCTAATGTGATAAAGTTCTAGATCTGCACTGGGCACAAGACCCCATGCCAAATGATACGACAAAGACATCCCAGCAAAATAAAGACTTTGCTTTTTCTTTACAAGCTCTTTTTCTTGTATCTATCACAGCACGAAATGGCCTCGGATCCTGGCAAATACGTACCGGGATTTTTCTGTATTTTTGGCGGATACAGACGAATACAGGCGGATCCAACAACGAATCCGTTACAGATCCGACTAAGGAGAACCATGATCCGGAACCGAAGATCCGAAGGAATCCGAAAATAAGGATTTTCGACGGATACGGAGCCGTACACTGTACGGAAATGCCACAGATCCTGACGGATACGTACATGGATTTTTTTTCTGTATTGTTAATAGATGCAGGCGGATCCGATGATCCCGTGATCCGGAACCGAAAAGCCGAAGGATCCGAAAATAAGGATTTTCGACGGATACGGGGCCGTACACTGTACTAAAATGCCACAGATCCTGACGGATACGTACATGGATTTTTTTCTGTATCGTTAATAGATGCAGGCGGATCCGATGATCCGGAACCCTGGATCCGACAGAACCCGAAAAAAAGAATTTTTGATACAGATTTTACACTCGAATCTTTGCCAATATTCACGTCTAGGATACCTTTGTATTTGCCACGGATACAGACGGATGCAACATACCGCGGACTTTCAACAATCTTTGACATATTTCGATCCAAAACATGTTTGTTTTTGCCACGAATACAAACGCACGAACTAAGATAGAATGGTTAGTTATTCATAAATACCATTGTACATGTACAATTTAATGATACCCAAAACATTATTCAATGACAGGAAGTTGGAAAAAATTCTTTCCAGCATATCTGGAGGTAACATTATTTCACAATTCAACATTTCCAAGTACTAGTTCAAAACCCGTTAAATACATACAATACTATGATAATAATAATAATGACATAATGGTTAATGGTCAGAAATTACCCGTGCAATGGCAGCCAGTGCTGAATTGCTGCAGGGTTTACAATCACATAATACACAACAGATACATATTTGCTCCACACTTGCACTTTGTGAAACTGTCGCAAGGATCTGGGCGGCTGCCATTCGGCGCCAGCAGGTGACCTCAATCGCTCGTTCTCATTTAAATGTACACATTTTGTAATCTCCGTTACCGATTGAAATAAGACGTTCCTGGCATTAGCACTGCACGAAATGGCCTCGTTTCCCGGCGTATACGTACCGGGATTTTTCTGTATTTTTGTCGGATACTAACGGATACTGACGGATACATGCGGATTCGTGTAAGGTATCCGACTATTTCCGCACCGGTATATGGAATATTTCCTGAAGAATCCGAAAGTAAGGGATTTTCGACGAATACGGAGCCGTACACTGTACGGAAATGCCACCGATCCTGACGGATACGAACAGGAATTTTTCTGTATTTTTGGCGGATACTGACGGATACATGCGGATTCGTGTAACGTATCCGACTATTTCCGCACCGGTATATGGAATATTTCCTGAAGAATCCGAAAGTAAGGGATTTTCGACGAATACGGAGCCGTACACTGTACGGGAATGCCACCGATCCTGACGGATACGAACAGGAATTTTTCTGTATTTTTTGGCGGATACTGACGGATACATGCGGATTCGTGTAACGTATCCGACTATTTCCGCACCGGTTTATGGAATATTTCCTGAAGAATCCGAAAGTAAGGGATTTTCGACGAATACGGAGCCGTACACTGTACGGAAATGCCACCGATCCTGACGGATGCGTACAGGGACTTTTCTGTATTTTGAAGAAAATGGTGAATACTGACGGATACAGGTGGACCCAACAACGAATCCGTAACGGATCCGACTAAGTGCTTGCATTCCTGATTTAACTATACCCAAAACATCATTTTGAATGACAGGAAGTTTGGGAAAGCCTGTATGTAACATATGTATCATTTCATATCTCAACATAATGTATTTCTAAGTTCAAAAACTATCAAATACGATACAATACGGAAGTACTATGTGGCTAAATGATCCATTTCATTTGAGACAGGCTGAGGGACATCCACATACTCAAAGCACCACTGCATATGCAGGTTAATGTCGGTAAATTGGGGTTGTGCAAGCACAATGTTCTGAAAAATTATGAAATGTATTACAATTAACACCATCACAACATTGTGGTAATATTTACTACTGTATAGTGCCCTTGGACCAAAATAATCTACATGTTCTAAATATTCCACTAAAGTATTAAAAGCCCTATTTGTGGCCAGCTCTTCGTCTAAAAGCCATCAGATACAATTATTTCAAATACAGAGGTTGAAAATAGAAAGTAACATTATACTGTCTGAAGAACTCCCATGATGACACGCCACATTTTAAACGTAAGTAGTATATGCCGTGGAACTGCATGTGTATAATCGTCCTCTCCCCATTCTCTGACTACATCTGAGTTCACTTCTTCCATGCACTCTTGGTAAGGGACAGGCAGGGCTGATTTCTTCTGTATCTGCATGTTGGACTCAGCTTGGAGTCCATCTTGTGATGAACCAGTTCCTATATGATAAAACCAAATGATGAATAAATATCAATTCACGTATTTAAGGAACATGTCACATGATTTTGACATGGGCTTCGTTTCATCACAGCAGCTACAAAAAACACGGGGCAATGGATATCCATCATGCCTCTCTCAGCTAACATTGAAGTGTACCGATGATGGACTTACCAAAGGAGCCTGAGGTACTCATCAGCTGAGCATCTGACAGTTGATTGCTTTGTTCCCAGCCAAGGTCCTCACAATATGTGCTGCATTTGTGAAGGAAGTATCTGCCGATGCTGCACTGGATATATATATATAAATGGAAACAATGACAAATATTAAACATATCACATACTCGCATGTGTAAAAAAATGAATCTGGGCATCGTTGAATTGACTACGTAAAACTTACATCTATAACTTGAATATGATATTGATCAAACATGCACAGCTATAACTGAATGAAATAATCACTGAGGCACACTACTGCCTCCTTATAAGTTCTAGTTCACTATCCACAAACTGTGGGATCTTTGTGGGACAAATACTTATGACATTTTCTTCCCTTCCATATCTTTAATTATCTTTCCCTCCACTGCTTGCTATTTTGTATCTGAAACGTTAACCAGACACACATGCCTGCTGACCATTGGCAAGAATGAACAAATTGAAATTTTAAATTTCCTAGATCCTAACGCCGTAAAAGGGCAGGTCGGCTGGAGAATTCTTATGGTCATGCGAATGCGATGATATGTCAAGCCACAATAGGAGGATAACTGACGTCAAAACTAGTTAGAAACGGGAATTTTTCAATTTGTACTTACCAAAGGGCAGTCCCTCAAAATGATGAATCAACTCCCTACCAGCGTTTACAAGGGGGGAGGGGGGCGACGAATATTGCATGCACGAAGAAGACAACGTCGCAATTTCGTGCGTTTGAGTTTACACCGAATTCCCTTCGACTCTCAAGCCACTCAAAAATCACTGGTCGACCATGGTAGACTCTGGCGATGCCATGTTAAGCACAGAAGGTGATGAAACGCCGTTCTTGTCTGTGCTGTTAACCGAAAGAAAACCGTTAACGTTTGTCGCGCCCAGAAGTGTATTGTGGGTAATTTGGATATCCGACACGAATCCGTGTTCCGTACACGTCAGGATCCGAGACAGCTCATGACTTCTAACATATTTGCAAATCTGAACTTCTAACATATTGGCAAATACATAAAAAAATGAAAGATCCGAGTAGATATTGTATCTGTACCCGAAACGTATCCAGTCGTATACGGCATCAGAATTGCTGGATCTGAGGTGTTCCTGGTATTTGTCCGAATTTGCTCGGAAACGTTCCGTATCTGTACCCGAAACATATGAAGGATCCAGACGTATACGGCGCCGGAATTGTCTGATCTGAGGTGCACTGGATCCAATCGGAAACGTTCCGTATCTGCTATGATGCGCAATTCCGGATCTGCTGGATTCGTCAGGAAATGAGATTATGCCGCGTGCCGTGCAGTGTGTATTTGTTGGTCAGGATCCGAAGCAACTACCGACCAACAATCCGAACATCTCTGCCATATTGACAAATATCTAGAAACGAAGGATCCGCGTAAATATCCTCAGGTATCCGACGCGCATCACGGATCCAGACGTATACGGCGTCGGAATTGCCGGATCTGAGGTGTACCTGGTAATTGTCTGAATTTGCTCGGAAACGTTCCGTATCTGTACCCGAAACGTATGAAGGATCCAGACGTATACGGCGCCGGAATTGTCTGATCTGAGGTGCATCGGATCCAATCGGAAACGTTCCGTATCTGCTATGATGCGCAATTCCGGATCTGCTGGATTCGTCAGGAAATGAGATCATGCCGTGCCGTGTGTATTTATTCGTCAGGATCCGAAGCAACTACCGACATACAAACAATCCGAACATTCCAAATATCAAAAAACGAGGGATCCGCGCAAATATCTTCGGGTATCCGAGGCGCATCACGAATCCAGAAGAATACGGCGTCGGAATTGGTCGGATCTGCGGGCACTTCAGTATCCGAGCAGTGAACTGGGATTTTTCCGGATTCGCTCGGAAACGCCATGAGGCCCGATTCCGGATACGTCGGATCCGTCAGGATACGTGGCCATTTCGTGCAGTGTAGGATATGCCAAATATAAAATGTTAAACTGTAGTTTTTATGACGACTTAAAACTTTTCTAGCTTTTAAAAACGTCAGCTTGGTACCTTATATGTGGCATATCTTAATGCCAGGAACGTCTTACTTCTAACGGTAACGGAGATTACAAAATGTGTACATTTAAATGAGAACGAGCGCAATACGACCTTCCCAACCGAAGTCAGGTACCCAATAACACCTGGGTGGAGTGAGAAAATTCGTGTAAAGTGCCTGTCTCAAGGGGCATATTGAAGTGATATGTGTCTAAATAATCCTTTTCGTTTTAGGCAGGCTGAGAGACATTCACATTCTCAAAGCATCACTTGCATATGCAGCTAACAGCTTATCAAATACAATTCTTTTTAAATACAAACGTCGAAAATAAATTGTAAAAAAATATAATGTCGGAAAAACTCTGCACACCCATGGCATGCAACATCTTAGACTTTTAAGAATGGGGAGAGAATGATTATACACATGCAGTTCCACAGCATATATTACTTAAAAGTCATACTTCTGTTGATCTACTTCTGAGTCCACTGCTTCCACGCACTCTTGGTAAGGTATACACATGTAAAAGGCTGATTTCTTCTGTATTTGCATCTTGGGCATGGCGTTAGTTTGGAGTAGTGCTGCGTACATCTTCAATAATGACAAAAACATAAATAAACTGTTTTCAACTTGTTATCTTGTATCTTGTATCTTTATTCAAAGAATATACTAGGTTTCCTACCGCCAATTAAAACTCTCTTGACCTTGCTATCAAAACTCCCGGCCTGCCTGAATGATCTGTTGCATATTAGTTACGCTGTTCCAAGGTGTCACTTTGGTCACGTTTGGTGTTGCATGAGACTATGCGGTCAGGAGATCAGTCACAAAATAAACACATACTTGGTGTAACTTTATATCGGTACTGTACCGGTACTTCATGATCCGTTAATTTGGACCTGTACCTAATTAATTTTACGGTACCGTACCGGTACACAGTACAGGTACGCAGCACTAGTTTGGAGTCTATTTTGTGATGAGCCAGTTGCTACATGATAATACATGTATCCTTAGTTATCCTGTTCTAGTCCCGTCCTCGATCCGCCCCAATCCAATAGGTAGAACCAGTACGCAGTCAGGTACCAGCCTTCCCGTGAGTCCGTGGTGAAGCAGCCGGGGAGGGGGGAGTCGTGCAGGGGGTCTGTGTCGGGGTGGGGGGACACGTACGTTCCGTTCCACGGGATCTGACATGTCGGTGGCTCGGCGTCCTCGATCACGGAAGAATAAAACGTCAAATTCACGGACTAGAAAAGAGGAGTAACAATAATGAAGCGTATATTTTTAGAAACCGTAAAGTAAGTACATCTACATATTTTTAATCGATTCATATCTATTTTCTTGATACCCAATCTAAATGAGCCGTCCCTTCTGAATACTGGGTGTGCCTAAATACCACAAATGGCCGCAAATGAGCGCAATTGGGTCTAATATGCAGTACACATCATAGGGCATGGACCTTATGTTACGTTATGGACACACAATGCACTTTGCAATTATGAATTTAAAAAAATATAAAGAAAATCTTTAGTGTTTACCATTTTAAAAAGTTATTCTGCGCATATCAAGATAGAACGAATTTCTGGCCGCCATATTGGATCATCAGTTTTTGGGATCTGCATTGGAAACTCCTTGATACCTTTCTTTTATATATAATAGCTCGAAAGACGACAGGGCGATAATTATCGATAAGACGGTGGATATTGTTGGTAATAGATTATAGCATAGCATAATATTTTTTGACCAAAATAGCCGTGGGCCGAGTTGGAATTTGTAAAAGGGCCGAAATGGCCGACAGTCAAGAAAAGGTATCACGGAGTTTCCCCAAACACTGACGATCAAATATGGCGGCCAGAAACTTTTTCTACGTGTATCTTAAAAAGGTCATAAGACACCAAAATACAACATTTTCTTATTATCTGAAATAGGAATAGTATCACTGAAGGAATATAAACGTTAAAAACAAATACACACCCTTCTGATGTTATCTAACATTGAACCATCAGAAAACATACTTCCATGGATCCAGCTCTTTATTCTTATCTGATTTTCTCACCAGGTGATTACATTAATCAGTGACTAATGCCTGCTCATGACGTCAACATGAACACGGCATCCGGTTCAGAACCTTACACAACGGATTGCGAAAAACATGATATAATGAGTAAACAGTACTTAATTATCGTGATAACATTCAATTAAAGGACATAACAATATCTATTTCGTTGTCTTGTAAAAATAACCTTCTTTCCGAGCCGTTGTGCAAAGTTCCAATTCGGCTGCCATGTTCATTGTGACGTCATGAGCAGGCAAGTCACTGATTAATATAATTACCTGGTGGTCAGAATCAAAAGCTGGAGGTATGAAGTTTTCATGGTTCGATGTTCAGTAACATCCGAAGTGTGAATACGTTTTGAAAACAATAGTATTATGTTTTATGTAATTTCCGAAAATTCTTCATGTTGATGTCATTAGTGTCTTATGCCCTTTAATATGTGCGGAATAACTTGAAAAAAGGGTAAACACTTATGTTTTATTCATAATTGCATAAACAATGTAACCAGGGCGTCACATAAGATCTGTGCCCCTTGTACACTGCATATCAGACCCGGTTGCGCTCGTTTCCGGCTGCTTGGGCATACCGCGGCTACATACCATTAAAGACAATGCATGCCGAAGATTTGCCTTTATTTCCTTACTTCTACATTCAGTCATTTCCTCACCATCTCATTTGGCGCCTGGCCGGGTACTACAGTGTAAACCAGCGGTCCGTGATCACATGAACCGACCCTTATTGTCTCAGTTTCGTTGTACTTCTTGTTAGGGACCAATTTGCCTGTTGATGTAGTAGCAATGCACCTGAAAAAAAGGAAGGTATTAATAAACAATGAAAACATCCAAACACGGAAGTAACGTCAAATGACCCAACGACATGTGCTGGGCAATGCCCCGAACGTTGAAAATAACAAGTTTGCTTTCATTGTAGACACGATAAATGTCAGCTGTTTTTTAGATATTTTTTTATTCAGAAATAAAAGAGACAAAGACAAAGTGGCGGTGCACTCAAGGTATAAAACTTATTTTGCCAGCGCCACTTTTCTTATATAGATATATGCATATACAAGACCAAACCGACAATACAACAAAAACCTAAAGCTGTTTTCTAATATGCAAGTAACGTTATACGTAGACGACAATAAATGCATGATTCATCATATAACCTAATAGCACAATGAAAATGGACCAAAACGTTTATATTAAGATTGTTTCTGTTTGAATAAACATGATAATGATGAGATTTGAGGTTGAAATAGCCGGTTATAGCTTATCTAATTATATCGTCCGCCATCTTGGATTTTGACCGATGACGTAATCAAATATGCATAACTTATGAATATTAAATCATAAAAGTGATAGTGAATAACATTGGTTGATGATGATATGAGAAATTAAGTGCAGTTTACAAAGAAAGCCCTAGAATTACATTGTAAAATCCAAAATTAGCGACTTTTTCCAAATATGGCTCTCAGAAATCGGTTGCCATAGCAACATGAAAACATTGATTAGTTATTTCATTAAATTCAAATTGTTGCCAACAAAATTTAAGCAAAGGTGACCAAGTTTGGTTGTTCTAGCGTAAGCCATTCAGATGCTATATGACATCAAGTGTTGGCGCAGGCGTCAAAACAGCCCGCTTGTCTGAATAGCCTTAGTTGCAAAAGACGACGTTCCCTTTTTTTGCATAAATTATGATAACAAGCAGAAATTATTCACACCTAATCATGTCAAACTGTCCCTAATAGATTACTCTAACTATTCATATATACAAACCACAAAAATAGTCACCTATAAAGCTGTATTTGTAGAAAACATTGTGGGGTCAGTTTTGACCCCATACGGTAAGATTAGTCGTAAAAAAGCTACGGTGGTTTGAGGGTTAATGCTACGACTATGTCATCACATACAAGATTGGTAGTATTGTTCAGATATCTATTCCGGACTATTGATGTCAGGAATTGTGTTTTTTTACAACCATTACCCCTGGGACCACCAGCCCAGTCCCTCTGCAAGCGGCATCCTAATAGGGGGATTATTAATTCCAACGTTGTTAACTACGCATTTCAAAATATGGATATGGTCTATCTGACCACAGAAATCACAAAATTCGGGCAATCATTGGAGTCTAACCACCCTGTACATACCCCTTAAAGTTTATTTGTACATGTTCTAACGGGACTAGTCCATTTTTGCAATGGGGTTGATTGGGGAATAGTCTATATCTTTGTGGAGAATAGATTTGGGGTTCAGATATTCATTTTAATGTCTTCTTATCTCAAAGTACTTATACCTTAAGGCGTTAATTATGTTTGCTATAGTACCGTTATTCTCGTTTGGAACTTAGTCATGGTACAAACTTCAGGGGGTATGTACAGGGGTGTTAATGTTGAAAAATAACAAATTTCTAGGTGCGTATATCAGCAAAAACTGCACTTTTGCGAAATAATACCTCCCCCTATAAATGCTAAGCTGCTTACCCATTCGGGTCCCAAGTATCATTCACGGTGACAATGAACCTGACCCATCCGACTTTGTCAGGTAAAAATTCGGGGTATTCACGTGCACTGAACACCAACAGCGGCAAAACCGTCAAGACGAGCAGCATTAGTACCATGCCCGGCCGCCACGCCATCTTGTTTCCTTTGCACTCCACCAGAAAACACGGTTCTGAACACTTTTTAAAGTGCATGTGTAATTTTTATATCCGAATTTTATACATAATATCCATTGCTATTACAAAGACCCACATTTTCTAACGTGTTGATTGGAAGCGCACCAGAAGTGATATATCGCTGTACAATACGGTTTCAAAATTAGCTATCAACTGACGGATCGTATGTCATAGTCAGTTGACTACCTTGGGATGTTTTCGTCCAATCCAGCCACCCTTTGCAATCGATAACACATTGGTGGACTTTGATATCAAATATTTCTCTGCATGTATACAAAATAATATAAAGCACGAGTTCTGATTTTTAGATAAGAGCCATGTTCAGTTTACAAACGAATCACTAGGTGTCGTGTTGTTTCGGGAGACAAATAAACTTTCCTTTCACCTGCTAACACTTGTCTTGCATCTCTTCCGAAAAAAAAAAACTCCACGAATATGCTTAGCTGTTTTTCTTGTTTAAGAAGCATACTACGATAACCAATGTGCAATGACCGCGATTTAACGTTTAGAGGAAAGTAGTAGAAACTAGACGTTAAATCGCGGTCACTTTCAATTACTTCCAAAGTGCCTAAATTGTCAATCTGAAAACATCTTTGGAAAGCTGACACCCTCCACCATCTCACTGGCGAGTTTGTTTGGTCAGATGTAGTCGTTAACGCAACTTAGAAAGCGATTTGTCTGGAAATGGCTGATACGAATCTGACTTTCAATGCGATTCACGTGATTCGATTGGTCGGGGTGTTAAAGGAAACCCAAGCAATAATAGGGTCCGATGAATTGGATTTTGAAAGTCAATTTATTTAGTCATTTCGTTACATGATTCGTTCAAACAACACTATCACAATGTATAGCAACTTCCATGATGCAAAAATACGACGTTTTTGTGATGTGAGAACTCACTGAAAATCGTGGGCGAGTTTTTGTAGGCTCGCGAAACTAAGGGAATCATCGTACAGCACGATTTTGTACGGTTTTAAAATGCTAAAGGAATGAAATTATTACGCAAATGTGCTAAACAATGTTCGTAAAGCTCACTACCATGAAGATTTCAGCATTTTCTTATTTCCATTTTTTGGCCCTGATATTGCGTTGGTTGCCTTTAATATGTATGAAAATGACAGACACATCGTTATGTATGAAATGAGTTACTCTGCTATCAAAACTAGTGATTTTGCATTCATATCATGTGAACCACTGTTATTACTTGCAAGCGTGTTTGGTAAAGACCCTGAAGTGACTGTGGAAGCAGTTGCTCTGGTGTTCGAACGTGGGGACTGTTCCCTCTTGGCTCTTGTCACACACAAAGAAAATGCTAGACTGGTGGTGGGACACGCGAGACCCACCGGACGGGTCGCCATGGTAATAGGACAGGTACACGCCTGGGGTAAATACAAATAAAAAAGTAAACAAACATTCATGATCAGATCTACATGGCATACATGGTTGTATCAGAGATCATGGCAGTGTTGGGCAACGTACTGGAATAAACTTTAAGAACGCACACAAGCACCGGTCGCATTATCGAACTTGACCTTCGTTGTCCCGACCACGAATATCATAAGGATTCATCCACAGCTTCTCGAGCTAGCAGTCCACAGAGAGAGGGAGAGAGAGGGAGGGGTAGGGAGAGAGAGAAAGAGAGAATGAAAGAGACAGAGAGAGAGAGGGAGAGAGAGAGAGAGAGAGAGAGAGAGAGAGAGAGAGAGAGAGAGAGAGAGAGAGAGAGAGAGAGAGAGAGAGAGAGAGAGAGAGAAGGAGAGACAGAGATAGACAAACGACACCTATAACATAACCTTCTTGGCGAAGGTAATCATGTTGGATTTTTCAGACCTAGATAGTTCAGTAACACTCCTTATGGTATTCACATTTAGATATAATCATTGTCTTGATAGCAAAAGCGCCCCCTGTCTGTATTGAATAAAAGTGTCAGTTCGGGGAAAACTCACCGTCAGCACCGGAGTTTACGTCAAAGATTGCAGCGTTTAAGCTGCCCAAAGCTGTACAGGTAGCATCGGGATTAATGTAAAGTACACATTAAAAAAAAACAGTGTCGGAACAGTGAGGGGAAAAATGGGCATAAAGGGTCTAAAACATGTAAATTCATGTATCTTTCTTGTAGATGATTTAATTATGTCTGCACATGTGTTTAAAAGCTACATGTATCCTATGGAACACATCTTTTTAAGCACATTGAAAATACAAAAATTCCTTTGATATGATTTAATTATTGACGCAGCTTAAAAATACTATCCGTGAAAAATTATGACAGAACTGGTCATCGACTACTCTCCAATCAGAGGTCAGGCTCCGGCTAGCTTTGGAATATTTTTAGACGTTTTTGTCAAGCTTTCTATTCCATTTATTTGTTTGTCTGTATACGGCCGTGCCCTTACCCTGAGAATTGGACTAGGATTGTCCTAAAAACGTTATCAACTTGCTGTGGACCCTTCGTATCCGGAAGAGAACGGGCTTTTGATTTGATTTGATTCATTTGTTTTGTTCGGCTGTATACGGCTGTGCCCTAGCTAAGGACTGACCCCAAAGTTGCGTTGCGCAGTAGAGTGCAGAAAATTGGAATACCTTTATAGTCCCTACTTGAAATCTTTAACCCTATCTAGACCGGGGGGGGGGGGGGCTAAAAGTGCCCGCGCCAACTTTGACATCGTATAACTGCCAAACGACGTATGGTAGGACAACCAAACTTGGTGAATTTTCCTAAAATTTAGTTGGCAACAATATTATGATAAAAGTTTAAGTTTATCATTTTTCGTGTTGCCATGGCAACGGGTTTCTGAAGAGGCATTTTATGCAAATTTCACTAATTTCGATTTAAACATAGTTGTTTCAAATGTTTTATTGCTCAATCACACTAGTTTCCTACATCTATAACATCATATGTGATTTAATGTAACTTTCATGATTTAATATTCATAAATTATGCTAATTTGATGACGTCATCGCTCAAAATCCAAGATGGCGGACAAGATCATCATTTTTGGTATAAACAGGCTTTTTTGCCTTTAAATTCGTCACAACATGGAATTTTCTTAGCCAGAAACATTTAGATTAATGTTTTTAATCTATTTTGATTGTTATTTGGGGTCATACATGGAAAAAATGTATTTTAAAAAATTTCAAAATGGCCGATCCAAGATGGCGGATCCCAGGGGGTCGCTAACAACACATGACGTCATTCTTCGACGTCAATTTGACGTCAATTAAGTCACCACTGACGTCAAATGTCTTGGCATACCTTTAAATCAACAATACGCACTATTTTGTCTAATACTTTAAGATATTATGGGAATTCCCTATTTATCCAAAAAATCACATCGATGACGTCATAATAACGTCAGATTGCGTCATAACGTCACCAAAATTGCAAGAATTATAAAACTTCACGTGAATATCACTCCCTGCAAATTTGGTGATGATAGAGCATACTGTGCGGAAGTTATGAAGGGGGGGTCGAAAGAGCCCCCCCCCCCCCCCGTCAAAGAAGTCTAAAAAAAGCCCGGTCTAGATAGGGTTAAAACCTTTCTTTTCCTTAAAATTTTTTGCCAAATCTGGAGACTTTTGGGGTTGGAATGAACAGGTATGGCCTTAGCTTTCCCATTCTGGCTGAAATGTGTTTACTTCGCCATTTTAGTTGACGTTAGGGTATATGTGAGTTGTTGGGTCATGCGGATGGATACATAAGAAATCTGGGGTCAAAGGTAGGGTTTCTTTGAAACTGGGAGATTTCCTCGGAGTTTGAGCTGTACAACCCTCTGTTTTCTTTGCATGGTTATCAACTAGAACCTTGTGACTTTCCAGTGGAGAAGAATATTTCATATTGAAGTTTGGGTTGGTACTTTTATGAAGCCTTGTTTCTATGTGTCTAAACATGCTTTCCTATAGGCAGCCATAACTTTGGGGACAGCCCCCAACCCACGTCCTTACCCTCAGTATCGGAGCGCTTTCTTTGCAGAGGTCAGGAGCCTTGATGACGTTATCACAGACATTTAGGTAGTACTGATAGTATACCGGGTCCGCTTCGCTTCCGATGGGAGAGAAGATGTTGTAATTGTCGATATCGTAAGCTGGATATTGGTAGTGGTAGTACCCATTTCTGGAATGTACGGTGGACCACAGGAACAGGATTATTTTTGTGTATCTTGGTATATTTATTTATATTTTTCCTGACCAAAAAAAAAGAAGAAAAAAAAATGCAAAAAAAACTTCACACTGGAAGATAAAAATAAATAAACCAAGATGTACAAAAAATAACTCTGTTCTTATGGGCCACCGTAGGAAAGGATAAATGCACAGGTATATCATTGTGAAAAATCAGGCAAGGGGATGGCGAGTACACTCGAACCTTGGCACGCTTATTAGTCTTTTAGCACCTAATTTGTGTTGCAAGTTTCATTCCTATTACTAGTAGTCTCTGGGAAGTAAGAGCACACCGCGTATCCAGGACCATGCTAACTGATTTGTCATGACTGTGTTCAACTGACTCCAGTATCAAATCTCAATCTGCTATAGCAACTATAAAATATAAATTGCTAAGAGTTCAGAGATGAAAATTGGCATGTGTGCTATTAAGATATGTATTTTTATACGTTTGAAATGTCAGCCCCCTACAATAACCGTAAGTGGCAATACGGCTCTTTATTGCACTACCTTTGTACCTACAAGGTTTTATAACCTGCAGTTCTTTGTTTAACTACGGTATGCAGAAGGGTGAACTTTGAGAACGTCCGCGTACTTACATTCTCAGCGGAGACAAATCGTACATATGGCCGTCCGTATCGGTGTATTGGCAGCGGGTAATGTCGGAGATAGGTTTCGCAGAGAACGCACATCCTAGCAGGGCCACCAGTACCGTCAGACCTGTTAGAGTAGCCATCTTAACAATATAGCACAGTTGTTGTTCGGTATAGAGACTGGCTCACTTCTGGCCTTGGACAGGGGAGTGTGTTTGAGTACGGCGGGGTCAGGGACTTCACAATCAGTACAACGACGGTTAGAGTACGTAAACAACGTCAATCATGACCTTGACCCATGTGTGTCTTGGGCCTATAAGAAGTTTAGCGTTTTAGGTGGAAATGGCTAATAAAAATTCCATATAGAAATCTAGATATCGTTTAAAAACGAAAACATTTACTTTTTCTGGGACGATTTGACTAGGTGGTATACACCTTAAACTATATTTGGTCTAATATAGCCTGACAAATCGCGCTCCTAGCGGCCGGCCGGTTCTGTTACCTTCAGCCCCTTGGGGTGGGGGGTCAGTAACCTCCGGCCGAGAGCTTTTCTAAACACAGGCTAGGTCTAATAGAACAGAACGGAAACGATGAAAGTACTTACGAATGCCTTTTACCTATCTTATTACATGCATTGCCATGTTTTACAATGGTTTTCATATGTATGTATAGTTCTAAATGACCACATGTTGTCACTTCATTTAGAGTGGTAATATAAAAGCGATTACTTTTATTGTAATTGATAGGTCCAGACTGACTTGATTTGTTTCGTTTGTTATAATCGTATTACATACGTCGTGTGTGTGGGTATAATTAAGGGTTAATGACCCGTCCCGAGGTGTATATGGTGTCATAACCCCTGGCCATGTGCGATAACCACTGAATAAAACCACAGAGTGAGCGAAGCGAACGACGTGGCTTTATGAGGTGGTTATAGCACATGGCCAAGCGTTATGACACCATATACACTGAGGAATAGGCGAGTCATGAACGTTATCATCATATAGCCTATCCACCCTGACCCATGCAAGAGTAGACATTTCCTGTATGACGCATAGATCCCTTATACTACTAAGAATGTATTTCAGAATTTACATTAATTTGTCCTTTTTGTACAGAAGATTATAAATTTCCTTTGAAAACTAAAAGTTCCACAGATAATATCTAATAACATTGCAATCCTGGCATGTCAAATCTTTTTCAAATCTATTCTATCATCTATTATCATAATTCCTCCCTGCTGGGTGTCTGAATACTGGTATATTTCCGCCCGCTTAGATTTGACTTGTATTGAAATGGTTTATTTTATTTTGTCATATGCTTAGAAAATTTTTGATTTATTCTAAGATAGTAAACATTTTTAGGAACAAATAAACATTATACATAATGGAACGGTCGAACGGGTGTGCTATGGCGTCATAACACATGGGCAATGGAGGCTTCTGATTGGTCGACGCCATCTGGCTATGTGGTAATTATCTATGACTACTTGGTAAACGCCATTGTAGGTTAATAAAGTGCTATTCTAAATTGACATACTATTCCATATAACGTTACCCCTTGGAGCGAGATATCAACCTTTTATTACAACATTTGTTTACACCTTTCGTCGGTGCTTGTATGATCATACGAACGTTGATTTTTTTAATGGCATCCAGAGCTTTTTATGAGTCTTGAAACTTGAATAAAAAAAGTCCAATTTCTAGTCATTCGTACACATAGTAAGTTTCAATCACACTAAACCATTGCATATCGCCATTAAAGAAAGATACGATGTCGTTGTGTGTTGAGAACTGATAGAAAATCCAAGTCCTAATAGACTGTTCCTGACTGTCCATCAAAATAAGCGTTTCGACCAATGAGAGACTGCATATCCGTCAAATATTTGCATTTCTATGCTTTGACGGAGGTGGGTGGGGCTATGGTATCGGTTTACTAAGACTTGGTGCTTGAAACTAAAATATCACCACGTAGCTTATTTTTGGGCCGCTTTTGAGCAATTTTGATAAGATATCAGCACGCAAATGTGGTAAACAGTGGCATTAAATGTAAATTTCCTCAAGATTACAGCAACTAGAATATTTCCAGTTTTCAAGCCTCATAGCATGCTCTGGGTGCATTTAATGACTTGGTATATTATCATTTGCAAGCGTGTTTGGTCAGGATCCTGAAGTGGCTGTGGAAGCAGTTGCTCTGGTGTTCGAACGTGGGGCCTGTCATCTCTGTGCTGTTGTCACACACGAAGAACACGCTGGACTGGTAGTGGAACACACGTGACCCACCGGACGGGTCGCCATGGTAATAGGACAGGTACACGCCTGGAGTAAATACAAATGAAATGGTAAGCAAATATTTAGATCTACATGGTTGAATCAGAGGTCTATGGCAGTGCTGTGCAACTTGACTGAAATAAAATACGCACGCAAGGATTGGTCACATTATTGAACTTGACCTACATTTTCCCGACCACTACGTATACCCACCTACCAAATATCATAAGGATCCATCGACGGCTTCTTAAGTTCTGCAGTGCACATAGACAGACAGACAGACAGATAGATAGACAGACAGAAAGGGAGAGAGAAACGGCACCTAAAACATAACCTTATTGGCAAAGGTAATTAGGTTAGATTTGTTGATTTGCACAAGTTTATATACCAGCAACCGTGATCACTTATGGTATTCACATTTAGATATGATGTTTGTCTTGGTAGCAAAAGCGCCCCCTGTCTATATTGAATAAAAGTGACAGGAAAACTCACCGTCAGCACCGGGGTTTGCGTCAAAGATTGCAGCGTTCATGTTGCCCAGAGCTGTACAGGTTTTATCGGGATTAATCTAATATAAACAGAAAAAAACACGAATGTCAGACGAGTGGTTGGCTATCAAAAAAGTCTAAAGCATGTAAATGCACGTATGCCTCTTGTAGATGTACAATTACTAGTATATATGCCTTTAAAAGCGACTGTATCCAATGGAACACATCTTCATGCCAGTCTTTGGTGACGTCCATTTGAAATAGAAACGTGATTGAAAGTTTTAAGAGAAATGATTCTGGCACTGATACAAACACATAGAAAATACAACAAGTTCTTTGTTACAATTTACTTATTGGAGCAGGTTTGTAATACTATGGATACTTTGGATACTTTATTAACCCTCAAACCACCATAGCTTTTTTACGACGAATCTTACCGTATGGGGTCAAAACTGACCCCACAATGTTTCCTACAAATATAGCTTTATTGGTGCCTATTTTTGTGGTTTGTATGTATGTTTAGTTTAAGTAATCTATAAGGGACAGTTTGACATGATTAGATGTGAATGATTTTTGCTTATTATCATAATTTATGCAAACATAGGGAACGTCGTCTTTTGCAACTAACGCTATTCAGACAAGCGGGCTCTTTTGAGGCCTGCGCCAACACTTGATGTCATATAGCATCTGAATGGCTTACGCTAGGACAACCAAACTTGGTCACCTTTGCTAAAATTTCGTTGGCAACAATTTGACTTTAATGAAATATTTTAATCAATGTTTTTATGTTGCTATGGAAACCGATTTTTTAGAGCCATATTTGGAAAAAGTCGCTAATTTTGGATTTTACAATGTAATTCTAGGGCTGTCTTTTTAAATTGCATTTATTTTCTTACATCAATACCAACCAATTTAATTCACTATCACTTGTATGATTTAATATTCATAATTTATGCATATTTGATTACGTCATCGGTCAAAATCTAAAATGGCGGACGATATAATTAGATTAGCTGTAACCGGCTATTTTAACCCCAAATTTCATCATTACCATGTTTATTCAAACAGAAACAATCTTAGTATAATCGTTTTGGGCCATTTTAATTGTGATATTAGGTTATATGATGAAAAAATGCATTTAAAATAATTCAAGATGGCGGAACCAAGATGGCGGATTTCGCTAGTGTAACTTGATATGAATATAATTTCTACGACGTCATTTTGACGTCGTTCCTATTGTCATCTACAAATAACGTCTTTGGATACATCATGATTTATCATACAAAATTTCTATTTAAGTTTTATCGCGTACCTTTGAATTATACGGAAATACCGAATTTGTTGGTTGTCGTCAATAAAATCACATAAATGACGTCATAATACGTCGCAACGTCATTAATCTTTACGTACATTTAAAAAATTTGTTTTTTTTACGTTTTTACAAAATTACATTTTGACACTATGATCATAATAACCCTTATCATACATGTTTCTAGATGACAAGTATCAAACAATAGGGAATATGAGTGCAGATTTTGCTGGGGTCAGTTTTGACCCCACTGGACCATGCGTAAACTTTCTACGATAACTTAATCAACAATGAGCCAATCTCAGTAAAAACTTGTGAGAAGTTATAAGACATATATACAAACAAACTCATAGAAGGAATTTTGTTTTCGACTCGAAATGTCAAAATGGCACATGTTGATGTACGCCTGGGGTCAGTTTTGACCCCATACGGTGGTTTGAGGGTTAAGTCTATTAGCCAACATGCAAGATTTGCAATCGGCTAATATTCCTGGACATAAAACATACAGGCATAAGACATACAAACTACACTAAAGTCATTACAGCTAGTATTTACATTCTACATGTAATCTATAATAACGGTGGAAAATTTGATAGAACTGGCCATTAACAGAGTCTACGATAATTGTCCTTTCACAACATAGCTGATATTTGTAGGACACAAACAGGGTTGTCCTAGGAATATTACCAATTTGCAGTAGACCCTTCGTTTCCGGATGTGAACGGGCTCTTTATTTTGATTACCAGTTAGAGTATTCTTCAATCTGTGACATTATTTTTAAAGGTAAAGATAATGCCATTGATTTAAGAAGACTCTAGTAACTGTTATTTGTTTTTGTTTATTTTTCGCACTTAAAAATATACATACATAAGAAAGAAATACAAAGATAATAAAACAGTGCAAGGCAGGCCAAAAAGCTTCTGCTTATATATTACACGTTAACCGATGAATCTCTTCAACGCTCTTTATTTTATTTTATCTATTTGTTATCGTTTGTATATATACGACCTGGCCCTTACCCTCAGTATCGGAGCGGTTTCCTTGCAGGCGTCAGGACCCTTGGTGACGTTATCACAGACATTCAGGTAGTACTGATACATCAACGGATCGGCTTCGCTTCCGTTGGGAGAATAGATGTTGTAACTGTCGATCTCGTAGGCTGGAGCAGAGAAGTAGTGGGACCCATTCCTAGAATGGATAGATGCACATGTATATCATTGGGTAAAATCACACACGGGGATAACGGGTAAACACGAAATTTGGCACACTAAGTACTCTTTTAGCACCTAATAGGTGTACCACGTTTCATTTCTGTTAGTCTATGGGAAGTTAGTCTACAGAAACCTATGATGCCACACACCACGCATCCAGGACCATGTTATATGCCCTGTGTTTAGCTGGCTCCACTATCAAACTTCGTTTTGCCCTTGATGCAAAAGAAAAATTGCTAAGCGTTCAGAAATGAAAATAGGCATGTGACCTATAAAGATATGCATTTCAATACTTTTGAAATGTCAGCCTCATACAATACTTGTAACCATAGTGGCCATGCTGATTTTTTTTTCAAGTTGAACTACCTTCTTACAGGTCTTCTTACGGGGGTACGGATCGTAGAATTCGGCAAAAAAGGGATAATTGGCCAGGAGAGTCAGTCCACGGGAAGGTTAACATTCCCCCCTCCTGAAACTGTGCCTGCAAACGAAAAACTTTGGTGGCCAAACTCCCCTGTCAAATTCTTCTCTCTACAGCCAGCGTAGTCAGTCTGGTAGAGACTAATGCACAAGGGTGAACTTTGAGAACGAACAAGTACTTACATTCTCAGCGGCGACAAGTCGTACATGTGGCCGTCCGCTCCGGTATACTGGCAGCGGTTAATGTCGGAAATAGGCATGGCAGAGAGCGCACATCCTAGCAGGGCTACTAGTACTGTCAGGCCTGTTAGAGTAGCCATTTTAACAATATAGCACAGTTGTTGTTCTGTATAGAGACTGGGTCGCTTCTGGCCTTGAAAAGGGGCGTGTTTGTCACGAGTACGGTGGGTTCATGGAGTTCAGTAACACTTCAGTGGTTTGAGCTTCGCAAACAACGTCACTGACCTTTACCCGGAGCTTCTAAGGCCTAGAAAAAAGTAGAAGATAGAGCATTTCAGGTGGAAATAACTAGTAAGAATTGTAAACAGAAATTTAGATATCAAGAGCTAGACAGTTTTAAGAACATTCACTTTTACTCGGACATGTTTTATTGGGCGTTATACCTTTTGAATTATCAGTGTTCGCTGTAATTTACGCTCACAGTCTACTTAAACCAGCTCAGGGGCGCACCCGGGGTAGTCACCATCTTAAATTTCAACCACTCAATGCCCGGACAGACTCATACAAATATTCGTTCTTCCCCCGCACCACCCCCCAGTGGGACGCCCTGCCTGGCACGGTTGTATCGGCTCTCACCGTTGAGTCATACCATGCCAGGCTGGAGGCCTGCCCGCCTCGGCCAGGGACCTCCCCCCCTCCTACTTTGTTATCTGGGGGTACCCGTGATGATGATGATGTTTTGGTTCTATAGACCAGTACAAAAACATGTGCAGAAATAATCTGAACCATGATATGAAAGACAGGGGGTTACCGTACTTTTAGCCGATAGACTGATATATCATACTATCGTTATAATTCGTATTAATAAAGTTCATGTGCTGGAGAAATAGTGGATTAATTTCTACCTTGATGAAGACTGGGACCAACAGGTGATTTCACAATCCTTTAAGTTTTTTTTTAGCAGGGGCGAATTATCATCTTACGTATAAAAAAAGACAAATAAAACATGAGAAGAAAGACTGTACAACATTCTGTGCATTTTATTCTAAGTTCGTTCTTCAAATATCACTCTATCTTTTATAGATAGATAGATAGATATATTGCCAAACATTATACACTCCTTGTGCATAAACATAGCGTTCTTCTCATTTCTTTCGCCTGTGCGAATATGAAATATCCCCCGATTTCGTCATAACTTGAACTCATTGCAATAAACCACAAGCAACATTCAAACCGTCACACGATTCACATTGTCAAGTAAATGCTCTTAATTTCCATCAAATTAGTGAATTGTGAACCATTACAACATATCAAAGCCCGTTTTAGACTTTGGACATAATACAAATCGGTGGTGAAGTATATAGAGCCATACAAACTGCTGTAATGTAAGCTCGTTCACACTTTCGAATACGCATGCGCGGAGACAGGAATTGTGGGTAAGATGTCAAAGGAGTAGACCCCTGGGACATAAACGAAACAGTCTGGAAATTGTTATGCATATCGAGACGATGGTCGAGAGGAGATTTGTTTACAAGCTTTCACCTTTGACATTTTACCCACATTTTCCTTCGCTGCGCATGCGTACACGGGAGTGTGACCGAACATATTCTGTGCAACTGTATACATCATTGCGTGCTGACAATTAAGTCAATACCACATAACATCGCATCTGATGAACGATTCAAAAGTAGATATTTTCAACAACTTTTCAAGTCGCTTTTTACAATGTTGTTTCACTAATGAGACACCTCGAAGAAATACAACACTTACTTCTGGGATCAAGGATACATGTGCTAGGTCTTAACGAAAGAAGACTGTCGGAGAATATCCCCAGCTCCGTACTGGAAGTCAGTGGGTATACCTTATACAGGAGAGACAGAGATAGACACGGGGGAGGTGCAGGTGTTTATGTTAAACGGACCATTCCCTCGGGCGTCGTCCTGGAGCATATGGACCTTGAAGTGCGTTGTGTGGAGGTTAAGCCTGAAAAGGCACGAAAGACACTGCTTGCCTGCATCTACCGCCCACCTACCTCTGGAGGAAAGTGGAATGACGCAGCAGAAACATTTGTACATGACATCGGCACTGCAGCTGAAAAAGAAAACGCTGACGTAATGATCATGGGAGACTTTAACCAGGACTTCATGAAATCAACACAGGAATCATCTCCCTAGGAATTCCTAATGAGTCTGTACCAACTGGTCCCTCTCATACACCAGCCAACACGCATAACGGAGGACACAGCAACGTGTATCGACAATATGTTTGTCTCGAATCCGGATCGACACAAGTCAATTTTAAGTGTGGCCTGGGGTGCGTCCGACCACAATCTCATTCTGACGTGTGCCAAAGCCGGGGTTGAGACCCGGGGTGTCCGGTCCTGTGAATACAGGTGTTATAAACATTACAGCCAGCAATCCTTTATAGACAGTGTAAAATCAGTCCGATGGGAAACAGTACTGGACTGCACCAAGGTTTCGGACGCATGGAATGCCTTTAAGGACATCTTCTTACACGTGGCTGACGTTCATGCACCAATCCACCAGAAACAAGTGAGAGAGAACGCGGTCGCACTGCTCCATGGCTGACAGATAGAGTTAAGAATCTCATGGGTCAGCGAGACACAGCAAGGCGCAAAGCCATCAAGACAAAGGACGCAAAAGACTGGGAGTGCTACCGGTCCCTCAGGAATCAAACAACGACAAAGATAAGGAAGGCGAAAAAGAGTCACTTTGCAATTGCCATTACGGACGCTACAGGTGACCACAGCCTAATGTGGAAAATCATCAACACTTTTACAGGGAAGTCTAAAAGCAAAAGTCAAGTTCAGAAAATACAACAATCTTAAGACAACTGTACTTCTGATCCCACGGAAATGGCTGAGAAGTTCAACGAATACTTCGCTTCATGCGCGACAAATCTGGCTAGCAGCACCCCAGCGTCCGAGGATGACCCTCTAAGGCACGTTCCAGAGTCAACATCCACTTTCCGCCTTCAGCCAGTTGAGGAAACGAAAGTCCTCGACGAACTTCTCAAACTAAAGACTATGAAATCCACAGGATTAGACAACATTCCATCAAGACTTCTTAAAGACTCTGCTCCAGTCATTGTCAAGCCACTAACACACATTTTCAACCTGTCAATAGCAACTGGGGAAATTCCAAGTGAACGGAAAATGGCAAGAATTTCACCCATATATAAATTAGGAAGCAGAGAAATTGTGTCAAACTACCGCCCTGTGTCTGTCTTGAACGTGGTGTCTAAGGTCATGGAGAAGATCGTACACAGCCAGGTGTCACACTTAATGAACATCAGTGGTCAGCTCACGGCCCACCAAAGCGGCTTCAGAAAACACCACAGTACGGGTACAGCGGTCCAGAAGGTTGTCGAGGACATTAAGTCGGCATCCAACACCCGCAAGGTCACTGCAGACCTGTTCCTCGACTTGAGGAAAGCTTTTGACACTGTTAACCATTTAATACTCTTGGGGAAACTGCAGAAGATGGGAATGGACAGTGGGACTATAATGTGGTTTAGATCATACCTGACTGATCGACATCAGTGTGTGGACATTCAAAACAAACGGTCTACGCCAAGCCGAGCCACATGCGGGATTCCACAAAGGAGCATTCTAGGCCCTTTGTTATTTAGTCTGTACATGAATGACTTGCCTCAAGTGGTGGAAAAGTGCAACATACACCTGTATGCCGACGACATGGTTATATATTACTAGGCAAGCTCGACAAGTGTTTGTGAGCAAGCTGTATCTGAGGACATGAGAAGGGCAGCTAACTGGTTTACAGAAAACAAGTTATCTCTACATCCGGACAAAACTAAATCTATGGTTTTTGGTCTGCCTCAGAAATTGCGACATGCGGGAAAGACTGCTGATGGAGTAAACACCTTCCAACAGGTAGAGTCATTCACTTACCTCGGCGTTACTCTTGACTCTTTTCTACAGTGGGCACCTCATGTCGAGAAGGTTACAAAGAAACTACTTGCTGGCCTCAGTGCCTTAAGCCGTGCCAAACCGTTTGTCACAAAGGATATTTTAGAGCTCATGTGTAGGACCTTGATATACCCATACAAGGACTATTGTGCCACTGCTTGGTTGCCAACGCTGATTCACAGCAACAAGACTAAACTGCAACAACTAAACAGGTTGTTATATCGTGCAGCAAGGCTTATCAACGGCAGAACACTACGGGACCGTGTGCCTACCAAAACACTATTAGTGGAGGCTTGTATGGAGCCACTGACTAAGCGCATGGAAAGAAACACGCTAGTAACTGTTTTCAAGGCAGTGCACAACAAAGTGCCCCCTTTTCTGTCAATCATGTTTCGGTGAGTAAGCTTGCAAAATGGGACCCTCACCTGCTGCATATACCACAGGCAAATCTACAGTTATTCAAGAGCAGTCTAAACTACACGGGTGCTGAACTTTGGAATAAACTCCCCTCAGAACAAAGAAAACTCACTGCCGTATCGACCTTTAGAAATGGACTTTAGGAATGGAATTAGGACTGATACCGAATTTCTAAATTGTATATAAGCGTGATCATTGTGTATTATGTCTGTGCATTGTATCTGTATCCAGGGAGCCTGAAAAACAGGTCAAGAGACCTGGGTGTGTCTTCTGGTTAAATAAAGAAATGAAATGAAAATGAAAAGGGAACAAGCAAAACGTGAACTTGTTCATGATCATCAAATAAAAATAGCTTTAAACATGCACGTCGATCACAGCGTCGATTAGTATACTTCGCCGAACTCTAAGAATGAAGCGGTACTGCCGTATGGGATTCATACACTGTACAAAGAC
Source organism: Branchiostoma lanceolatum (assembly GCF_035083965.1). Lineage (NCBI taxonomy): Eukaryota > Metazoa > Chordata > Leptocardii > Amphioxiformes > Branchiostomatidae > Branchiostoma > Branchiostoma lanceolatum. The sequence continues at coordinate 4,733,439 of NC_089738.1, read as the reverse complement.
ATCTCATATATATATTCTATGATACGAGGGATACACTACTGCAGTGTGTGTTCATTTTTCTTGTACAAAACACGAAAAAAAGAACATTGAAGTATATCTTGATTTCACAGCTGATGTGTTACGCTGAAGGGTGGTTATACGCAGATACGCATACAGAAACCGCATGAATTACAACTCATACAGAACTTTTGTTTTGAAGATATTTCAAACCTACGACAGCGATACCTCTTGTACCGCCGCTAGAATTCCCGAGCAGATTGAGATTTCTACAAACGATTTTTTCCTCTCTGACAAAACTCTTTGAACATCCTGAATAGTGATAAAACGTTACCTCCTTCTGTCGTCTGTGTTGTCATGGCAACAAGGAGTATCCATGTCCGAAGAAGAGAGAAACTTGCCAGCGGAGGATCCATGTTTTTAACCCTCAAACCACCGTATGGGGTCAAAACTGACCCCAGGCGTATATCAACACGTGCCATGTTGACATTTCGAGTAGAAAACAAATTCCTTCTGTGAGTTTGTTTGTATATATGTCTTAAAACTTCTCACAAGTTTTTACCGACATTGGCTCATTGTTGATTAAGTTTTCCTAGAAAGTTTACGCATGGTCCGGTGGGGTCAAAATCTTCACTCATAATTCCCTATTGTTTAATACTTGTCATCTAGTAACATGTATAATAAGGGCTATTATGATCATAGTTACAAAATATAGTTTTATAGAAACGTGAAAAAAACTAATATTTTTAATGTACGCAAAGATTAATGACGTTGCCACGTATTATGACGTCATTTATGTGATTTTATTGACGAAAACCAAAAATTGGATATTTTTATATAACTCAAAGCTACACGATAAAACTTAAATAGAAATTATCTATGATAAATCATAATATATCCAAAGACGTTATTTGTAGTTGGAATAGGAACGACGTCAAAATGACGTCATAAAAATTATATTCATATCAGGTTACACTAGCGAATTCCGCCATCTTGGTTCCGCCATCTTGAATTATTTCAAATGCATTTTTTTCATCATATAATCTAATAACACAATAAAAAAATGGACCAAAACGTTATATAAGAATGTTTCTGTTTGAATAAACATGTTAATGATGAAATTTGAGGTTGAAATAGCCGGTTATAGCTAATCTAATTATATCGTCCGCCATCTTAGATTTTGACCGATGACGTAAACAAATATGCATAAATTATGAATATTAGATCATAAAAGTGATAGTGAATTACATTGGTTGGTATTGATAAAAGAAAATAAGTGTAGTTTAAAAAGACAGCTCTAGAATTACATTGTAAAATCCAAAATTAGCAACTTTTTCCAAATATGGCTCTCAGAAACCGGTTGCCATAGCAACATGAAAACATTGATTAGTTATTTCATTAAATTCAAATTGTTCCCAAAGAAATTTTAGCAAAGGTGACCAAGTTTGGTTGTTCTAGCGTAAGACATTCAGATGATATATGACATCAAGTGGCGCAGGCCTCAAAAGAGCCAGCTTGTCTGAATAGCGTCAGTTGCAAAAGACGATGTTCCCTATTTTTGTATGAAGTATGATGATAAGCAGAAATTATTCACACCTTATCATGTCAAACTGTTCCTTACAGATTGCTTAAACTATACATATATACAAACCACAAAAAGAGTCACCAAAAAAGCTGTATTTGTAGAAAACATTGTGGGGTCAGTTTTGACCCCATACGGTAAGATTAGTCGTAAAAAAGCTACGGTGGTTTGAGGGTTAACGAATCCCCGCCAGATTGCTATCAGAAACAGTTAGGCCATACTATGACTCAAACTATACTTCGGCACATTCTGGCCAGAATGGCGTTGTTTCCGCAGAGACAACGATACGGTTATTTAGGCGATACCACATGCAACCTTGTGGGGGGTTTCTGCATTCACACATTAATTATGTATTTATCAATGCTGCTACCTCGCGTGCCATTGCGTCACTTCTTAATATTTAAAAATATAACATTGATTCTGATAATTTATCTTATTTCATAAGACCACGCAGAAACTTTCGTAAATCGAGGTTATTCTACAACACCCCTTGGCATACTTTACACTTAGCCCAACCTTACCCTTTTCGCGACTTCTGATTCTCTACTATACAAATGAACATAAATAGTTCAAGCTACCAATTACCCTCCAATAACATTTATGAAATGAATTTTGATGACGTTCTTTTTAAAAGTAATGCCGGAAATCTTCAATGACAATAAATGTTGTGGCCTCTGCGTGCCTTCTCATTTCATGCGGATTATGAAAATGAATAGAAGTCATTTTAGTCGGTAGGGGATGGGCTAATTCGTCATTAATATTACATTAGTTTTGCATCATAGACTATAGTCGGCACACAGCTACCAAACGAATGAGGGATTATTCCACCCATTTAACACTGTTCCCATCCCATGGTCTGTCCTTACGAACATTTCTAGGGCCAGAATGATACAATATCTAGCAGTTTGATTTCTTAGCTTAAGTCTCATTAAATATTCATGACGAAAACTCACCGTACTGTTTGGATTGTGCACCATAATTCGCTCTTCAGTAAACCTATTCACGGGCGCAGTTCTTCTTCATTTGCATTATTTCTTGACACGTCAGAAACATGAAAGAAATTAGTCACTGAGAGTGAGGACTACTTGATTCAATAGAGCATGCATTAAACGATTTTACAAGTTCGATACATAGAACTTATCATTAGAAAGAGAAATATACATGAACTCAGTCAAACTTCCTCACCCGGGAGCAAGTGAATGCAATCGTGTTGGCCATGTGGTTGCCGTGAAGAGAATAGACTCACATTTAAAGTAGAGGTGTTTGAATTACTTAAGCTGCCAGTCCCGACTTAATTAGGGATACAGAAATATGCCTTGTGTGCTGGACCCGGTTATAACCGGGATATGGTATTCCCCAGAACAAAACAGCTTTGCGTGCGTGTAGCGCGCGAAGCCGGGAAGTTAGGGGAGTTAGCGCCGCCGGGTGTTTCGCGGGTTTCGTGAGGGAGGTCAGGGGTCAAACATTTTTGATTTTTACTTGGCTAAAAAACCTGGCAGCTTAAGGGTTAACAAAGTATTACATAGATGGATGGAAAATTATGTGATTTTAGACGAGCGTTGCTACTATCAGGTTCAGTTCCTATTGACTGAAGGATCCGACAAAATGTATTTTCCGCACTCGTTGTAATATTTGTGTACCGTTGTAATATTTTTGCAAATTCCTGTCATAATTTTGAGTACAAAACAATGTCTGCCTTAGGCGCAACAGGTATAGACTGCGGCTTCCTTTGTTTACCATCATGTTGACGTGGGCGTCCCGTTTCAGGTTAGCTTGAACGATCACCCCCAAGATCTTAACGAACTGTACGAAGTGTTGATGTATTAACTGTCAGACAAGGTGGGGGAGGGGGGTCTCGCGTGAAACATATCAGCATCACTTTACATTTGGAGGAGTTGAGTTGCACATGGTTGTCCTCAGTACAACGAACGAGGCTATCAACGTCAGTTTGTACCAAGGAACCATGCGTAACGGGACTCGCCTTCGACAGGGACATATCATGCCATACATTGTACCATGTACGATTGTTGAGCAATAAAGTTCACTTCACTTCACTATCATCCACGTACTTCCAAGACTCGGCTGAATCTTCACTCACCGGAGACACATCATTAATGAGTGCAAGAAACACAAGTGGTCCCAACTTTGTTCCCTGCGGAACTCCACAAGTAAGTTTTCCCAGTCTGACAGGACTTGCTGGTACTTTACGCGCTGCTGTCTGTTTGACAGTAAGGCACATACCCAGGACATTATAGAGCACCGAACGCCTAGGTCCAGGAGTTTCGCGACTGCAGTCAGGTGGTGTACACAAATCCGTAACATGAATTCTTCAAGAAGAACTGTGCCCGTGAATAGGTTTATAAAAGAGCCAATTATGGTACACAATCCACACAACACTCGTTGACTAGTACGGTGGGTTTTCGTCATGAATCTTTAATGACACTAAAGATCTTTAATCAAACTGCTAGATACTGTATCATTCTGGCCCTAGAAATGTTCGTAAGGACAGACCATGGGATGGGAACTGTGTTAAAAGGGTGGACTAATCCCTCATTTGATTGGTAGCGGTGTGCCAACTATAGTCTATGATGCAACTCATATGATATTAATGACGATTTAGCCCATCCCCTACCGACTAAAATGACTTCTATTCATTTACATAATCCGCATGAAATGAGAAGGCACACAGAGGCCACAACATTTATTGTCATTGAAGATTTCCGGCATTACTTTTAAAAAGAACATCATCAAAATTCAATTCATAAGTGTTATTGGAGGGTAATTGGTAGCTTGAACCCTTTATGTTCGTTTGTATAGTAGGTAAGAAAGAAATTGCGAAAAGGGTAAGGTTGGGCTAAGTGTAAAGTATGTCAAGGGGTGTTGTAGAATAACATCGATTTACGAAAGTTTCAGCGTGGTCTTATAAAATAAGATACATTATCAGAAACAATTCAATATTTTTAAAGATTAAGAAGTGACGCAAGGGCACGCGAGGTAGCAGCATTAATAAATACATAATAAATATGTAAATGCAGAGTCCTCCCCGTAAGGTTGCATATGGTATCGCCTAAATAACCGTATCGTTGTCTCTGAGGAAAAAACGTCATTCTGGACAGAATGTGCCGAAGTATAATTTGAGTCACAGTATGGCCTAACTGGTTCTGATAGCAATGTGGCGGGGATTTGTTAAAAACATGGATCCTCCACTCGCAAGTTTCTCCCTTCTTCGGACATGGATACTCCTGGTCGCCATGACAACGCAGACGACAGAAGGAGGTAACGTTTTATCACTATTTGAGATGTTTGTAGAGTTGAATTGGAGACGACAAAACCGTTTGTGGAAATCTAAATCTGCTCGTGCATTCTAGCGGGGGTACAAGACCTATCGTCGTCGTAGGTTTGAAATATCTTCAAAACGAAAGTTCTGCGGATTTCATGCCGTATCTGTATCTGTATAAGTATCAGTATCTGTAGTGTATCTATATAGCCGGGAATGTCCTTCGGTGTAACACATCAGCTATAGAAGCAAGATATACTTCAATGTTCTTGATGTGCGGTTCTTGTTTTATTCCGTGCATACAAAATGAACACACACGGCGGTAACGTAAGGAATTTTGGTCTACCCCTACATGTCTTTCCTTGAATCCCGTACCGCAGCATTCTTAAACTCCCCTCTCACTGGACCCGCGGCACGCTGGCGGCGTCGCTGCGGCCGATCGAATTGACAAAGCACTCAACGAAATTCATCGACAAAAAACGAATCTTTTTAATCTTTGTGAGCTTTGTTGTCATTTTGGTCACACTTGTACGTTTTGAATGATATTCAAATTATCAAGTCAATGGTAACACAAATCCTGTTTAGAACGCAGCGACGCCACCAGCGTGTCGCGGGTCCAGTGAGAGGGGGGCTTTAGAGTTCGGCGAAGTACACTAATCGACGTGCGTAACTTAAAAGTGATTTTTACTTCACTGGACATGAACACATTCGTGTTTTGCAGGATCCCTTTTAACGACTTCAAAGATCTTTTAAGTATGTTTTGTTGCCTTCCTAATTAATGGCCTTCGACTAAAGAACAGTCGTTGACGTGACCCTAGATATGGGTGGTCTAAGTTATGTTTTTTTTTACCGGAGATAATCTCAAAACTGAATGTTAGAATCCTTGGCAAGGCAGAATATAGTTTCACCAGCGTCTGATTGTTTGTTGGTCAATGCAGATGATGAAGTTAAGAATTAAGAGTGAACTTTCGAACATTAGATGATACCTTGTTTGGCCGTGTGGGTATTTTTTCTTCATTTACCAATTCCATCTTGAATGTCTTGATCCTTTCTTGTGGAATTTTTCTTCAGCTTTCTTTAATCAGACTTTCAGTGGCCTTGTACCCCTGCTTCTCATCAAGTTAAAATATTTTCCATAACAGTATTACTTTCTTTGAAACTATCAAGTTTTGCAAACTGTTTTTAAATCTGTTTTGTCTGTATAGTCGCTATGTTTTTAGACTAATGATACATGGCATGGTGTAACTAACCTCCTCTATAGAAGAGGTGGACCGTTTCATGCGCATGCGTTGTGTCAAACAGCCGGTACGTCTGTACTTAAATGAAAGTCGCGTGGGTAAGTCGTGAAGAGCAGTTTATTGTGCCAATATTTGTATGGTCTCAGCGGTCTCATGTACCCCCGGGAGGATGAAGCATCCTCATGACTAGCCTGGAATTTATACCCTCGGTGGCTCCCCGATATCTCTACGGCCCTTGGAATGACCCTCGCCCGCCCAGATCTAGACAGCTCATCCCGCTCAAAATACAGTGAATTATCTAATTTGCTGTCTTGAGGTTTTGGTAGGTTTTTTGGTAGGTTTCAAAATTACACTTGTTCTACTGTGTCCAATATCTTGCCACTACTGTTCAGGGGTTCTGGACCAAGTACTATCTATGTGCCAAATATAAACCAAATGGATTTTTGACCGTGAGCACTATTGTTTGATCCTTACAGACATTGGCTCTTAAGAAACAACCTCGCGGTCCCCAGCACTGACAGGCGACTCTGACCTACCTACAAACCCAATCCTTAAGCCTATCTAACGTTTTCCCATGAATGTAAACATGATCATGAAAGACTGGATTTACCTCAGCTCAGTAAAAAAAAGAACGGATTCGCCGAGGTGACTCGTTACCTACTGGCAGGGTTAAGTAAACACTATTGTCCTGTCATCAAATGTCCCCATTGTCAACGACTAGGTCTGTCTCAATATATAACAGGCTACCAAATTCTATATTTCTCAACACTTCCGATAGTTAAACCCATATGCACCCCTCCCTCAACCTGACCTAGATGCCTCAGCCCTGGTCTCAAATTGGATTTGTACAACCTATGACTATATAATTACAAAATGATCCACGGTGTAAAAGTATCAATTGAAAGGCAACAAAACAGACAAGAACTTACAAAAGACACTTCTTTGTCACTGAAAGATTTTGGGTGGATCAATGGTCACCGCCTCAGTGAAAAGGGGACATTACGTGGATCCTAAACCCAATTACTGCAGTAATTGTCCCCATAATCCATCCTTGCAACAGGGACATCAATTATGAATATCTCTATTAGAAGACAGTGCGCATGGCCTTTCAGAGCTTTGTTTATCTAAACACTAGTATATAAATGTCGCCTATTGACGCTTTTCAATGATTCCTGTGGGGAGAAACCTGACAAACAAATGCATGACATCACAACACATTTTTGACTGCAGAAGTCGAAATTCTGCCTGGCAGAAGTGTCGTGTCCGGTCATGTTGTCTTTGATATGTTTATATTTATATTTCATCCATACTGCAGTATGGTTGAAATATACTGTTTTATATTTCACTCCCCATGTGAAATGTATTGTTTTTGTCAGGTTTCTTCTCCTTCTCCTCCTGTCATTTCTGTTAAATGGATTCAACTCCGTTATTGTTGGGCCAAACGACCTGAAATTTGCCATGGAAGTAAAGAACGTAAACAAGTGCTTTTCAAAAAAGCTGGCGTTTTGGCTACGTTTATGAGTGTGAATTGTCTTTTCCCTTTTCTTGAAGTAAAATCTGCCAGAGAAAGTCACTCAAGGGCTGTTGAGTCTATAAGAAAAATTTGTCATTTTGAGAAAGGAGTACTGTTTTAATAGAGAAAGGCAGATTGGGGAAAGCAATTTTGAAGTTACGGCACTTAACTTAAGTGCTTTTGAAAAAGCTGGTCTTGGCCTACAACTTGTACTTTTTTTCTAAAATGTACAATAGACTCATTATAAAAGCTATCAATGTAATTATGTACATAGCACGCAATCAAACATACAATTTTAAATAACACCATTGAATCATCAGCACTATGGTAATTAAGTGTAATAGAAGTTCATAACAGCTAAGGTTCTATCTAAAATGACTACAAAATGTCAAACAAGTGTTTAAACCAATTAACAGCTACCTCATCCCTTTTATTCTGGTTTCCGCATTTACAACATTTCTTCCTTATTTTCCTGGATAATTTTGCTAAAATTCATGAAAATTCCCATATTTTTGTGCCGAGCGGCGTCACTTTCCACGTCCGTGTTGTCTGAATGAAGTCGATACTGAACAATGGAGCATTTGCTACTATAACAAAGGATCGCTGTTTTGCAAACAACATCAAGAGCCTCTGTTTACATCGGGAATAGAAGTTTTGTGGCGAGTGTTTTGCAAGAATCATCTTACCGCGCATAGGAGCCGCTGCACGGTATTTTCCATTACAATGAACAGAAAAATTCAAATGCCAGGTTTGGAATCTATGAAGTCCTGTTCATAAGACAAAGGCCTTGTATATATTAAATGAATATTTAAAAATAACAAAAATAAAAAATCTATTTATTTATTAATAAAAAAATAAAAGATATGACATTTATAAATATGATATTGATAGATTGATATAATATTAATATATATTTTTGATATTTAATATCTAAAAGGAAAAAAAATCCATGCATGGACTCGTTCCCGGATCCTCCGGATCCGAAGAACTACGACGTTACCAGTTGAGCTATGTTGTAGTGTGGATCATGAGCCTCTGTACATAATGGTTTAACCTCACTACATGGTATCATTTATGTCGATTTTTGGTCGTTTTCTTGACGAAATCATTTTTTTTCTTCTGCAATCTTGTGGTATAGATGTAATATGGTCATTTTTCAGGATATCAAAGTCCGAAACCACAATGCAATGATATTTCCGAACAGTTGTAGCAGTTACATGCGGTCGCCCTCCTATGTGTCATGCAAATCAAACCTGCCTGCCTTTTCTTGCTCCCTTGCCATATAAGGCAACGGCTATACAAGAATTTTGGAACGTATTGCCATATAAGGTCATATGGTGTGCGACACAGTGTTGAACCAAACAGCATGCATGCATGCATCGAAGGTAAGAGCCAAGACATTGCGTTTTGGCGCGAAGGCGCCAAAACGCAAAAAAACGCCAGACGTTTGTTTCATTTTTTTTTAAACAGCCCTAAAAACATTTTTATGGAGTTTTTGAGGGGCATTTTTAGGAAAAATTACATTTGGGGCTCTTGTGCCCTGGTATTACCTGAATACGATTCGGTGCAAGGGTGCCTCGAACATGTCCCTACATGACTTCAATCGATGTTTTGTTGGATGACAGAAAACTCTCACAACTTCTGGCGCATTTCAATTTGAAATGTGTTTTTTTCCGGGTGGGTATGCCATAAATACAACACGGTGTATTCCGCATCACTCTTGGTTCAGGTATCCCAGTGATATCAAATACCAGGGGCAAAGTCAAATCTCAGGGGCAAATTGTTGCTAAGAGTGGATCTTAATAAACTCAAACTGAAACTTTATTACTATTCTTACTTACATCGTGCTATAAACCCATTCAAATAAACTAAAACAGTGGCTTTTTCTTAAAAGAATTTGTGATTGTACAGTTACTAATCATAACGTTACATGTTTACTTATTCAACCAACGACATTCTGGAATAGCAATAATTTGTAAAAATTATAACGTCATTGATGCGCCAGACAGACGACTATATACATTTAGACATTGAAATTCAACTCGAACTAAGTGATTCTGTCCTCCCAGTCTGTCTTGATAAACTTGGAATGGAATCTGGTACCATACCGGATGGCAGCATCACTGCATCCACGTCCTATTACGGAGAGCCCTACCGCGCTCGCCTGAACGGAGTTGCCGGCGAAGGTGCTTGGGCAGCCCTTACAGACGATAATACAGAACAAGAATGGTTGCAGGTGAATATACACATTTTATATGTAACTTGCTTTACAGGAGCACATACACAGAGCGTAGTGTGCATGCGCAAGACTTCGGGCGATCAGCCCGGCTGGCGAACTGTTTTTATTAACCAGTAATCAATGGCACAGTCAACTGTCAACAACTAGACAACATTTACCCTTGCCACAGCAACATTTACCACAGCTGTGAATGTTTAACCAGGCCTGTAGTTGTAACGTTATATGTTGTCTTGTAGTTATGATAGAATTCATAACAGTATCTGATAGATGTTTGGTCAACGTTGCATCAGAATAACGGGCGATGCATACGATTGATTTCTCTTTAGACACAACTATGTCGAAACTATATACAAGTACGGGATATTGTTCTTTTCTACACGAATATGACATTATATTCGTAACGTTATACGGTCCGATGATGTGCTATAACTTTACGGGTACGTGCTCATTTTAGGTGGACTTAGGCGAGATTAAGCGTGTCACAGGCACCATCATTCAGGGTCGACGAAAAGACGATCGTAACCAGTGGGTGACCTCCTACAAAGTGCAGTACAGTACTGACGGCGCTTATTGGGTTACCTACGCAGACAACGATGGCCTTGACAAGGTAAGTTAGCCTCTACCAGGCTCCGTGGGATGGCTGGAAAAATAATAGAAATTGGCCTAATAGAGTGAATAGTGTGCCAAGGGAGTGACCTACCCTGTATAGCGAAGTACAGCGGCTGATTTCTACTATTTTCCCAACGATAGGACGGATCCTGGTAGAGGCTAAAGGTAAGTGTGCTGCAGACAGATCCTCTTTTCTTAAAAATTTGCTAATTTCACAAATTACTAGGATCTAAAGCTGTTGTGGTTTGAGAAGTTAGCTAACTTTGGTGATTTCCGAGTTCAAGGTCAGTGACCACTCATTTCTTGAATTGTACATTGCCAATATCAATCCTTTCAGACTGACCTTTTCCATTGACTGTATTCATTAGCTTATATGCTTGTCCAAAAGCACCTTTTATATTGAGATCGTCGTAAAGAATGTGTCAAACTGGAATGAACGTTAAAGGCCACGACGATGTTCTCGTGGCTGGTAGTACTCAGCAGATGGCATTGAAAAGAACTAAAAATTGTGTTTGATAACTTCATAACAAAATATATCCCTTAGAGTGACCCTCGAAATTGTCACTAATTAAAGGAAGTTTTGATTATTTGCAAATCTATACGTTAGGCCATTCTAAAGCGTAGAACATGAACTGTTTAGCCTGAGCCAAACAAAGTAATTTCCTGTTAAAAGCAATTGTGCAAAACATGTCGTCTGCACTCATTAATACTGTGGTTTCGCTTTGCATGAAATTGTTCACGACATTGTATTACGAAAAGTTGACCTCTACATTCAAGGTTTGCAGCTAGCCATCGAAAAGCGTCACACTTTGTCTTATGTAGTAGTATTAGTAGTAATGGTTTTATTCATCAATTCACATTCACACATGTCGCGAACAATGGCAGCCCATTGGCTGAATTGGAGTTCGGGCATTACAATGTATAGGACACACAATTCAAAATTCAAAATTCAAAATTCAAAATTCAAAATTCAAAATTCAAAATTCAGTCCAAAGTCGGCTGCTTTATTTACTTTTGTTAGATGTAAAATATCTGTTTATTACCTTCCAGGTCTTCCCAGGCAACACGAACAGGGACACCCCGGTCACCAACTTACTGGACAACCACGTTGATGCTCGTTATGTGCGTTTCCTCCCGCTTACCTGGTACGGTTGGATCAGCATGAGAGTGGAGATTTTAAGTTGCAGCGGAAACAGTAGGTGTCTCTATGTAGATTTCTTCTTCGTTTAACCTACAGTTGAGCCCCATAAAAGAGTCCATTCTTGCATAGGAGGTCAAATTTGGGAAGCTGCATTTCGGGCTGGGATAACTTTGCAATAAATCATTTTTGGGCAGAATTTTTCGGAATATTTTAATTTTGCTCAGGTGTGACTTTCGGACAGGCCATTTTTGCATGGGGAGGGATATGGATGAAATATGATGCATTTAATATTTGCTCGTGCAAATGTTGCCTTTCTAGTTTATTTTTGCGTTATTTTAAGGCCCAGGCCAGGGCTGTCTCACGCTTGAATATTTTTCTGTCCGACAGATTGTTTGGGAGCCCATGTTGTGGATTTTCTTAGTTAAAATCTGTAATTCTTTGCTTACGAAAATGCTCTTTTCATCAGTTTTTGAACAGAGGGAATGAAATTTTTGCCCGTCCCGACGAACAAATTTCCGTCCTGAAACGGACGGAGGGACAGGACAACAAAATGGTAACATTCCCATGTCATGTCGTACAACATCCAACTGTGTTGTGACGGATAAAAGTCGTTGTAGATCCTTTACGTCATTCGGTAATGTCATAGTTTTGCTTCAAATCCTTAAAATCGTTTTTATGGAGTTTTTTGGGGGCATATTTAGGAAAAATTACATTTGATCTCTTGTGCCCTGGTTTTACCTGAATACGATTCGGTACAAGGGTGCCTCGAACATGTCCCTACATGACTTCAATCAATGTTTTGTTCGATGACACAAAACTCTCACAACTTCTAGCGTATTTCGCATTGAAATGTGTTTTTTAACGGGTGGGTATGCCAAAATACAACACGGTGTAACGTTGGGTAACATAAATTCGCCATTTTTCCGATAATGGTTGACTAAAATCAATCTAGTAGAACAATAAACCATCCTTTTTTTCTATTATTCTGTCAGTATCATGTACTATCTTTGCACTAATCATATATATGGTAGATTTTGTCTCTAGTCGTGCTGACACCATAATATATTTAACTTGAAACTACCGTCCGCCGCACGCACAATCATGACGGTGTTGTCGGACAGGTGTGAACATTATTTCGGGAGAGAAGATTCGTCTTGAATATCTTACCGCTAATTACATTTTATACAGCAGCTATTCGTTCCATCTTTGGCTTGAGGAGAGTGCTATGGATATAGACGTGTCCAAGTAAAAAAAAAAAATGCACGAAAAAAACGGCCGCACCGCACGCATCAGGCCATTGGTAACATCCCGTTTGTTGAGTCGGTAGAACGTCACTCAAAGTCGATCCCACCGTCATGGCAACGTGCACATTATTCATAGGAAGTTAGCTGGAAGCCGTAGCAATGGTTATGCTACTATGTCCATGTGTTCCTTGTTGTGTTAGGAGCAAACTTTGAGGAAAATATTGTCATCAGTCCACTATCACACGCAACATTTAGACAAAAAAGTGTTCCTCACAAACCTTTGTCGTCTGCTTGACAACAGGATTCTGGGTAATGATATGGCGGCGGGAAAATACACGTGCCGTTGGTTGTAGCAACAAAGAGGAGTTTTGATGATTGATCACACTTAGAATCCAGTTGCAGGTTAGCAAAAGAGATTGTAATAAGTTGTCTTGTAAATAATTGTGTTTAGCAGGCAGGAGATGTGACATTTGTCTTATAAACCAGCGAACAATCGTGCAGTGTGATTCTCCCACGAACCCCTCAGACTCTGTCAATAAGGGACGGAGAGTTTTTGACGTCGTCAACTTCTAATGCATGGTTATCGAAGCTTTTCAGCCAGTGTCCTGAATATGTTAGTCTATCCGGTTTGCATTGCTGGCGTTATAACTGATTTTGCATCTAGCACATATCCCTAAAATACACCGTTTCAAAAAATGGCTAATTTAAGAACCCCGCGAATTTATGTTACCCAACGTCAGTCCGCATTACTCTTGGTCCAGCTGTTCCAGGCCAGGGATATCAAATACCAAGGGCAAAGTCAAATCTCAGGGGCAAATTCCTGCTAAGAGCGGATCTTGATAAACTCAAACTGAAACTTCATTACTATTCTTACTTACGTCGTGCTATAAACCCATTCAAATAAACTAAAACAGTAGCTTTTTCTTAAAAGAATTAGTGATTGTACAGTTACTAATCATAACGCTACATGTTTACTTATTCAACCAACAATATTTTGGAATAGTAATAATTTGTAATAATGATAACGTCATTGCTGAGCCAAGCAGAGGACTATATACATTTAGACACTGAAATTCAACTCGAACTAAGTGATTCTGTTCTCCCAGTCTGTCTTGATGCACTTGGAATGGAATCTGGTACCATACCGGATGGCAGCATCACTGCATCCACGTCCTATTACGGAGAGCCCTACCGCGCTCGCCTGAACGGAGTTGCCGGTGCAGGTGCTTGGGCAACCCTTACAGACGATAATACAGAACAAGAATGGTTGCAGGTGAATGTGCAAATTTTATATTAAAGGCAACCTAAGCAATATTAGGTCGCTGAAAGTCATATAGTCAAAATCAATTTTTTTCTGATTTCTATCCATAGTAGTAAGTTTAGATAACACTATCCCATCGCATATCGACCATCATGAAGCAAAAATGTGATGTCGTTGTGTAGTGGGAATTCATTGAAAATCTGAGCACTTGGAGGCTAGCCATCATTTCAAATCTTCCGAACATGCACGATTCTGATCGATTAGTCCCGAACGCTTCCAAAGAAATAATCACGTGGTCATGGCTAAATGTGCTTGGGCATTGTGACGTCACGCGGCCGGAAGTTACCGAAAATTGTCGACAAAAACGGTTAAGGCTGGATTCTGGGCTGATTTCGGGGGGGACCCAATAAATAAAATACTCCTTTTGTGGCTTGCTTCTGAGCTATTTTTAAACGCCCAAAGTATGAAAAAATGATGCAGATGTGCTAATATATATAAGTAAATGTAAATTGCAATCTCACCAAACAGAATTGCCTTCTCCAGAATATTTCAAGTTTTGCCCCCTGAAATCGCTTAGGGCACCTTTAACTTGCTTTACAGGAGCACATACACAGAACGTAGTGTGCATGCGCAAGACTTCGGGTGATCAGCCCGGCTGGCGAACTGTATTTATTAACCAGTAATCAATGGCACAGTCAACTGTCAACAACTAGACAACATTTACCATTTGACCGGCATGGTACCACAGCTGTGAATGTTTAACCAGGCCTGTAGTTGTAACGTTATATGTTGTCTTGTAGTTATGATAGAATTCATAACAGTATCTGATAGATGTTTGGTCAACGTTGCATCAGAATAACGGGCGTTGCATACGATTGATTTCTCTTTAGACACAACTATGTCGAAACTATATACAAGTACGGGATATTGTTCTTATCTACACAAACATGACATTATATTCGTAACGTTATACAGTCCGATGATGTGCTATGACTTTACGGGTACGTGCTCATTTTAGGTGGACTTAGGCGAGATTAAGCGTGTCACAGGCACCATCATTCAGGGTCGACGAAAAGACGGTCGTGGCCAGTGGGTGACCTCCTACAAAGTACAGTACAGTACTGACGGCGCTTATTGGGTTACCTACGCAGACAACGATGGCCTTGACAAGGTGCGTGTGCTACAGACAGATCCTCTTTTCTTAGAAATTTGCTAATTTCACAAATTACTAGGATCTAAAGCTGTTGGGGTTTGAGAAGTTAGCTAACTGTGATGATTTCCGAGTTCAAGGTCAGTGACCACTCATTTCTTGAATTGTACATTGCCAATATCAATCCTTTCACACTGACCTTCTCCATTGACTGTATTCATTAGCTTATTGGCTTGTCCAAAAGCAGCGTTTATTGAGATCGTCGTAAAGAATGCGTAGAACATGAACTGTTTAGCCTGAGCCAAACAAAGTAATTTCCTGTTAAAAGCAATTGTGCAAAACATGCCGTCTGCACTCATGAATATTGTGGTTTCGCTTTTGCATGAAATTGTTCACGACATTGCATTATGAAAAGTTGACCTCTGCATTCAAGGTTTGCAGCTAGCCATCGAAAAGCGTCACACTTTGTCTCATGTAGTAGTAATGGTTTTATTCATCAATTCACATTCACATATGTCGCGAAGAATGGCAGCCCATTGGCTGAACTGGAGTTCGGGCATTACAATTTATAGGACAGCAAAATTAAAAATTCGAAATTCAAAATTCAAAATTTATAGGACATCAAAATTCAAAATATAAAATTCAAAATTCATGCAGTCCGAAGGCGGCTGCTTTGCTTTTGTTGGATGTAAAATATCTGTTTATTACCTTCCAGGTCTTCTCAGGCAACACGAACAGGGACACCCCGGTCACCAACTTACTGGACAACCACGTTGATGCTCGTTATGTGCGTTTCCTGCCGCTGACCTGGCACTATTGGATCAGCATGAGAGTGGAGATTTTAGGTTGCAGCGGAAGCAGTAGGTGTCTCTATGTAGATTTCTTCTTCGTTTGAGCCCCATAAAAGAGTCCAGTCTTGCAAAGGAGGTCACATTTGGGAAGCTCCATTTCGGGCTGGGATAACTTTGCAATAAAAAAAATGGCAATAAATCATTTTTTGGCAGAATTTTTCGGAATATTTCAATTTTGCTCAGGTGTGACTTTCGGACAGGCCATTTTTGCATGGGGAGGGATATGGATGAAATATGATGTATTTGCTCGTGCAAATGTTGCCTTTCTAGTTTATTTTTGCGTTATTTTAAGGCCCAGGCCAGGGCTGTCTCACGCTTGAGTTTTTGTCTGTCCCACTGATTGTTTGAGAGCCCATGTTGTGGATTTTCTTAGTTAAAATCTGTAATTCTATGCTTGCGAAAATGCTTTTTTCATCAGTTTTTTAACAGAGGGAATGAAATTTTTGTCCGTCCCGACGAACAAATTTCCGTCCTGGGACGGACGGAGGGACAGGACAACATCCAACTGTGTTGTGACGGATAAAATCTAAAGTCCTTGTAGGTCCTTTACGTCATTCGGTAATGTCATAGTTTTGCTACAAATCCTTCGACAAGAATCGTACGATATAGGAGATTGAGGTTAGGATTAACAGGAATTATCTCTGATCAAAGAAGGTATGAATTGTGATGATATTATGGATTGTAAAGAATGCATGCATTGCCGTACACTACTTAGAATGGACTTTCGTGTTCTGTTCACATGTGATATTGCCCAGCTGTTTTAGATGCTTAAGTACTGTATTTGATAGAGGGCGCGCTTGAAATTCCTGCACTTTCACAAAATTTAGGCCATCGTCAATGAGAGGATGCTTTTGACTAGCACTGTTAATAAATGCAAAAATAAAAAATAAAAGGGGCCCCAGTACGATACCCTGTGGTAATGCACATGTGCTTGTTGTCCTGTCACAATGGGTAATTTTGTACACGACACTGATGGTAAGGAAGGAAAAGTAGTAGTGACAAGGACTAGGTTTAGTAGACTTGAAGTAGCAAGTATCACGTATCACCAGGTCGAAAGCTTTTGCAAAGTCAGTTGTAACTAGGCTTGTTATGGTGCCTCTCCTCATGATTGGCTGTTTTGTTCAGTTGGTAAATGATATCAACTTGACCGTGTGGTGGTTGTTCTGTGGCCATGGATGCAGTTTAGCTTTCAACTTTTTCCTGATGTTTGAATGGAAATTGGTGATACAAGTCCTTCATCGACCATGCTAGGCCTATGAATATAGACGGTGTCTTATAAAGATGACACATACTCCAGTAACTTAGGAATTCTCATCCTCCACAGGGTGCGCAATACCAGGCTACGTCAGTTTTAGCGGAGTTTGCTACAAGGACTTTGCTGAACTGAAGACGTACGATGAGGCCAGACAGACGTGTGCCGCAGATGGCGGGCTGTTAGCCATGCCGAAAGACAGTGAGATCAACGCTTTTATCGGCACATTGGAGGATGGGAATCGCTGGCTTGGGTTCAATGACATCGACAGCGAAGGCCAGTGGGTATTTGAGGACGGCCAAACCCTGGCGTCATCCGGCTATTCCAACTGGGCAGATAATCAGCCGAGCAATAATGTCGCTGGAGCAGACTGTGCTGTACTTTGGACGATTGACCACGAATGGAATGATGCATCATGCAGCCTCGCCAAAGGATTCATCTGTCAGATGGACGAAGGTAGGTGTTATAAACAAACACTATATGATTAGGCCTAGGAAAAAATGTTTTGTTTCCATTTACTTAAGCGACCCTGGCAACAACCTGCCGAGTCTAGACTTTTTTGATCACTGGCAAGGCACATAGAATTTTCTATCGGACATCTGAGTGATGAAAGAGAACATAATTCAAGTAGTCTTGCAAATTTTCATTCCACACTCTGTTAATAGATTAGGGCTTTGAACAACTGCAATGAGTCGTAAACATTGTACTATTTGTTAAGTACATCCATATACTTGTACTTATGCTTTTGCAAAGTATATCCGTAAATCAAGTACAATATGGTGTTGAAAATATATTGATGCAGTTTTACCTTAAAGAAAATATAATCCCGACCTACCGATCCTAATAATGATATATTTAGGACAGTAGTCGGAAACTCGCCTTACTGATAGTAGTGATAGTACATTCCGGAAAGTGCGAAATGGCAATACGTCTTTCAAGTTTTATATCTGACTGCAAAGTCGCTACTAGGCGAGGCCTCCTCTGTTTCCCTATCATTCCCATATCGAGAAGGTTTTTTTTTCTTCAGCGTTTGTGTGTGTGTGTGTCCGTCTTTAACCCTATCTAGACCGGGCTCATTCGACCCCCCCTCATAACTTCAGAACGGTATGTGGTATAATCACCAAATTTGCAAAGAGTGATGTACATGTAAAATTTTATAATTTATGAAATTTTGGGACTGTTCTGACGTAATATGACGTATTTATGACGTCATAAATGTCAATTGTTTGGCTAAAATCGTCTAAATAGGGAATTCCTGTAATACCTGATGGTATTAACCGATCATTTAGCAAACAAGATGCCTTTGAAAAAAGGTGGCCCGGGGCAGGATGTGACCAAAATAATTGGTGACCCCATATGTTTGGGAAGACTAGAAGGTTGGTCTTATATGGCACCTGGATGTTCAGGAGAAGTTGCTTAGAGGGCCCGGGGTAAAAGTGTGCGTCCTTTAATTGACACGAAGTTCCTTGATTATGAATAACTTACCTGTAAATGTTTCCTTGGTTTGGTTATGAAAAACTAAAATCTGTTTCCTGGACTTCCTGGACTACGACAATTCCGTTCTTTTTTACATATAAACATTTTTGCCGGTCGTAATATAAACTCAATTGACACAACAAACAGTACGACTTCTGTACTTCCCTTCTACTACAAACTTAGTACAAACAAAGTTAGTCTAAAAAGTCTACTTACCAAACAATAAAAGTCAACATCCGTAAATATCTCATGACGCTGGAGAACAGCCTATCGATCATCGTCTAAAGTTTCATGTTCGTTTTTCTTCATTTAGCATTCCTTATTCACCCAGCATCAACCAGTAATTGGTAGCAAGGATATTATGTAGAATGTCCTTGCTGATAGTAAGAGGCATCCGTTAAACGGTGTTTTCCTTTACAAGTAACTAAACAAGAAAGCTTTTAAAAAAAGCTGGCCACGCAACCATTTGATAAAAGTGAGGATTAAATGGTGGTTGCACGCGTAATGACTTGTAAAGACTTCCTGACCCCCTACGTATACAGTACCTATACATTAAATATTACATCCGTAGTATTTACCGTACGTTAATAAAAGTTTCTGATGAATTATGCAAATGATGTTCTCATTAGCATAATTTATAGCCAGGCGTACTCACCTTTCTTAAAGGTACCTACACCGCATTTACCATAATAGAATTACACGTTTCTGCATATATCATGCATTAGCATAATTCATATGTAGGTGTATTCACCTTTTCTAAAGGTAGCTACAAATGAAATATGACATCTGTAGCATGTATCGTAAGGGAAATAGAAGTTCCTCAATAAATCATGGAAAAGAAAAAGAAAAAAAGATGAAGAACACGCCAGCAAAAATAATAGATCTCCTTATATAATTATATAAAAAGAAGGGGAAAAAAGGGAAAAAAAAGAAAAGGGAAAAAGTTTTCCGTACCGGGATTCGAACCGGGGGCCTACTGATCGCCATAGTACGATACTACTTACTTGAGCTAGTGGGACATCGGTTTTCATTGGTTTTTTAAAGATACTCAAAGTTCCAATCTCAGCACACGATACCATTTTGTTGGTCACATTTGGTTCATTTTTCTAACAAATCAGTTCCTTTTTGTGTAATTTTGTATTCAAGATGTAATATAGCCATTTACCAGCTATCTATAGCATGGCAGCATGGTGCAAGGCCTTGCGTGAGGCATTGCGTGAAGTTAGGTCTGGCTGGCGGTTGCGTGGCTAAAAAGGCCAGGTTTGGAATTTTCGATGTCCTGTTCATAAAACAAAGGCGTTGCATATATCAATTGGATGTTTAAAAAGAGAAATAGAAAACAGTCCATTTACCGAGTCTCGATCCCATGACCTTGTGATCATTACGAAGCGAACTTTACCACTGAGCTACGGTTATTTACTGGGAACTTCCGGTTATTTACGGTTAATAGTGGGAATTTTAAAGATATATAATCTTTACCCCCCACTACATGGTATTATTTTTGTCGATTTTGGTAGTTTTCTCGACAAAATCAGTTTTTTTCTTGTGCAATTGTGTGGCAGAGATGAAATATGGCCATTTTTCAGGATAGGGAAGGTCGACAGCACAATACATGCATAGCAATGCAGGCATGGACGCCACGGAAAAGAGATATTTTGTAATAGTTTATTAGCGGTTGCGTGCGGTGAAGAATTGCGTCATTTCTTGTCGACCCAATGATTGAATGAACCAACGTGATTCCCAGCACAATACCCGGAGGTTATTTCTTTGATAATGAAGTCTGACAAGACCTCTGTTGCCAATGGTAACTGTGTTGACGTCATTACCTTCAGCCATCATCGATCTTGAATTTTGTAGAAATACAATTTTTGCTACTTAAGACCCCAAAACACAATTAAAATAGACTAGAAACGTTGATTTTGATGTTTTTTGTTGAAAACATAGCAGGTATGGATGAATTTGAAAGGGGAAATGTCTGGTTACGCCTAAACAAATTATGTTGTCCGCCATCTTGGATTTTGCCCGATGACGTCATCAAATTAGCATAATCTATGGATATTTCATCATGAAAGTTACATTAGATAACATAGGATCTTAACCCTCAAACCACCGTATGGGGTCAAAACTGACCCCAGGCGTATATCAACATGTGCCGTTTTGACATTTCGAGTCGAAAACAAAATTCCTTCTATGAGTTTGTTTGTATATATGTCTTATAACTTCTCACAAGTTTTTACCGAGATTGGCTCATTGTTGATTAAGTTATCCTAGAGCGTTTACGCATTGTCCAGTGGGGTCAAAACTGACCCCAGCAAAATCTGCACTCATATTCCCTATTGTTTGATACTTGTCATCTAATAACATGTATGATAAGGGTTATTATGATCATAGTTACAAAATATAATTTTGTAGAAACGTAAAAAAAAACTATTTTTTTAAATGAACGTAAAGATTGATGACGTTGCGACGTATTATAACGTCATTTATGTGATTTTATTGACGAAAACCAACAAATTGGGTATTTAATTTATAATTCAAAGGTACACGATAAAACTTGAATAGAAATTATGTATGATAAATCATAATATATCCAAAGACGTTATTTGTAGATGGCAACAGGAACGACGTCAAAATGACGTCATAAAAATTATATTCATATCAATTTACACTAGCAAAATCCGCCATCTTGGTTCCGCCATCTTGAATTATTTTAAATGCATTTTTTCATCATATAACGTAATGACACAATAAAAATGGACCAAGACGTTTATATTAAGATTGTTTCTGTTTGAATAAACATGGTAATGATGAAATTTGAGGTTGAAATAGCCGGTTATAGCTAATCTAATTATATCGTCCGCCATCTTAGATTTTGACCGATGACGTAATCAAATATGCATAAATTATGAATATTAAATCATAAAAGTGATAGTGAATTAAATTGTTTGGCATTGATGTAAGAAAATAAGTGCAGTCTAAAAAGACAGCCCTAGAATTACATTGAAAAATCCAAAACTAGCGACTTTTTCCAAATATGGCTCTAAGAAACCGGTTGCCATAGCAACATGAAAACATTGATTAGATATTTCACTAAATCAAAAGTGTTGCCAACGAAATTTTTGCAAAGGTGACCAAGTTTTGTTGTTCTAGCTTAAGACATTCAGATGCTATATGACATCAAGTGTTGGCGCAGGCCTCAAAAGAGCCCACTTGTCTGAATAGCCTTAGTTGCAAAAGACGAGGTTCCCTATTTTTGCATAAATTATGATAATGAGCAGAAATTTTCACACCTAATCATGTCAAACTGTCCCTTACAGATTACTTAAACTATACATATATACAAACCACAAAAATAGTCACAAATAAAACTATATTTGCAGAAAACATTTTGGGGTCAGTTTTGACCCCATACGGTAAGATTAGTCGCAAAAAAGCTACGGTGGTTTGAGGGTTAATAATGTTGGAAAGCAAATGTGGTAGAGCAAGAAAGCCTTGAAACCTCATTGTTTAAACCAAAATTAGTGAATTTTGTAAAATATGCCTGTCAGAAACTCGTTGCCATGGCAACACAAAAAATCACAAACTTACACTATTACTTTCCTATTGTTGCCAACTAAATTCTAGGACAAGGCACCAAGTTTGGTAGTCCTAGCACACGTCGTTCAGCAGCTATAGGACGTCAAAGTTGGCGCGGGCATTTTTAGCCATCCCCCCCCCCCCCCCCAACCCCCCCGTCTAGATAGGGTTAAACACGATAACTCGAGAAGGCCTAGATGGATTGTCTCCATACTTGGTCTATGATTACGTCTCTTTGAGACCTCGAAATGATACGAATTTGGCCCCCCAGTGGATTCCTATGGTACTGCAGCGGAACATCCCGGTTTGATATCTCGTGTTCTAGATATGCTATGGTCATGGTGTTTGAGTGATAGAGAGCTCTTGTGAGGGAGGGTAAGTTGTGTAGGTTTGGGCCACCTAGCAGCTTTCTTAATTGCAGGAGCCGATGTCATTCCAAACTTTGACAGGGAATATATCAAGAGATGACTGACGGATCATCATTATATTTAGTATGCAGCTAGCCTAAGTGATGATTGGCAATATTGTATGTTGATAATACAAATTATCTTCTAATTTGCATAATTACCATACAATCTTGCCAATCATCATTAATCAACTAATGAGGAAGTTCATAAACCCGCTGCATTCCATTATAGCACTCTCAAAGACGTGACATATGTAACTGAGAAAGAGAGCAATGTCGGTAGATATCAATTATACAAATGAATACTTCATTTGCATAATTCATGGTAACATACGCACACCATAACTCCTCAATGGGAGATGATGGGGATTTCATTCGTGCAGCATTTGGAAGTTCAGTAGATGTGGACATAATCAGACATAAATCATGCAAATGAGGCCCTCATTTACATACTTTATGAGGAAATGGTACAATAGCCTTCTTTGCTAAGATAAGATTTTTTTAATTCTTTGAATATCTTTGTTGTTTAGGTATAGAAGATGATCAACTGACATAATTCATGTAAATGACATCCTTCTTTGCATAATAAATGGAAAACATCTTTAATACGGGACTAGGCTTCAGTTATATCCGTAGCATGGTTGTAATGCTTTTCTTTTGAATGAAGAAGGGTGAAGTTTTGCTCCTTACACATGATTTGATTTTTTCTAGCTAAACCCGCACAGATGTCTCTCTGTACATGTGTGTCATAATCCTTATGCTGCTGTTATCTCCAACTTCAGGTAGTACATTCCGGAAAGTGCGAAATGGCAATACGTCTTTCAAGTTTTATATCTGCCTGCAAAGTCGTAACTAGGCGATGCCTCCTCTGTTTCCCTATCATTTATTACCTTCGCCCATAAGTTTTTTTCTCCAGCGCTTGTGTGTGTGTGTGTCCGTTTTTAACCAGATGTCTCTCTGTACATGTGTGACGCAATCCTTACGCTGCTGTTATCTCCAACTTAAGGTCCCTACAGTAGGCTCGGGTGTTGGGCTGACACTGGCGACGATCGCGCTATTCCAAGTCTTGAAGGGTCCGATCCCCGACTGGATGGAAACCCTATTGATCGTGTCAACCCCACAGAGAAGTGTTACCAGGCGGCCAAATACCGCGGGTTCCAGGTTTTCTCTGTTCAAAACGGGGGCGAGTGTCGGTCGTCGGCAACGGCAGGAGAGACATATCAAAAGCACGGGTCGTCCACCGCATGTGTTGGTGATGGGGAGGGCGGCTTTTTGGCAAACGATGTCTATAGAATCGACAATGGTGAGACATCAGATTAATTGCTATTGTAATGTTAGTATTTGTGGGGGGGGGCAGAGGCGACACCCTTAGTCTCGGTCGGATGATTTATTGAAGACCTGTTAACAATTTGTGCGTACAACTCAAGCTTTTGGCGACGGATCTACTCCTTAAAAAGCTATACCTGTTAACGTCCATGATTTGAATGAGCATTGTAACCGTTTTGTATTGTATATTGTGTGCTGTCCGGTTACCAGGGCTAGCCTTTTATGATTGCCTCTGGCTAGTTGGGTAGGCCTGTCTGTATGTCATATTATACGGCCTAATAAATCAAATCAAATCCAAACCCAAATCTACTCCCAAAGTGGAGGTCAAAAAGGGGGGGGGGGGTCGTTGCCTTCTGTCTGCCGGTTCCTTCAGCTTGAATTTGGAAAAGACGAGCAGCGATCATCCTCACATGTTTTAAAGCTTCTAGTGATCCACATAAAGAAATTGTCCTTCTTGTACGCAAAGATGCTGTTTACATTTGAGGCAAGGTGCTGTATTGTATTCTGTGCTCTCTAGGGTACAAACAGTGAATGGTGTATGCTTTTTGACACGGTACATGTTGCAAGGAAGGAATGCTGTATTGAAATAATTGGTAATGGATATCATGGAAGCTCATCTGTGTTGGTAGTTTAATACAGCGATGAACCTTCCTCCAACACTAAGGTATTCATGGGTCAAATTTTCATCAGTGATTGGTCATTCTTGATCCTGAAGAAGGCGACAATGGTCGCTTAAAATTTGATCCGTGAATATCTTAGTGTTGGACGAAAGTTTAGTGCTGTATTAAGGTAATGGATATTAACTATTACATTTCTTTACTACATGAAGTTCGATACAGAAGTATCGGCTGTTGGACGGAGACTGGTTCTCGGTTGATCCCGAGTATTGAATCGACGGACCCCCGACTGGATGGAGACTACCAAACTCGCGTCAACGCTATCGAGAAATGTTACTGGGTGGCCAGGGAGCGGGGCTTCCCTATGTTTGCCGTTCTGGACGGGGGTCAGTGTGGTTCGGCGGCGACAGCGGTGGAAACGTACGAACAGCACGGGGCGTCTGCAGACTGCGCCGGGGACGGAGAGGGAGGCTTCGGTGCTAATGATGTCTACGAAATCGTCTCTGGTAAAGCCAAGGATGCATGCATATCTCTATTAGTGTCAGATTAACTATCATAATGAATAGTTCCTAGGATGATGTTTGTGTGCGTGTAATAGTAAAATTTACTTTTACTTGTTATTTCCATCTGTGTACAACAATACAGCAACTCTAGTCTAAATATTAGCTCTTAATTCTAAATTATCTGGTAAGACTTCTGTTTCCGAGAAAGTGGAAGACAAAGAATTCCCCTTTCGAAGTTATGGTATTTCTTAGTTTACTCAATGGAAATGTTTTTCTCTCATTTCCTGGTGTATGAGGTCAGCCTCTAAACTCCAAATTTAATGGGTGTTTCTACAGACAAGCGCTGTCCGGATGGCTATACACCATTTGCCGAGGCCTGCTTCAAGGTATTTCCCGAAGGAAAAACGTATGTGGACGCACAGACACGCTGCAGCAATGAGGGCGGTCACCTAGCGATGCCTAAAGACCATGCAACCAACCAGCTACTTGAATACCTGTTGAAGAAGGTGGATTCTCCAGCGTGCTACTTTGGTTTGAAACGAGACGACGGCTCAGACGGGTGGAAATGGGCAGACGGGAGTGACCTGGGTAGTTTTGATGATTGGTGGTCAGGACGGCCAAATAACAAAGACTGTGTGAAGTTTAACACCTACCGAAACTGGATTGATATCCCGTCTTCAGACATCATCGGCTTCATCTGTCAAGTACCAGGTAAGGGTTTTCAGTTCTTTGCGTGTGAGAGGTTGATCGATATCTACTCTGATGTCTAGAAGACACAGTAGTAATATAAGATGCTTACAAATCACAAGGCTGGCAACTGTTTTAGACTCACTATTGGGATACTCACATGTAGACCGTACTCCATCTACCAGGCACTCTTGTCGAACGTTATGTCATTGTCATGTTTTCCGAGACATACAAAACCAGATGACATTGGTAACTTCTATTTTCGTATATTTTGTGGTACTGTATGTATATTGATGACCGACATTTCTAAACAAAAGGTCCAGTCTCAACGCCATTTTCCCCTCTAGCTCGTATGTTCGCACCCTGGCCCCTGGTTGATAAAATATATATAACAAACGGTTTTGTTTCAATTTCTTTTTCCTTCCAAGCCTCTGAGTGGCGACAGATGTTTGCAACAGCACGTGGTACAGGACAGAAAGTCTTCGACGCTTGGAATGCTACTTCTGACACCCCGATCCACCACGACAAAAGCCCCCTTGTCGAGCTATGGTCGTACCTCGGCATCAATAAGGCAAGTAACTCCAATGTCAATTAACACTTACTTTATCCCATATGGTCACAATTGGAAAAAGGGGCCCGACCGACTAGTTTGCGGGCTGTTGTTGTGCACTTTCGGGCGGGCCCCGACGTGGCCCCGTGGGACATCCTGCGGTCACCGGGCTATTTTTGCTTAAAATCAACCCAGGACCCGGTGACAAGTAAACGCCGTAACCTAATCGCGAAAACACCAGGAGAAGCAAGCCCTCGTAACCTGACAATGAACAATATACAACAAAAGTAGCTATAATGCACTACATATGTTGGCACTAGAACTGAATATTTCTAAAAAGCTTCACGTGTGCAGCTAGTGCTGATATAGGTTAGACTGTGTTACAGTTCTGAACTAACTTTAGCAATTATGGTTCTAGGTTATGGTTGTGTTGGAGTCCGCGTCTGGGGACGTAACCCTGACCTTCGACGGACAAAACACGGACAAGCACAGCTGGTTCTCCAGGTCTCGCCTGATGTCGTCACCATGGACAGACTTAGACACGGAGCAGATAAACACATTTTCCATCCACGACGAATCCAGTCAAAGGTACTGTATTGGCCAGATCTCTTAGTGTAGTATCAGCTATTGAACATATGTAAATACTGAGTTTATGCTCAGAGCAATGATTTACCTTGGCCCTGGTGAGCAATGATTTACCTTGGCCCTGGTGACGGGACTGTCGTAATGGCAGGTTTGGGCCATGCCTCATCCACGAGGAAGCCACGTGTAAGGCAGCCAAT
Source organism: Branchiostoma lanceolatum (assembly GCF_035083965.1). Lineage (NCBI taxonomy): Eukaryota > Metazoa > Chordata > Leptocardii > Amphioxiformes > Branchiostomatidae > Branchiostoma > Branchiostoma lanceolatum. The sequence continues at coordinate 4,706,162 of NC_089738.1, read as the reverse complement.
CAGAAAATACACGTGCCTGAACTTGGGTTAATTTTCCCGCGCTTCCTGGTCTTTGTCGATCGCGAAAATCTGTCGCATATGCCTGTTGTGTGACGGGAATGTCGTAATGGCAGGTTTGGGCCATGCCCCATCCACGGGGAAGCCAAGTGAAAGGCAGCCAATCAAAAACAGGGAAATACACGTCGATGAACTTGGTAAAATTTTCCCGTTCTTCCTGGCCTTTTCTTGTCGGAAAGAAAAGGCCGGTGTCGCTTGCGAAAATCTCTTGCATGTTTTTTTTTTGCATATGCTTGTTGTGTGGATTAATTTTGATTGACTGACGCTGACGCCTACATAGTTTATCATATCAGAAATGCACGGGTAAATAGTCAAACGACTTTCATCACATTCTATAGGAGTTTCGTCATCAGCCGTAGTGATGCCGACTGTGAAATTGCCCGTGGCTGGTTGAGTGTTGGAGAGGCGGGGTTGTCTGCTACGTGTACATGGGAACAAACATCCGACAACGACGTTCCGGCCATTCTCTACTCCACTGGCTCTAACAACATTGCTTGGAGTTCAGGTAATTTTTCTTTGAAATCTCGTTTAGTTAGGCCATGTTGATTCGATTACGTGGATGACATCCTTTGGAATCCCAAACATTGATGCGAGCGTGCGAATAAAACAAGGTTTGGAAAAAAGTTCTGAAATCTACATTGTCGGGACAAATGAACAAATGACTCAAGACACATGTGTGGTACACCTAATAGTAAAGTTCTGCTGCAGTACCAAGGTCACGTACCAGGGGGCCCAAAATCAATCTTGACCTTCGTTTTCTCAACACCTACCCACATACTAAATATCACCATAATCCATTGAGAGGTTCTTGAGTTATGCTGACTACAATAATCCGGAAACACAAACAGGCAGACACACACACACACAGACACACACACACACACACACACACACAAACAGAGACAGACACACACACACACACACACACAGACACACACACACACACACACACAGACACACACACACACACAGACACACCCAAACCTACAGCTCCATTTTTCATGGAGATAAGTAATGAACCTACATGGTGTCCCAGTCATAACGAGTGTGCCTGGCCGGTTCGGGAACTGTTAGATTAAGGACCCGGTCATATTCGTCTTGCCATCGTCGTACGATCGTAGTACGATGGCAAACTATAATCATTCTTGAAATAGTTGTACATGTATCTAATTGTCTTCTGACGAAAAGCACTGTCCTAGATCCTTGTCCTCGATTGGTTCTGTCACAGCCCTCTTGAAAATTCTAAGACATCAAAATCGTATGTCGGCGTACGACAATTATGCCGTTCAAGACCATTCAGCGAAATTCTCCATGCATGTATCTCGGTTCCGTTCCTCCTATTGTACCATATCCAAATTATGTAAAATACAATTGACGCGTTGAGGCACAGTAGTTAATACCCTTCCCAGAAAACGAAGAATTTTCAATTGGTCGTAAGAGACTTACATTTACTTATTTCATCCATTCAGGTGGTTCCACAGTTGGGAGAGCAGATCGAGTGGTCATCTATGTCACAATAGGTAAGTTTTGGTTTTGGTTCAATACTGGGCAACAACATGTATTTTTGCTACGGGTATATCTGCGCCGATGGCCGTAGGCGGTGTAGGACCGACCGGGTCCCAAAACCACAAAATTGTCCAAGTGGAGTGCCGGATACCTAGTGTGTCACGATATGCTCTCTGCGTGTATTTGTTACCGGGTCCCGGGTTGATTTTAACTTTTTTTCTGCCATCTTGTGAGCTATTAACTGTAATAATGACTACAGACATCGACTGCTTGTGCATCATCACAAGTTTGTTCTATCTGTGTTTTACAAAACCTCACTTGCAGATATGTAAACCTATTGTCTGTAGCGTTTATAAGTTACATACGTCCAGGCTGCGTCCAGGCTGCATATGTCGCTGCCTGTGGCAGTACTAGTATCAGCTTCGCAACGTCTGCAAGGCGAAATACATAGCGAAAATATCGCCGTTTTGTTTGCCTAAAGCAACATTCATATGTACGGAAGCCAACCTTAAAAATCTCTTGAACTGCCTTACGCTTTACAAATAGATAAGAGCTTCCACCAGTCTATTTTGCTTAACTACATTACAATATTCACTATGTTTATATTACATCAGTCTAATGTGCGTTTTCACAGACAAGCGATGCCCATACGGCTACACACAATTCACCGAGGCGTGCTACAAGGCATTTACCGATACAAAAAAGTACATGGACGCGCAGACCCACTGCAACGATGAAGGTGGCCATCTGGCGATGCCCAAAGACCAAGCAACCAGTAGTCTACTTTTCTACCTAGCGAATCAATTGCAAGGAAATATGTATTATTTCCAAATCGGCTTGACGGCCGTTGCTGACACATGGACATGGAACGACGGGAGCGAAATGGTGGGATTTAGCAATTGGTCACCAGGTGAACCGAATGGCCCGGAGGATGATTGCGTTTCCCTTCATCGAAGTTCTAACTACCAGTGGGTTGACATAGGCTGTACTGCTTCGCTCGGCTTTATCTGCCAAGTTCCAGGTAAGTATGTATCTATGAAAGACTAAGAAACGATCTTCCCTTATGTCTTAAGGACTTTCGAAGACGCAAGAGTTAAGCAAGTTCTAGTGTTACGTTTAGATGAGAAATATCGCACTTTTTGAAAAATGGAATCTTGAGATAGCTTTTGACATTGATATATATGTATTTATATATATATAATCTAAAATTGACAATATTGAGATTGTAACCTAACCTTTAGGCTATGTCGAAGTAACTTGTATTTGATCTCATTGATTTTTAACTGATTTTATTCAAGATTTTGTATGTAGTCTTAAATCATCAACAACTGTAACACTGGCTCTTTTCCATGTTCACTTACCTTGTTGATAAAATTGTCTTAATTTTTGTCTCGGTTCTGTCTTAATTTTGTTTTTACTTCACAGCCTCTGAGTGGCAGCAAGTGTTCGCAACGTCACGTGGTACAGGACAGAAAGTCTTCGACGCTTGGAACGCTAGTTCTGACACCTCGGTCCTCCACTACAAAAGCAACCTTGTAAATCTGTGGGCTTCGTCTGGCATAAAGAAGGTGAGCTGTCTCTCACACAACAATCTACTGTAACAAGGTCGTTCACACTTGTAAGTACGCATGCGCAGCGACAGGGATTATGGGTAATATGTCAAAGGTGAAGGTACCTTAATTTGTGAACAGTTCTCTTCCCGACCATTGTCTCGATTTGCATAACGATATCTAGGCGTGTTTTGTTTATATCTCAGATACCTTCACCATTGGCATATTACCCACAATTCATGTCGCTGCACATGCGTACTCGAAACTGTGAATGACCTTATATTAAGTTCTAGTTTTGCAAAAGTACGAATCATGGCATATCTGAATGTTATTAAGCGTGTGTAATGTTACAAAAGTATGTTAAATTTTCATCGCTGTCGCACCTGTTGCAATGACGTTTTTTTGTTTTATACATGATATCAATAGATTTTAAAATTCAAATATGGCAAAATGGGCACCGATGCAACAGCTTGATTCGAATGGTTTTTATCAATAAATTTTGAAATACAAAGATGGTGAAATTGGCACCCCTGCAACAGCTTGATTTGAATGGTTTTAAGACCAAATCCAAGGTGAATAAGGAGCATGTAGGTATGGATAAAGTTCTATCACAATGCATACCATATGCGACGTGCATGCAGCCGTAAAATATTTCGCAATGAATGTGTTATTAGGTTATGGTCGTGCTGGAGTCCACATCTGCACATGTTAAACTCGTCTTCAACGGACAAAACACGGACAAGTACAGCTGGTTCTCCGAGTCTCGCCTGATGTCGTCACCATGGACCGACCTGGACACGGAGCCGATAGACAAGTTTTCCATCTTTGGCGACGGCTCTGGCGAAAGGTGCTCTTTAAGCTAGATTGTGTGTGTCGTCGTCGTGTATAGCTATTGATGTCGTGTTGGCGTTACTGCTAGGGTATTTGGCCCAGAACCCAGAGGTCTAGCCTCCGTTGCAGGCTCTGAAGCGGCTTTTTGGGGGGCCAAATAATACACTTTCTGCAGCGGCTGATAGTTACAGGATGGCTGATAGTTACGGGGTGACTGCAGAAAGTGTATTATTTAGCCCCCCAAAAAGCCGCTTCAGAGCCTGCAACGGAGGCTACCAGAGGTCCCTGATTGGAATACTAACGATTTGTGCCCTTGGGACAGGCAGACGGCATTTCTCATTCCAACCAGGTGTAAAAATTGTTACCTGACTTCGTTTGGGGAGGTAGAAGGCGGTGAAAGGACGGGGATGGGCTCCGCCTTCTAATTCCGTGCCCTATACTAGACACAGTGCCCCTACGGCCTCAAAAAGGCTAGGCTATGGGAATACCTTTACCAAGCTAGATCCCTTGATGCAGTTCAAGCTGCTGAACAGATGCGAAATAAGTCTTGCATATATATTGTATACATAGCTGTTGTGCGGAGTAATTGGAATGGGTTGATGCAGACGCAGATATTGTTTATTATGTTAAAATGCTCAGCCGATAAACATGTTTTCCATCCTCGTCGAATCTAGCTAGCCTCCGATGAAGACTCCTCCCCGCTGTTTTCTTTTTCAAGTTACTGTTTTATACTATTACATTTTGATTTCTTATTGCTGGCCGGGAAGCAACAAGAAAAAAATGTAATAGTAAAACTGTAAGTTAAACAAGAGTTCCATACCAGGGGGCCCAAAATCAACCTTGACTTGCGGCTTCATAACACCTGCCCACATACCAAATATCATCGTAATCCAGACATACCCAAAACTATATCTCCATTTTTCACGGAGGTTAAAAAGAAAACAGCCGGAAGGAGTCTGCAACGGAGGCTAGAATCTAGCCCTGAATCTAGTCAAAGCAAGTACCATTTTATATCAGCTGTTTCGAGTCTATTCGATCGTTTATTTTTATCTCCATGAAAAATGGAGATATAGTTTTGGGTGTGTCTGTCTGTGTGTGTGTCTGTGTTTATGTGTTTGTGTATGTGTGTTTGTGTTTCCGCACTACTGTCGACAGCATAACTCCAGGACCTCTGGATGGATTACAATGATATTTGCTATGTGGGTAGGTGTTGTGAAGGCGAAATTCAAGGTCGATTTTGGGCCCCTGGTATGTGACCTTGGTACTGCAGCAGAACTTCCTGGACGTGCTGTGGTCTTGATTTTTGGGTGGCAGATAGCGTGTGATGTAATAAAAAAGTGGTGTAGGTTTCGGCCCCCTAGCAGCTTGCTCTGGAACTGCTACTGTTATTGTGAAAATCTTCTAAGGAGAATAACTGAACAAAGGGACGACGGGTTTCCATGGTATTTAGTATGCAGGTAGCTTAGACATAGATGTACACAATGAAGCGCAAATTACACAGGGATGCGCAAATTATGCTTATCGACACTTAATTTGCATAACTAATGAGGAAAATCTATATTTTCTATGTTTACCATTATAAGACTCAAATACATGTATCATGTAGTTTATGGCAAGTGGAGCATCAGCAGATATCAATTATGCAAATAAATTCCTAATTTGCATGATTAATGCAAAAGTGCCATAATTCATCCAAGTGGAAAATGATAGGACTGACAATATTGCATCATGTCTAAGTTAGATAAAGGTGTTTATGACCAAGCATATCTTATGTAAATGTATAAGTCGTTTGCATAAACAGAATAGTTCATGGAGATATGAGGTCGCGGAACTCTTGTTTGTATGGGAACGGGTGAATAGATTGAGTTTGGCACAGAGTTAGTTTGGGAAATGAACATTGGCGAGCAAGAAAACTTATACGATCTTCGTGACATTTTGCAGATCTTTTCTCATCACTCGCAATAGCGAGCTTTGTGCAACTGGCCGTGGCTGGTTAGATGTGTCCGATGCCGGTTCGTCTGCTGGTTGTCCATGGGAGCGGACATCAGACAATGACGTCCCGGCCATTTTCTACTCCACCGGCCCCGATAACGTTGTTTGGAACTCAGGTACATGATTCTGTTCCTGTCTTCGTTTTTGTATGTAACGTTACCGCATGTGCACAGAACTCGATTCGTTTTCAGGCCTACTTTTACCATAAACGATATAAACCTAGGACGAATTCATTGAAGAAGTATTTTAGGTACAGAGCCTTCAAAGTATGGAATCAGTCACCACTAGCATTGAAGACCACAGAATCGTTGAAATCCTTTAAATGCGGTCTCTGCGAACTGTCTTCTCAATGGAAATTAAATGATCTCGACTGCGCCAGGAGGTCTGTTTTAACAACCGTATAATGATGGGCCGTAGTTGAATGTTATAGTGATGGTGTTGTAGTAATCATATGACGTGTAAAGGTACAGTATGTCAAGAAGAGAAAAGAAGTCAAGGGACACCACACAATGGATGTTCTCAATAAAGTCTCAAATAAAGTCTCAAATATCTGTCGTCATCACACTTACCTAGCTGAAGCGAGCATTGCCATTGCCTCATTAAGATCTCCGATTACGTGTCTTAGACATGAGCCATGTGTAGAAATAGATTCATTACATTTTATTGTGTTTTTTTTCAGTATCTTTTTCAACAGGTTGTACAGTGGCAGACTACGTTCGTTTTAATGACGCTTGCTACAAGAGCTTTACGGATACAAAGACGTACGATGAGGCCAGACAGACGTGTGCGGCAGACGGAGGGGTCTTAGCCATGCCGAAGGACAGTGCTACCAATACTTTTCTCACAAATCTAGAAGACAGGGCTTCGGGTCGCTGGCTTGGACTGACTGACGTTGACGGCGATGGCCAATGGGTATTTGAGGATGGTCAAACTTTGACGCCATCCGACTATTCCAACTGGCGCGCCGTACCTGAGAGTGGCCGTCGCTGTGTCGGATTGCACGGGTCGACGAGCCAATGGGCCGGAAAACAATGTAACAACAACAAGCCATTCATCTGTCAGCTGAATGGGGGTTTGTTTGTTTGTTTTTTGTCTGTTTGTTTAATTAAGATTTCCATTAGTGTCACATAAAGACAGGCTATTCTACCTGAACTAGGATAAGAACTTTATTGCGCGACAGTTGTATCTGGTACAATGTATGACAACGTACGCATATGAAACTATTGCTAATAGGTAACAAATATAAAGAACTAGTGTAAGCTATGACTAACAGTAGAAATAATCTATAGAATCCACTTACATGATTAGTAGAATTAAATGTATGAACAGAAAAGTATACAATCGGTAAACGGAAAATTATACAAAATTGAATATAGTGAACTTAAAAGCAGGAGAAGCCAGAGGTCAACATAAGATAACGGAAACATGATCTAGGTATTGTATGGAAGCTGCAAAGAAATTCAGAAGTAATGATAATTGACAAGAATATGAATGATTTAAATGAATTGAGCATACATGTATACAGAAGAAGTTGAACAAAAGCATATATATAGCAACTTAAAAGTTATCTTAACACATATCAAATGGTATCTTGACATTGCCTTCTTTTGATTTCTAATTACTACTTAATAGTTCGTTCACATTTTTCCAAGAGTTAAACATTCTTCCACATATAGTAGTCCCTTATTAAAAATTTACATCAATATTATGTTTTCTGATTTAACAACAAATTCACACAAAGTTTACACGACTTTATGCACCCGATAGTGTTTTAAATTGGTCGTAAATATTATTCGGTTCCCTCCTCACAGCTGATTCGACCGTTGGGCGTGCCGATCGTTTGGTCATCTACGTGACAACCGGTAAGTTAAACAGATCTTATTTTCAATGCTTATCTAATAGTATATTGTGGATATTGCTTGACTAATTTATGTACATTTTTTGCGTTTTAATGTATATCGCTGTTCCCGTCACTGTTTATAATGTTCAACCAGAACCACCTAAAGAAAAGGTCAAAAGACCTTGGTCTAACTTCAAACTAAACGTAAACGTGGATTGAATATGCCCTGTTTGTATGACGCATTATAAATTACCATGCATTATAAGTTCAGTGTCGACATCAAACACAGTAATGTGATACCCGTTTAAAAGAAAACGGTTATTGCGTTTGTCATAGTGGCCAGTGATTCTTTGCCCTCCATAACAAGGGAGTTAAATGTATTCTTGTATTCTGCAATTTTGATATCAACAGGCTCTTTTATTTTGGGCCAATAGGTAACGTCAAATATGCAAATATTCTCAATTGCGTCGAGTTTACGGCTCAGGGGTATAAGAACATTCAAAGGAACAAACCACGCACATGGAGTTAAATGTGGAGCAAATATGTATCCGTTGCCCATATGTATTATGTGGTTGTAAACCCTGCACCCATTCAGAGTTGAAAGGCTGCCACTGTACGGGAAATGTCTGACCACAAAACCATCATTATCATTATTATTATCATTATTATTATTATTATGAAAGAAAGACGACACTGTAGAATTGTGCAAGCAATACGGTTACATCAGTGCTACATCTGCTACCAGTGCTGTCTGTAAAATGTAGGAGCTCATATGTCCAACTAACAAATGTCGCAAAAACGTGTTTTTCCCAGAAACTGGACCTATCCGTGACAACAGAGGAACTGAGTTCATCCTGGGATTCATCGAGAACTCCCAAAGGGACGAGCAGGTACCGAAGCTGCTCATCACCGGTATCCGCACGACCCCGACCCGCGTCACGGTGACCGTACCCGCCTCTAGTTTCACAACATCCGTCAGCGTTACGACTGGTCAGGTAAGGTGCAAACTAGGCGTTAGGTGGCAAGAGAAGTACTTTGTACTTTTTAAATTAGTACTATATACTTTAGGCGACAAGAGTGGTGCTTTGTACTTGAGTAATTGATTCGTCAACCGGCAAAATTGGTACTTTAGACTTGTATAATTTATGCCTTAGGCGGCAAGGATGGTACTTTGTATATTAATACTTTGTACATTTGGAGGCAAGACTAGTACTTTGTTCTTTATTGCTTTGAACTTTAGGCGACAATAATAGTAATTTATACGTTAGGCGGTAAGAGTAGTACGTTGTACTTTATTTATTGATTACTACTTTATACGTTAGGTAGTAAGAGTAGTACTTTGTACTTTATTTATTGATTACTTTCCTATACGTTAGGCGACGAGAGTATCATTTTGTACTTTATTTATCAATGAGTATTTTTCGTACGTTAGAAAGCAAGAGAAGTACTTTGTACGTAAGTTCTTTGTACGATAGGTGTCAGAAGCAGTACTGTTGTACTTTTTACGTCAGGCGGTAAGAGTAGTTCTTCGTACGTTAGGTGGCAAAACTACTCCATTATACATAAGGCGGCAAGAGCAATACCTTGCAAAAGTGTGAATATTGTAATTTTCACACATTGATTCAATTTTATTTAACAACATATTGTTTAACCATCAAACACAATAAACATCTTGTGGTATCCATCACTCATCAGGTGACGGTAGTGCCGCTGCCCCCTGGCGATGTGGAGATGATCGGCAGTCAGAAGGGCAACTGGGCCGTGTCCGTCACAGCCGATGACGAGATTGTGGTCTATGGTACGTCAAGAGGAGATGGCTTCTTGGCGCTACCCACTGATGTGCTTGGGAAGGAGTACTTCGTCCCTTGTAGCACCGTCATGATGGTCTCTAGATCTGTGTCCTCTGGAGGAGAGATGGGGATGATGATGATGGCCATGGAAATGGCTGCGATACCCACAGGTTGGTTCAAATTTAAAATCATAAATCACCTAACGATTTTTGAATTTTTAAGAACACCTCTTGCTTACCTCATAAGATGACATGCCTACACGACACATGTAAGATATACTAGTGATAGTTTTCCTTTTTTTGCTCTGATTCCGTATGATTGTGATGACCATAAACGGAGAATTGTTCTTGTTTTGCTCTCAAGTGAAGAGAGAAGCTTTACTGACACAACGAACAGTATATGCTCTTGATCTTAACCACATACTACATACAGTAGTAGTACAGGTGAAAATGATTACCTAGCTTCCGTTAATGACGTTCCTCGGATAGGACGTTAGATGATGGTCCCGTGTCAGTTTCAGGAGAGCCACACCTCGAGCACGTAAAATAACCCACCACACTTATCGTAAAGGGTAGGGGTTCTTCCCATTGTGAGTGGATCAAATAAATTTGTTCGGGTATGCAACGTGTACTCTTCAATACAAGCCTGGTGTGTTACCGATTTGGCAGTTTTCCGGATAAACAAACAAACAAACAAACAAACAAAGACAAACAAAAAGACAAACAAACAAACATACCGTTCTCCTTAGAATTCGGCGTCGTTGGCGTCGAAGATGGAACCACGGTGAACATTATCCCATCAACGTCCGTGACGTTTGACGGCCAGAGCTACTCTGCCGAAGAGACCATCATTGTCTCGTTGAACAGGATGGAGTCCCTGCAGATTCAGGCGCAGTATGGTGATCTGACAGGTATTACTGAGTATTTTCTGTTGAATAATCTAGCCCACAGGTTAGATGGAACGCTCTTCGCTCGTTCTCATTTAAATGTACACATTTTGTAACTTCCGTTACCGTTTGAAGTAAGGCGTTCCTGACATTAAGATTTGCCACATATAAGGTGCCAAATCGTCATGACTTAAAACTCTTCTGGCTTGTAAAAACGACAGTTTGGCACCTTGTATGTGGCATATCTTAATGTCAGAAGCGTCTTACTTCAAACGGTACGGAGGTTACAAAATGTATACATTTAAATGAGAACGAGCGTCTTGCGCTACGGTGTATGGTGCATGGTGTTTGGAAGCTAATCTCCAAGCAGATATCAAAGTTTGTTTTTTATCGATGATATTCGTTGAGCGCTCTGTCAAATCACACTGTCACAGGAGGTCGCCAACGTATAGAAACTCAAGTGAAATAGGGGCTTAAGGTCGCCTCACTAAGGTAGTTTCAATCAAATCAAAATATTTCTAAGCAGCTGTTGTAGACCGACTGCAAATTCATTTCAAACAGTAACTTTTATATCATCAGCAAATTTCAGACATTCCACTTTGTGTCAACTTTGTGTTTGGTCAACTTAACTTTACACAGTCCCATATGCTCCCTTATTTCAATGAACAACTGAAACAAATGAATACCTGTCTCTGTAGGATCCAAGGTCACGTCTGACAAGCCGGTGGCGGTGTTCAGTGGAAACAAGTTCAACTTGGCGTTTGATGCGAATGGGAACGGAGGACAGGTTTTGGAGATGGTCCCTCCTGTGGACACCTGGGGTAAAGAGTTTGTCGTCGTTCCGCTCAGAGACAGCAATGGCGACAGCAAGATCCGCGTCTTGGCTGCCAGAGATAATACTCAGGTTAGTGAAATTTGAATGTGATGGTCAAAAAGTCTTTATAAGTCTTTTTTTCAACCTTTATTAATAACAAAGTATGTACAACATGAAGACAATCATAAACACAATATAAAATGTAAATAAATAACAATGTGCAAAGCTAAGAGTGCTGACTGTTGAACATTGCAGAGTCAAACAGGAAAGTGTTCCATAAATAGTCATACATCAGGCCTCTGTCACTGTCTTATGTTTTATCCATGATTTGTAAACAACAAATATTGCCACTGTGCCAGTAATTACTTTGTTCACAGTAACATTGACTTCCAGATTATGTCCAAGAAATATAAACAAATTTGTTATCTTCACACTAGTACCATTATGATTCAACATGTTCTCAACTTTTTTTCCAGAAGTTTCCAAGTCTTTTACAATTGACAAACATGTGTATATAGGTTTCATTTTCATTACACAGTGTACACATTGGGCGAAATATCTCGCCCTTTATGATTATTTGTGCTCTTACGATTTGTGACTGGGTTTGATGTTATCAACATACACTGGTAAACAACAAAAAGAAATTCATTATAGACTTGTTAAAAAGCAAACCGAGAAACATAACAAATGTCTCTAAATACCAAGACAAATAAGAGAATCTAGAAAAAAGAATCCCTTCTATACGTGTATGTCTGTTCAATTTGCTTCAAAAAGGATAATTCATTCCCATTGTTTTGAAAGTATACCAAAGTTGTCCAAATACGGCTACAGGTAAAGGTGATATTGGATAAAAGCATCCTTGCACAATTTCAAAGGACAACAAGCCCTTTTTCATGAAGGTGTCTTTGACTTTGACAGGTGAGAATCACCGGTCAAAGCGCGCGAACCCTTGCTGCTGGAAAGTACTGGGAGCTGAGCTTGCAGTCTGACCAGTATAGCTATGTCTCCGCGACTGCACCTGTCCTTGTGGTGCAGTACAGGTAATCACAATTTCGTTACGGTGGTGTATATTCACGTTCTTTTCATTTGTAGCCCCTGGATCCATCATAACCTAGCTGGTCTTGCCATGATGAATATGTCCGTTGAATATATGCTATCTCTATCTTCAGCATTCAAAATAACCACTTGATTATGTGAAATGCTTTTTTCACGGTGGTATATGTTCACGTTCTTTTCCTTTGAAGCCCCTGGATCCATTATAACCTAGCTGGTCTTGCCATGATGAATACGTCAGTTGAATACATGTTATCTTCAGCAGTTAAAATAACCACTTCAATATAGCTCTTACTTTACGGGGTATTTTCAGACTTGATTACGTGAAATGCTTTTTTCACGGTGGTGTATGTTCACGTTCTTTTCCTTTGTAGCCCCTGGATCCATTATAATCTAGCTGGTCTTGCCATTATAAATACGTCCGTTGAATACATGTTATATCTACCTTTAGCCATTAAAATGACCACTTAGACAGAGCTCTTACTTTAGTTTTCAGGCTTGATTATGTTTTACGTAAATTGCACTGGCTACGCTCTACGGGAAATGCTAGCCTCCTCACTACAAATTACGTGAAACAAAATAACTTCCCTACGAATTACACAAAATTACCTGATCACGAAAGACAACTACAACTAACGCCTTGTCTGTATTCTTTTTCATTAGGGTGAAGATTATCAACGACATCCCCTCGGACGATTTGATGATGGTGATCCCGCCGGTTTCACAGTTTGTGACGGAGTACAGTTTCACGGCGACACCCGGTGCTCAGCACCATGTCAACATCGTCATCAAGACGTCAGAAATAGGTGGGCTCCGATTGGACGGCGCTGCTCTTGACGTCAGCTCAAACTGGACAGCAGTTCCCGAGACAGACATGTCAGCAGCGCGCGTTGACATCCCAGTTGGCACCCACACATTGGTCCACGACTCTCCTGTTGTACCGTTTGGTGTAATGCTCCTTTGGTACACCGAGAACACCGACAGCATGTATGGGTACCCGGTTGGTTTCCGTCTCGCTGAGATTGCCCCGCCGTGTGCCAGGTCGTTACCCATCGCCGGTGACGGTGTGGACAACGACTGTGACGGAACAATAGACGAAGAGCTTCTGAATGGGTTGGATGATGACGGGGATGGTAGGATTGACGAGGATTTAGCGGCAGGTATATACCTGTTAGAATTCTTGAATTTTTTAACGTAAAAGAAAGAATGAAAGAACTAAACTTAGTCTAGTTTATAGTCGGACATAAAGCATTTGATGGCATTTGATATCCGTTGATGTACAAGGTTGAGGTGTGTGCTCTCACTAGCTAGCATTATTGAGTATGAAACGAACTTAATAAGAAAGGTGTGTCTAGCTTTCTCCATACCTCACGCAAGTATATGTAGAATACTTGGTAGTATCCCTTGTAGTATTGAAGATGTTGATTTTATATGTGACTCTTTCTTAAGGAATTTTTTGGGGGTCTTTTCTTTTCGAGATGATGCTTCAAGCCTTTCTTTATGGACTTTATTTTACAGACGGAATTGTGTACCTTACAACACTGGACAGTTTTACTTTCTACAAGGTCCCCGTCAAAGGAGCAATGACTTCGGCGAACGTGCAGGCAGCATGCGAAGCTGTGAAGATGGGTTACCCCTGCTACCACACGAACCGCGGACACAGTAAATGGGCACAAGGTTGTATTCAACATAGCTTCCAACACCACCAATACAAAACATTTAGGTTGCTGTCAGAAAAGATGTGTGGTACGGAGTTAGAAGCCACCTGTGTGCCTCTGGACGGCGTGTTTGTGGACACACCTGACTGGGAAGGTAGCGCCAGAGGGATTGATGTAAACACCCAGGACGACGCTCTAGAGGGAGAAAACTACTACGACAAGTACGCCTTGTGTACAGGTAATTCAAACATATTCAATCTATCGCTGCAGAGAGTACATTGATTTCCAGTCTAAATTGCGGATTTTCCTATTACCTTCGCCGAGAAGGTTATGTATGTTTGTCAGCGTTCGTGTGTGTGTGTGTGTGTGCGTGTATGTCTGTGTGTGTGTGTGTGTGTGTGTGTATGTATGTGCGTGCGTGCGTGTGCGTGCGTGTGTGTGCGTGTGTGCGTGTGTGTGTTTGTGTATGTGTGTGTGTGTGTGTTTGTGTGTGTGCGTGTGTGTGTGCGTGTGTGTGTGCGTGTGTGTGTGTGTGTGTGTGTGTGACCACGATAAATCAAGAATGCCGGAGTGGATTGTTTTGATATTTGGCATGTGGGCCTCAAAATGATTAGATTTTGGGTCCCATAGCGGCCTTCTATGGCACTGCAGGGGAACGTCCGGTTTTGATATCTATTATCTTGCTATCTATCTATCGATCGTCCTTCTGTACGATTTATCTACATTGTACCGGTCAATCTATCCATTTCATATTGCAATATATATTCAGGCAAGCTGACGACATATGACAATATGAGATTATATAAGGCCACAGCAAGAAAATTTCATGGATGACATCCTCTGCAGACTCCAAATTTGGTGCGTGCGGGCGAAAAAAAAGGCGGACAAAGAAACCAAGACATCTACATTTTCGAACTTGAATGCCATAAAGCATGTATAAACATCAAATAACAGAACGTGATTGGATTTCAGGTACCGTGCCGTACACAATCGTATTTGATCATGTAAAACACATACGTAATCCGTATGTCTCCCTTTATTTTAATGAAAGAAAGAAAGAAAGACCTTTATTGCACGTTTATTCTCTGATGAGCTAAGTACATGTCATGGTGACAAGCAGAAGAATAGTTACAGTGGTAACAGAAATTTGATATCTGACTACATCTAAATACTAGTTAATACCGCTATGAACATGTTCAATTTTAATCTTTATCTAAAACAATTCATTTGATAGGGCGGTGCAATGAGGCGTTGCCGTTGGGTATGGAGAATGGGTTGATTTCCGACGGGAACATCACGGCATCCTCCACGGATTCCGACTGCTCCACAGCGACAGCTCGCCTGAACTCCACAGTGCCTGGACAGACGACAGGATGGTGCCCAGAAACTGCCAACACTGAACAGTGGCTACAGGTAGGATAATGAATATAGAATACAACGCGGGGTTTTTCGTATCACCCGAGGTACAGCGACCCAACCGCGGGAGGACTGGGACCGAGGGTGATGCGGAATACACCGTGGTGTATTTTATGTATGTCATACCCACCCCAGAAAACACACATTTTAATGCGGAATGCGTCAAAAATTGAGTGAGTTTTGTGTCCTCGAACAAAAACTGTCACAACGTTGATTCCAAATCGGAATTCGAATTTCCGACGGCGGCGCAACCGCAGCGCTCGAAATGTATTCAAAATATTCTATGGAATCCTGTGTAATACAACTCTAGAACCTCATGTGATCCGGATAGTTATCACACGGTCCGGAACACCCGTATCAGACCCAGGCATGACATAAAAGCTGGTATTTTACTGCACTGCAGCACGATGGCGGCCTGGCTGCGTCCTAAATTGGTTTGTGTTAATTTTGACTTTATAATGGGAATATCAAGTAAAACGTAACGTTACAAGTATGACTGAAAAGACAACAAAACACACAAAGCGTAAAAAGAATGTTTTTTATCGTTAAAATTCTGTCAAATCGCTCTGCCACAGCAAGGTCGTTGACATGGCGCAGCTTCAGTGAAATACCCGCTAAAACCATGAAAATATCAAAGGTCCTAAACCGGGGTCACATTTCCAAACCTGGGCTCCACCAGTTTAGTTTTGGGAACGAAGAATGAAAAATGAAGGGGTATATTAAGAAATATACACATTTTATATGATGCCTATTTTGTACGCTTTTCGTGTTTTGTTGTCTTTTACATCATGCTTTTCGTTCTCGCAAACTGCTCACCTGGACGCCATTTTGAAATATGACCCTGTATCTGTATAACTGCCATTCGGCGTAACACACCAGCTTCGCAGGCACACGGCGCGATTGAAGCTCATATGAGATCTACTGCGATCGAGTATTAGTGTTGACCTCATCATAAAGGCTTATTGATTTCTTAATTATCATTTCATTCATGCATTGGAATAGAACAGACATTGAATGCAGGGTTTATTCAGATTTTTTACGCTGTATTCTAAATTTCTACATTCCTAGCCAACACCATCACAGCGTTATCCATAATCTAGATATCTACAAGAATCGTAATTAAGTTACAGCATGAGTGACGTTCACTTGTTGTTCTCAGGTTAACCTTGGATCAGAGGTCAAAGTAGCAGGTGTCGTCACACAGGGCCAAGGTGGAGGTCTTGACGCGTGGGTGACGTCATACAAACTGCTCTATAGCCTAGACGGGGATACATGGACCGCCATCTTGGACGATCAAGGCCGGGAACAGGTGAAGTTTGTAAAAAATCATTATCATTTTCGACTTCTTTCATCTTTTTCTTATGCAGTTGCATCCCTGCCGGTCATACTAATGACTTTAGAAAATGGTGCGCACTGCTCTTTATTCTTAGCAATAATAGAAAACAGTATTGTAGTTGAACACACACTACTAGTGGACTAGTTCCCTGCTGCAGTGAGTGCATAATTGTGTGGCAAAAGGGCTAAAGAAACTGAGATGGGCACCGCCCTTTATTCCTAAAGGATTTAATCTAAGTGAAGATCGTTCTTCTTTTGACAGGTGATTATTGATAATTTGTGTTGATGACATTCAATGGCAGCGCCATTCTTTTGTTTTTTCAACTTATATAAAGGTGTTCTCTGGAAACGACGATAAAGAAACAGCAGTGACTAATGTGCTGGAAAGGCCTGTCATTGCAAGCTACGTGCGTTTCCAACCCCAGACGTGGTTTCGGTCAATGGTCATGAGAGTAGAAGTTCTCGGAACAAACGGCAAAACAGGTAACAGCAAACGTACTGTAAATGCAGAAATGTTCGCGGTGGATTTATGTTCGCGGTTTTCGCAGCGACCATTTCACCGCGAACTTAAAACCACCGCGAATATGTTTACCTAATATTGTAGCAGTATGTGACTTAACCGCTGCTGCAAACTTGCAACCACCGCAACGCTCCATTTCCGAATTACCGCTAAATAAAACCACGGGAACTTAAATACATTTACAGTAATCTATCGCCCATTGGCAATACTAAGAACGCAAGTGGCGTTTTACCTTATTACAAAGGCCTAGTGTTTGCAAAGCTGTCTGGCTCAAAAGATCCAGAAATGGCGCCGCCCAAAATACGATAAGGACGTTTAAGATTTTTCTAATTAACCAGGATAGTGGCATTTTTAGCCATTGATCGTGCATTTTTAGACAGTACTTTGTGGTGCCAAAGATTACAATGGAAGAAGCACCTTTTTTAGGTCAGTCTGGTAAGATTAGGACCTAAAACTGCGCATGATACTGAAATCAAATACGAAATCAATGGTAGAAGCGCAGAAATTGATATAATCGGGAACCAGGTTTTAGATATCAGTTGTTTGTTGATCTCAAGTTGTATGTTCTGAAACAAGGTAATTCCCAACACAAAAATTGGACTTACCCAAATTGTCATTTCTTGATCAAGACTGGTGTTGTACAGTCGAAAATTTGGGGAAGTCCAATTTTTCTGTGTGGAAATTACAGTTCAAACCTGTTTCAGAATGATTTCTACCTACACAGATGCACTTTTAAGCAAAGTTACATGTTCTTATTCTAACGTTTTTGCTTGTTCAGACGATAGCAACTGGACGGAGTGGGGGTCATGGACAGAGTGTAGCGCCACCTGTGAGAATGGGGAACGTACACGTGTCCGCAGCTGTACTACACCTGCCACGATGTGCGTCGGGACGAACAACTGTGTTGGACCCTCAACAGAGACAGAGCCATGCACACATGGAGTCAGATGCGAAGGTTACAGCACTTGAAGTGTTTTTGTCTGTCATTTCCAACCGATGAAAAAAAATCAGACTTATTGTTTGGTCACTTAGTGTGGCAGCACTGAAGTACAAACCATTGACAAGGCCACACAGATTGAACGTAGTTGAATTAGATGGAACACTGACATGACTCAAATTGATAACAGGGTATGCAAACTGCATTTTAATGAAGGCAAATTTTCATTACCTGTTGATTTAACTCTTTCGGCAGAGAAAGAGATATTATAAATTTGCGAAAATCAGGCAAAGTTACTTTGCAGTTTACATATATTGTCATAAAAATGATATAAGATAATCAGATAATCATAAACAAAGTAACGCTACAAAAATAATAAGAGGGGAAATGTACGATCTCCGGGATGATCACATAATGAGGGTCCCCCGAAAGTGCGAAATGGAACGAAATGGAACGAAATGGAACGAAATGGAACGAAATGGAACAAAATGGAACGAAATGGAACGAAATGGAACGAACTAAAACATATGTAACATTATGAAATGAAATACCAGTAGATAGCGAAATATAAGGAACGTTGTAACATTCACAGTAGACGGGAACAGGAAGCAAATACATACTATAACGTGTTTTATTTCTTGAATCTGTTTGATAAATATAGAATGCAACACGGGGTATTCCGTATCACCCGAGGTACCAGCCCGACCGCGGGTCGGATCGCACGACGGCCGTAGGCCGGAGGGCGATCCGACCCGCGGGAGGGCTGGGACCGAGGGTGATGCGGAATACAACGTGTTGTATTTTATTTATGTCATACCTTGGTCATACCCACCCGAGAAAACACACATTTCAATGCGGAATGCGCCAGAAGTTGAGGGAGTTTTGTGTCCTCGAACAAGAAACTGTAGCAACATTGATTCCAATCTCCGAATCCGGTATTCGAATTTCCGACGGCCGCGCAACCGACGCGCTCGAAATGCGTTCGAAATATTCCATGGAAGCCTGTGTGATAACACTCCCGAACCCTATGTGATCCGGATAGTTATCACACGGTCCGGAACACCCGTATCAGGCCCAGGCATGACATAATAGTAAATACAACGATTTTGCCGCGTTTGTGTGGCTAGATTCTTCCCTGAAAATGGGTGAAAAGTTATCCACCGCTCTTCCTTTGTGTTTACCAACGATCTGCAAATGAACTGCTGAAAATAGCAGGGAAAACAAGCAAACGGAACTGAGTATCGAAGTAAGGACTAGATTATACAGAAGTTGGTGGTAACATTGCATCTCGTAATTCAACAAGAGGGCATGAGGCAAGCGTAATTTTATTATTTATACAGCGTGTTTGCGTGTTGAAAATGGAGCCCCACATGCAAATGAACCGCCAATGTTGCCAGCGCATCGGAACTGTGCACGTGGGCGTGCTACCGACAGGTTGAATCAAACTCCGACTTCCAAGTTTTATTTACATACGGTTTAGTCCATAACTAGTACGTAGCATATGCATATCTCCGCAACAACGATTTTTATACAACCAATTGTTCGGCTGGTCGTCTGTCGGAGAATGGATCCCTCCTCTAATGATATGCAAATGCAGCTCTGCGCTGCGTCACCAATGTAAAATTTCATACTCCATTCAACCACGGACGTGGGCTGAGAACTACCTCTGGTGATTTCTGCTTCCTTGTTCACGACAAAACAAAGGGAGGGTGTGAACGAGCAGGACATGTATTTCACAGTTCACACAACACGCAAACACACTGTTTAAATAATGAAATTACGTTTGCCTCATGCCCTCTTGGTGAATAACGAGATGCAATGTTACCACCAACTTCTGTATAATCTAGTCCTTACTTCGATACTCAGTTCCGTTTGCTGGTTTTCCCTGCTATTTGCAGTAGTTCATTTGCAGTAAAATCAAGGAAGAGCGGCCGAGCGCTTTGCACGCGGCGCTCCCATTTTCAGGGAAGAATCAAGCCGCACAAACGCGGCAAAAACGTTGTATTTGATATTATCAAATAAATTCAAGAAATAAAACACGTTATATTTGCTTCCTGTTCCGGTCTACTGTGAATGTTACAACGTTCCTTATATTTCGCTATCTACTGGTATTTCATTTCATAATGTTACATATGTTCCATTTCGTTCCATTTCGTTCCATTTCGTTCCATTTCGTTCCATTTCGTTCCATTTCGTTCCATTTCGTTCCATTTCGTTCCATTTCGTTCCATTTCGTTCCATTTCGTTCCATTTCGCACTTTCGGGGGACCGCATAAGGGTAACACTGATAACTGTCTAAAACGTCTAAACATTTGCCAAAATATTATTTAGTTGCTTTAGTAACTTTTCTATTGAGTATCTCATTACCTGTATGTCTAACCTTCATCGACGTTGATTATAATGGTTCATTTTCCATAAAACTGTATATCATTACAGTGTAGATCTGGGAATTAAGGTATTGTCTAAGGGTGGCTGAGGAATTTTGAGATGTTTTCGAAAAACCTCTTTCTTAATAACAAAAAAAAATCCACCAAAAATCGATATTTCAAAATATTCTCGTTGACACTCATCATTCTTTTAGTGTTACTATCATGTACATTCCTGCATAGTTATATTGATGAACATCTAAGCACAAGCCAAGGAGAGCGTTTTTTCTTTAAAAAAAAGGCGTGGCCTTATAAATCTTGACATCACACTAATTTGCATAGATTATCACCTTGCTATAAGGTACTACCTGAAAAAAATTAAGGTTGAGGAATGTTTCTAAAGCTTAAGAAAGGGTTTTTTCAAAAACATCCCAAAATTCCTCAGCCACCCTTAGGCAATACCTTAAGATGATTACATGTCATTGAATGATACTCTTTGTTCTGTTCAGTTGTTGGTGGTCTCTGGCACCTCAACGGGGATTGTGGATTGTTGGACATTACCGGAAACGGAAACGACGGCACAGCACAAGACACACAGTTGGCAGAGGGTCCAGATGGGGAGTCTGACGGGGCGTACCTGTTCCTGGGAACTACAGCGTCGTACGTGGACATTCCCAATGACGGTAGCCTGGACACCCGATACTCCATCACCATATTGGCCCAGGTCTTCCCCACCTCTACATCTGGAGCTGTGTTTATCTTTAAAGCAGTTGGAAGCCGTAAGATACGCCTGGATCAGGAGGGATCAACGAACATATCTATGCAGTACGTTTTTTATGAGCAACTTAGTTCTTTGCATTTTCGTCAAATTCTTCTTCACTTCTGCCAAATTATGAACAATTTGACCATACAAAACTTGAGATATTGACGATTTCCTACCAAGCCCACAATGCACTCTATTATGGTCTTAACCACGCCTTATGACACTAGAGTTCAAGAAGGATTCCCGAAGAAATATTTCTATTACCTGTAATATGATGTATCTTTGTGCCGATTGCTCTTTACAATATTTCACGATATTACTTAGCATGCGTTTTTTTTTTCCTCATAAACTCACTCTATGTTGGTCCTTTCTTTCGTTTCGAAGATATGGACAACTGGATTAGATTTTTGGCAGACCTTACGTTGAACGTAACAATGCCTAAATGTGTTCTCTGTTGTTGAAACCTCTTCATGAATGTATTTTACTTACAGATTAGCTAATAGGACTAGGACGACAGCAGAAGAAGTCGAAGTGTCAAGTCTCACAGCAAATAGTTGGAATTACATAGGAGGAAGCTACAACTACACCAGCGGAGAGCTGTCTGTCTGGCACGACGGAGTTAAGAGGGAGAGCACCTGGATTGAACCCATGGAAATCCGCACCCAGTATCCGATAAAAGTTGGTATTTTGTTCTCTGGAAGAATCTCCTGTCTCCAGGTGTACGGACATGCCATGAGCCAGGAGGAGATGACTGTGGCACGTGGTAGATGCGCGGGTACGTCTCAATACGTCTAGTCCTTTATATGACTTTATATGTCTCCGACTGCACAGTGACCTTGGCAATGGCAGAATAAATTGACCGACACATAAAAGAACATTTCTGAATGTCTACGACTGCATACAATGGCCTTGGCAATGATAGAATAAATTGACAAACAAGAAAAGTTACATATCAACAATAAAGCATTCGGGGTGATTGCTAACCATGTATCCTAAGACCTTAAGCACACTTTAAAAACGGGTTTATTTTATGTCATTGACTAAATAATCTACTTGACGACACTGCTGCTAACTGTACACTAAAAATGTGCAATTAACAAGACATTGCAACAAACAATGATATCTCTGTCCAAAAACGAGACAATATCATACATTCCTAAAGCAGTATACTTTTACCAACATACTGTTCTAGAGCGTTATCATGTTCATTATTCTATACATTATTTCTACCGTTAGTCATACATTAGATTAGTTCTATAGTCAACTACTGGCAATAGTTCAACTCTCATGTGCGTAAGCTGCCATACATTATACCAGTTACAATTTTCGCGCAACAAAGTTATTCTTCTTGAATATGTAAATAATGTATATCTAACAGATTCCATTCTGTCTACATGTTTCAGCCGTACGCTGCCCAGAACTGTCCGCTCCACACAATGGAATGATGACTGGTTGTAACTCGTTCAACCACACCGTACGGTTTGTATGTACTGAAGGGTACATGCTGAGTGGTGCCTCCAACACCACCTGTCAAGCGGACAGGTCCTGGACTGACGATGTACCGAAATGCATAGGTAAAGTTGGAATACGAGATTTCACTTGAATGTACACCCAACAAATGTAGTGGCATGTCTACATTAGCTTATTAGCAAATAGCCCTTTAAGACGACTACTGGGTCAAGTCACTTGGTCACAGTCCATATCCAATAGTAAAAAAAATGATATCATTGATATTAAAAGGTACAAATGTGACGCATTCAAAGTGACATTTTGAATGTTTTAGAACTTAAACGTGCCATATATTTCAACCTTTTAATCTTAAGATATTACCAGTTGTTTAACGTTATTTAGCACACTTAAGTAGATATTTGTCAAGTTCTCTATTGGTTACAGAGGTAGGTAGCAGGGAGAAGGTTAAAAACTCCACCAACGAAGTAACCATGAGCATAAAGGCTGGGTTACATGCAATGTTAGTCCACATTTATAGTGGAATCCTTCCAAATTAGGCATGTTATAGCTGATGTGCAAAGTTTTCGCTATACATAGTTTCTCATCAGTCCACAACGGTGCAGTATTGCAACGTGAAGGCAATAGGCCTGCAGCTTTTTTATTTCCGCAATTACTTTTAGGACTAACAAACCTTTTTTATATGTGACCAATTTCAGAATAACCATACAGAAAAGGGCTCTGAAAATCTTTTATTATTTCCAGGTCCTCCTACAGGGTTTATTGTTGAGTCGTTCGATCAGACGTACATCGTGGTGACTTGGCAAGCACCAGAGAACCAGACGACAGACTACTACACACTGGTGAGGACTATCCCGGGATCAGGTGCACAGGAAACCATTCAGGTTCCCGCCAACGGAGAACTCAGGTGCCATATATAACATTACAGATTGTTAATGTTGAAGACCGGTGATATCATGATGTGACTTGTTTTGAAATATATCCAATTCAACTAGATGAAATTTGGTCGGAATCTTCTCCGTTTCTTCTTGTTATTTAGCAAAATATGCCACTATTGATTTGCAGTACTGTCAATGCACAAATGTTCGCGGTGGTTTTAAGTTCGCGGTTTTCGCGGCGACCGTTTCACCGCGAACTTAAAACTACCGCGAACATTTTGTCCAATACTGTAGCAATATGTGATTATAGCGCTGCCACGAACTCAGAACCACCGCGATCACTCCATTTTCGCCTTAGCGCGAAATAAAAACAACGTGAACTTAAATGCATTTTACAGTATTAGTGAACCATAGCCAGTGCCTTAGGTAATCGCATGTCCGATTTGACGACCTGTTTCCCTTTACATCCTAATGACGATGTTTTCTTCCTTTTTTAAATCTTACTTCAAACTTAAAATTCATGTGTCACGCAGATAATAGACAACTGATTGTTAGAGTACTCACAGCATTGTAGTCATCTCAGTTAAGATGAGAACAGGATGTTGCAATATAGGTCATTGTTTTTTTTCATACATGTTTATTCACAAATATACACAGTTACATGTTGTTACAGGGGCCATTACCACTGGGTTTTTTTGGCTAGGGTGTGCTCCCTGGGATCCCTAGTTACATGTTGTTACAGGGGCCATTACCACTGTCTTTTTTTGTCTAGGGTGTGCTCCCTAGCTACATGTTGTTACAGGGGCCATTCCCACTGTCTTTTTTTGTCTAGGGTGTGCTCCCTAGTTACATGTTGATACAGGGGCCATTCCCACTGTCTTTTTTTGTCTAGGGTGTGCTCCCTAGCTACATGTTGTTACAGGGGCCATTCCCACTGTCTTTTTTTGTCTAGGGTGTGCTCCCTAGCTACATGTTGTTACAGGGGCCATTCCCACTGTCTTATTTTGTCTAGGGTGTGCTCCCTAGTTACATGTTGTTACAGGGGCCATTCCCACTGTCTTTTTTTTGTCTAGGGTGTGCTCCCTAGTTACATGTTGATACAGGGGCCATTCCCACTGTCTTTTTTTGTCTAGGGTGTGCTCCCTAGTTACATGTTGTTACAGGGGCCATTCCCACTGTCTTTTTTTGTCTAGGGTGTGCTCCCTAGTTACATGTTGTTACAGGGGCCATTCCCACTGTCTTCTTTTGTCTAGGGTGTGCTCCCTAGTTACATGTTGTAACAGGGGCCATTCCCACTGTCTTCTTTTGTCCAGGGTGTGCTCCCTAGTTACATGTTGATACAGGGGCCATTCCCACTGTCTTTTTTTTGTCTAGGGTGTGCTCCCTAGTTACATGTTGTTACAGGGGCCATTCCCACTGTCTTTTTTTGTCTAGGGTGTGCTCCCTAGTTACATGTTGTTACAGGGGCCATTCCCACTGTCTTTTTTTGTCTAGGGTGTGCTCCCTAGTTACATGTTGTTACAGGGGCCATTCCCACTGTCTTTTTTTGTCTAGGGTGTGCTCCCTAGTTACATGTTGTTACAGGGGCCATTCCCACTGTCTTCTTTTGTCTAGGGTGTGCTCCCTAGTTACATGTTGTAACAGGGGCCATTCCCACTGTCTTCTTTTGTCCAGGGTGTGCTCCCTAGTTACATGTTGTTACAGGGGCCATTCCCACGGCTAAGGTTTTTCCCTAGGACATCTGTGCAGTAGGGATGTTTTCCATGGATTTCTGTGCAGGGTTTTCCTTGCCTGTGGTTTTAATCACAGCTTATCTGTTTTCATTGCATATCTTACGAATTTTACAGTTACAAATACATTTACATATGAGTAATAGGTCATTGTTCCTGCTGTATATTAGGTCGAACTTCAGCAGTGGGCTCAATCCGGGGACGAAGCATATCTTCAGCATCACTGCGCACATTGGCAATGCCTCAAGTGTGGCCGTCGTCGTTGAGGGAAGATGTTGTAAGTTGTAATTTCTATAACTTATATCGATTAGATTTTGTATCTGTATGTATATAGGAGGTATAACCACCCTTCGGCGTAACACAAGAGTACATGTATATTGTATTCTGATTTGTACTGTGTATTTCTGCCATGTTGATTCAAACCACCTCCTTGTTCAAACGAACAAAGAAATAAATAAAGAAAGAAAGAAAGAAAGACAGAAATTAGTAAGAAAAGAAGGGAAGAACATCAGATAATATCATTATATTCCCCAAAAAGGATTCTTAGAATTTTCCAGATAGAGTATTTTCCGGATTTATAGTGTCCGCTGTTTAGAACAAATCTTAAAATGAAAGGCGTAACTCTTTGTTGACTTCCTATTTTGTTAAGTGCCTACAAATCCAGAGGAGGTCAGTGTGTTGGTGAATGATGATAGCATAACAGCGACGTGGGAAGTGAATCTGCCACCTGGTACCGGTTTCTGGACATCAACGACTGCTCAGATAAGTCCTCCGGATGGTAATGACGTGGTAAGCTTAGACAAAACTGACACTTCCTTCCTTTTAGATGTGAATTTCAATCACGAAGATGAAAAACGATCCATGGGGGATTGGAGATTTGAGTATACTAGTCATGATGTATTCACCTTTACGTATTATCTAGCCATGTCAGTCAAACTTGATGATTTTCTTTCATAGGCCTAACGTAATAGATATGGAATAGACTTTTTTCCAGTTACGGCGGCCATTTTGAATTTCCCGGGGTCAGCTCGGATAAAAGATATCCCCAAAATAAGTCCAGATGTCCACAACAATATTTTCCACACATTAAAGGTGCATATATGAGAGTATTTTATCTTAGAGGGGCGAAATGTACCACCGACGATGGTATACCTCTATGGCAATACACTGTTTATAGTAGAATCAGGCAGCTACTGCCTCGTTTTGGTGCAAGGCACCGAGCTGACCCCGGGAAATTCAAAATGGCCGCCGTAACTGGAAAAGGTCTATTATCTTTATCCATTTTACAAACGAAAAGCACTGGATCTGTTTTAGGATATTGATTTAGTATGTTCGGAGATTTTACTTTCTATGCCAAGACGGTGACGGGAGTCCAGTTTTTAAAACGAAATCGGTGTCAGATCTGATGAATAAGCTTCCAGTGGTTTTGTAATGGATGAGGAAAAAAGATGGCCATACATGAATGAATTCAAAGATCTTAGATACTTGAAATGTTTTGTATGATTGATGCACACAAAATTGACCAGTTTCACTCAAACAGTATATTTTCTTTTTTTGCAGGTAAGACATGAAGACCGCAGCGAAACGCAATTCACTGCAGACTTCAATGGTCTTGTCCATGGAAGAACATATACTGTAGGTATTCAGGTCACAGCGGGAAACCTTGAACCGTCTACTCCAACATCAAGCGAGATGGTCGAAGTAAACGTTACTATAGGTAGGATCATAGGCTTTTTTTCATAGCATACCTCTTTCACCAACTTTTACCCAGAATTAACAATGTTGTAACAGTTATAGCTGCGTACATTTTTGCAGTTCCCAAAATCTATTTGCTAATAATGCAACGACATTTATTCGTTTTAACTAGTATAAAAGAAAAATTGAAAAAATGAAGCGGTATGTTCTTGTCCTTACTTGGCTGGTTAGTATCAGAAAGACTCATATTTAGGCAGTCTGACTGGTTACCTTTCTTGCATTTTGATTTTTTACAAGTGACATATCTATGTACGTTATAAAATGCCTTTTAAAAGTCAATGAAAATCATGTACAGGTTGCGTTCAATTCATACCTTCTTTGATAATTTTACTGTGGGTTAAGGACTTCAAGGTGCATGATCCTCCTGGTCCTGGAGGAATCCCGCTTCAGTATTTTGTCCAATGCACCCTGTAGCCTAGCCTTTAGCCTACCGGGGCTCCTGCACTCGCTACCCTGAAAAATGAGTGTAGGAGCCCCGGTAGTAATCGGATGGTATTCAGCCACCTCAAGCCTTTACTTCTTAAGAGATACCATTATAACCGCCCAATGTTCCAAGAGGAACTAGGATCTAAGTATTCGTAGAAAGGATGGTAACTTAGAGCAATTATGAAGGGTGGTCTTACCGATTTCGTCATGTAGCGCCAAATGTACCAACTGATGTGGGGGTGACAGCTGAAGCGAGAAGCTTGGCTATCGACTGGCAACCGCCCTCAGCTGGAGACATGGTTGGCTACAGTCTACAGCTTTCATTTGGCAGCCTGATAGTCAACGATGTTAGCTTATTAGCGAATGCTACATACCATGAATTTAGGTAAGTAAGTCGGTATTGGAAACTATACTCAAAGGTTTTTACCATTTCCCAGGTTACTGTCTTAAGAGAAGGCAGTTACATTTCAAAATGCGTGAGCATGGCCAAATCATAGAAGTGATAGATATCACACGCATACATGTATGTGTTCTTAGATATGGAAGTAAAAGATATATTTTAAACTGTGCAAATTGCACCGCCCTCTACTTATGAATGTGGCAATATCAAAGAACGTTCTTAACTTTATGTCCTGTTGTTGCCAAGCAGATATATTGAACATCAAGGTACATCGATATACCATTCCTTTTTAGATAAATAATATACTTGTATTCTATTTTACTAAATCAAATCTCCATTACAAGCAGATGTAAGCGAATGTATCCTTTTACAAACAGGTACAAAACCCATTATTAGATAAATCTGGGAACTTACGATTGGTTGTTTTGTACTTTGTTCTCCAGTGGACTTGTACCAGGAAGGGAATACTCCTTGTCCATCGCCACTGTAAGTGGCTCTGGCAGCTATTTGGCCACCAGTGAGAAGGTCATAACAGCCAAACGAATAGGTAAGTTTGTTATGACAATTCCATAACGAGCTACTTTCATTACACGAGCAAAACCGATAAAAAAGCTACTTCTCTAATGGCAAAAATGATCTATTTTCATACAGCACCAGTCGTTGTCAAAGAATTAGCAACCCATCGTTTTTACAACATTAGTTTATATCAAGGTATGCAAATAGAAAAGGTCGCTAGGTGAACATTAAATCCAGGAAGTTTATGGCGTCCCCCGTCTACCAAATGGTTGTATGGTCTTAATGTATGACTCCATCTACTCCTGCAAAGTGCTATCTAGTAAGCTAATGTATTTCCTTCCTTTCTTTCGTTACAGTACCGGCGGCTCCGACAGCTGTAAAGGTATCTGAAGTGACGTCATATTCCATCGCCCTGTCCTGGGATGCTGCAGAGGGTGATGTTCACGGTTACGAAGTAACCGTTATCCCCATAGATGAGTGTCAAGTTACCGAAAACGTTACTACTGTTGAGGCTGAAATGGTCAGTACACATACAAATACATTCCGTACACACGTTGCGTTTTGTAGGAATATGCTAAGGATGTTGAGGAAGTCTGTAGATTTTGGTTTGTGTTTGATTGCCTGTCGTCTCCAATATTGCATCGTAACGTACAGAATGACTTTTTATCGTATGGCTGATGGGAAAATTGAATGATGTGAAGTCATTATGAGAACTTTGGCCGGATGTCACTGGTACGAGGGGACGTCAAAAATTAATGGAATTGGTTTTATAAGAAGCCAATTTCTTAATCGAATGAGTTGAAGTTTGGTTCAAAGGTTAAGGCACATATCTTCTTGAGACTATGCTATCTTAATTTGTTGTTCAGATTTCAGAGAATTTTTTTAATTTCACGTAAATTGAACCTCCCTTGTACTGCTCTTTGTTTCTGACGGTCTCCGAAGGGTGTGTTCATCTTTAAATTAACCCCGTTGCTCATGGAAATCTAAACAACAAATTGAGATATTTCAATCTAAAGAAGATATGATTTTATGCCTTTATTTTGTACCACATTTCAACTTATTCGATGATGAATTGAGCTTGTTATAAAACCTATCGCATTACATTTCGTCTTCCCCTAGTAGCAATTAGCAAATTTTAATTGGGTGAGGTACTGACTTTGATATATACTTGTTTCGACAGCAGGGATTCTGATAGAGGTAGTAAGCTTCCATTACTAGGTTTACGCTTTACATTAGCTAAGTTGTTAGCCTCCGATGCAGACTCCTCCCGGCTGTTTTCCTTTTCAATACATTTTTTTTCTTATTGCTGGCCGGGAAGCAATAAGAAAAAATGTAATAGTATAAAAACTGTAACTTGAAAAGGAAAACAGCCGGGAGGTGTCTGCATCGGAGGCCACTAAGTTGTATTGTTATTCTGTCGCCTAGGTCGATATTACGGGTTTGGATTCAGGTTGCAGATACAAGCTGATGGTCGTCACTTTTTCTGGAGAGTTGAGGAGTGAGGGAGTTTCTCTCGAACAAACGACATGTAAGTAAAAAAAAGTCGTGAAATGGTCATAAGTAGACTTTTCTATACCTTCAAAAGCTGTTTGATTTACCCTGCATTAATTAATAGCGTGTAATGAATATGAAATGTTAACATTTGACCACAGAATTTCTTGGCTGTCTTTATTGTAGGGCCCGCAAGTCCAGAAAATTTTCGAGTATCATCTGTCGTAGAGAGCACGATCACCGTAGCGTGGGATTCTCCTTCTAGTGGACTTTTCACCGAGTACATAGTCAACATCATGCCGGCACATGGACCCACCCCGGTCGTCTCCCTTACTCCGTCGGACGAGAGAGTGGTAAAAAAGCTATTTTCACTTTTATTGGCAGTGTAAATATAGCAGACAGCAATTTTGACATTCAATACGTCCCCAATTATCAAAGAGAGAGATTTTTCTACATACATTTTATTATTTATTTTTGTATCAAGTGATAACGGTTGCAAACCTCAATGGTGTATAATAAAACATAGGTTAGAAGAATATTGCAAGTCTTGGAGGTTGAAAGTCAATCTTAAAAAGACAAAAATTACTGTTTTCACAAAGGGAGGTCGTTATCATGTATTTTGTATCTGTATGTCTGTATTATACCGATAGGGCATGAATGTACAATAAAGGTTATCATTATCATAATTATCAATAAATGTTAAGATGATATCCTGAATTTCATAAGAGCAGAATTATTACTAACCCGACAGTGCATTGTTGTAAATACTTATATGGTCATCCATTCCACATGAAAAAAATATGTCGTGGTTTTTTTTTCAACGATGAGAATTGGCATTTTGCTCCTGAATATATCTTCTGTAGAGGAGACAAAACTGAAATTTGAAATGAATAGCTCTTGATGAAGGCAGCCTTAGAAAATTCACCATCTCGTTAAGTTTGAATTATGCAGATAAGCACAGTGAGTTGTATTCAGCAGATGTCTTCTGTTAATGATCGCCCAAAATGTGCATATTGTACCAACAGGTTACTTTTGCAGATTTGCACTCGAACAGAGATTATAATATCACCTTGCGGGTAATATCCGGCGAACAAGACGGGGAGCCATTGACGATCTCGACGAAAACTAGTAAGGCGTTTTGTACAATATTCTGAAAAATGTACTATGATGATAAAAATACACAGTTAACCAAGAACCGACCGTGCTAGTTGGAAGTACAGAGACTTTCAAGTTATTCATGTCATATCCTGACTGCCTTTTCCTAGACCAATACATTTATGGCATTTTGCACGAGAGAACTCGCGTCATTGCAGAGGCAAACACTCAGTGCTGTGCATCCTGAGTATCATACTATTCATTGCATAATGCATAATCTGTTCCCTACATAGATTAGCTTAAGTAACTTGCTGTTCAGAGTAGTTAAGTAACCTTTCCACGCAGTGTACCAGTAACGATCGTGGCCCTATAAGGTTTCACTTAATTCTATCCTTCTCTTCTTTCTTTCTTGAACAGTATTGGGATGGCCATTAATTGTCCTTACCCTATTCAGCTTCGGACTTCCAGGATAGGTATAAACTACGGCAGTTATGCTAATGAAGTGATCATTTAATTGATGCAAACCAGCTCTTTATTTTGGCAAAGTTTCAGGAGCAAGCCTAATAGAGTATATCGTTGACATTTTTTCCTGCAGACCTGTACTACTATTTCCCCATGAATACAAAAGTGGCCGATGGTATATACGGAACGCATCTCCACGCACCACTGACTGTATACGGCGAAGTCAACCTCGTTAAGGTAAATCATAGTTGGCCGGAAGGATTGTTTAAAACGTCTGTCTTATCATTGTAAATTGCATTGTTATTAAATCAATTAAATCCTACATTCAAGAATCGGTTTGAAGATGTCTATATTAATCTCTTGTCAGACATGTAGCAAGAAACGATTACTAGGCATATTCTATGCCATTGCTCTCCAACCCTTTAACATTTGGCCAAGTCATTGCAAGATACATTTTCAGGGTTATTTCTTTCAACAGCAAATTCAATATAATAAAACGGATCTCTTGTGGTGGCTATTCCTGACACTGATTGAAATAGAACTAAATTGCCTGATGGCCACAGTTATTCCATTAAATCATTACGTTTTCACATTTGCTCTTCCACTGTTTCACAAGGCACATGTCTGTGTCTACCTACTGAATTAAGGGCTTCATGACATGATATTCTTAAAACTCTTTTCAGGGTTGGCTAGACGATGCTGCAAGTTTCCGCATCGGTCAAGGGAGGATGGAAACAGAACATGGAAGCTCCATGAGTATGTGTATAGCAAGTGAAACATACTGTGACACTGGGTACGCGACATATTTCTGGTTCAACCCCGGGAAGACTTCCTTATTTTCAACCGTACCCGGTGACGGCATCGACCTCTATGGTATCAAACTAGGTCAGTGCTGAGATATTGAACATGTTCATAGCGTGCTTGTTACTTACCCCCCCCCCCGGCGGCGGTCGACCGATGATGATGATGATGTTGACTTAAACGAGACAAATTTCGACATATTCTATGCCATTGTTCTCCAACACTTTGATATCTGGCCAAGTTATTGCAAGATATGTGCAAGATATTAACTATTCAATATCAACAGCCAATTCAATATCACAAAACGTATTTCACGAAAGGGAAAATGGTACCTTACTACTCCTACTTAGATTTGCCACATTTGGGTGATTGGTGAGGTGGTGTTGCACCATTGTTTTATGAAACAAAACGACCGATGACGTAATGTGTCCGGATACTCAAGTGTTATAGGTGTTCAGTCATGCTGACGAAGGCTGTAGTATAGACGGCTAAATCTTTGGAGTGTTTTGTTTGATGTTTTGGAATGTAGTTCAACTGCTCTACTTTGCCAATCACCTTCACAAATGCGCTTTAATAATTGAGTGACAGGCGGACCCTGCTCATCCTCAAATGTTTTATGTAACAGACTTAGTTGAGCTCAAACTTAAAGTATTCATAAACACATGATGTTTTGTTAATTGCGTTAACGCCGTTTTCTCCATTCTTACCTTGTTATTCCAGCTAACAATGCGGCACATCCGGGGTTTCTCGTCACCAGCCCAAGTGCCAGCAGAAGTACCTTTCGGCTTCAGATGACTGTGGACCATACAATGTATCAGGCGTTCGTACCTCTACCGGACGACTGGTGGTCTCACGTCTCCTTCGTGCGTACAAATGAAGGAAAAGCAGTCATGTAAGTTTGAAGTTGAAATTAGACCGCATACCTTGCCGGAAAAGACATTACCGAAACGTCAACATGAGAACTAAAATCCTTCGTGCAAGGTTGTAATTAGCAAAATAAATTAATTCAATTATCATGATTTATCATATATCTTTTATGGACAAAAAATATAAATAAAGCTAGTAATGTAAGTAGATCTTTGGGCTCTGATCACTTTTTGACTAGATTGGTACAACACTTTTGAGACCACACATTAAGTATACTTTGCTTTCAATGAGAACCTTTTTTGGTGAAAAGATAGATCTTGATTATTGTTGAAAAATGCTTATACACAATGACGTTCATAGCACTTAGTCCTTCAATAGTTGAAGGTCTAGGTTCTTGTATATTCCACAGGCCTTGGGGGGATAGATACAGTGTATTTGAATTTTTCTTGCTTTTTCTTTTAGCCGACGTGAACAATACAGTACTGATTTTAAATGCGGTATCATGTATATGTAACATCTTTTAAAGAACATTATATCTGATTTCAACAAATGCGACCGCTTGTACTGTCTTTTCTAGAGGTGTCAACGGGATCGAAGTGTCTGACGTCACGAGTACCTCCGTACAGGGTGTTGATGACGACACAGACACCTGGCTGTTCATTGGTCCAACCGACGAACAACCCGTCTCTTGCACTGTTACATTCGACCAGGTGCTGTTTTACCAAAGAGGGATACACCCACCTGTACACCTACTTGGTAAGTCGATCTGAAGGACGTCCATGCCCAACTGTGTGTCATTTGAAGAGTGGGGTCGTGTGTGTGTGTGTGTGTATGTGTGTGTGTGTATGTGTGTGTGTGTTGGGGGGTGGGGGGTGTGACGGTAGGGTGTTTGGCCCGGAACCCAGTGGCCCCGGGTTCGAATCTCCTGACTGGAGTGGAAAGAATGACAACATTCACTGCATGATCAGTAAGTGAGGAGATAGTGACGATAATGACGAGAACTTCAATAATTAAGCTATATATCTAATCTATTCATCTGTTGCAGCAGTATAGGTATGCAGATTATAATGTAATTTTAATGGTTGATGAGAAATTTAATCCTTTTTGGGCGTTGAATAATGAGGATATTTTCACTTCGTTTCGTTCTGTTGTAAATTATACAACTTATACACGCACAGTCAGGCCAGTTTCACAAAAGGATTCTCATGTTTGTTTGTCTTCATTCCATTAATTCCCTTCTCCAGCTGTAGGAATTGGACACAAGTTGCAGATAGAACAGCCAAACAAACCGCACATGAATGGCGACCTAACTTGTCGAGCGATTGGCAACATCACGACAACCGATTCCGGATTGATACTGGGAACTACTGGATATTTGAATTGTGGAAACAAGTAAGGACAAAAGAAAGACGTTATTTGATGGAGGAGGGGGATGACACTTTGATATCAATTTAAAGGCTGGAAGCAACTGAAGACGATCAGTTTCATGTCTTGTTTTTGATGGTGCTTTTTTGCATATTTCTTTTTCATGACATCACAATTCTTGAAGAAGAATGGATTTGTAACTAGTACTGCACATCAGTATGTACCTTGAATTTCCTCTCTGAGCTATTGAAGTTTTGCATTCGATCTCGCAGTAAGACGTTGGTATTTGTTGGTATTTTCAAAATGAAACTGAAAATGAAAATGATACATAAAAGTGACATACTTTCGTGTTCCATGTATAACAGCCCTGATACGTTTTGTCCTTTCCTGCAGGTATATGTCGTGCGTAGGTAGCACCGTCTACTGTCCTCGTGGATTCAGCCTTGTTTTTTGGCTCAAGGTACAATGTGACGGCGATGCCAGCAATAGAACGGTCATCAGTAATATGGGAGAGTTGTCCCCCGAAATTAGCAGGGGAGTCCGCGTTGTGTACCACCCTGGCAGCCAAGAGTTGGTGTCGACCATGGCGAGTAGGGATGGGGACGTGTACGAAGCACGGGCAACTATTCCGCTTGAGACATGGACTGAGATACGGGTAATAAAGATATCCATTGCTTACATTTCCATACGAATATTCAAACGCAGCGGACAAATTCATATTTCTGTTGCGTCTAGGCAACCCTTGCATAAGAAAAATTACCTTTTACATACATCTACACTTCTAAAAAGAAGCATTTGACTCTACTGGATTAGCTTAGATTATCACTTTTGTCCATTATGTATATTTTGACTATGCATTGTATATATTTTACTGTATATGTCTCAAACATGTTAGTTAGGTTCATGTGAGATGACCTGTACCTAGCTAGCCTTTCGAGGCACGATTTTACAATAATGGTCTTCATTCATTCGGTAATTTTAATGGTTCATTGCCCCATGGTATAGAGCGTTTAGACTTTGAAGCATGACATAAATTCACCAAAAGTCGTAAAATGTCCTGAAAATATTGCTAAGCCCGTCGGTTTTATTCGAAAGTTGAACTGTGACCGTATAATAGACACTCTGAAAAATCTTTGCGCTATTTCAGTACACAAAGTTGGACGCTTAACAGCATAAGTTAATCCTCTGCCCCTTCTCAAGCTGAAATGACCCAAAGCCTATGTTAGGTGCAATATGACGTCGGCAACGGGGTCAAAGGTGCCCGGTAGCCGATATCGGCCCCCGTCTAAGTTTTATGTCAAAGTATGAATGCATTGCGGTTGTATGATAAATTTGCTACTGATTTTACTAATGATCTATGATCTTTTCGCACAGGTCGTCGGATCAAATGAAGGATCGACACTCATTGTAGGAAGCCTGGAGTCCGTCGGCGTGAAAATCGCGTCTTTTGGTGAACTGACTGATGACAAGGAAACGACATTGATGATAGGAAGCGATAGAAAAGGTTCGTTTTAGTAGACGTAAAATTCCTTAAAGTTTTATGGTTTTTCCACTTATGCCATAGTTAAATATGTCCTATCAATTTATGATAGAGCAGTCACATAAACTGTTAGTGTACGCTCAATTCAAGGAGGTTGATACATTTGGTATCATATCTTTGGTAACGATTTTTTAAGAATAATTTTTTATCTATCTATAGAGTGCCCAATCTCAGGCTACGTCAGTTTTAAAGGAGTTTGCTACAAGTACTTCGCTGAGGAGAAGACGTACGATGAGGCCAGACAGACGTGTGCTGCAGATAGCGGGCTGTTAGCCATGCCGAAAGACAGTGAGACCAACGACTTTATCTTCGATCTGGGGGACGGATATCGCTGGCTTGGGCTAAATGACATCGACAGCGAAGGCCAGTGGGTATTTGAGGACGGCCAAACCCTGGTGTCGGTCGGATATTCCAGCTGGAGTCCAAACGAGCCGAATAATACTCACGACGGTGGAGAAGACTGCGCCCATATTTTTACTGGAGCCATGTGGAACGATGCACAATGCAGTCGCCCCTACGGATTCATATGTCAGATATATGCAGATCAAGGTATATATGCGTCAGAAATACTCAGCACAATTGGTCTAACTATGCAGCTATGTCATTGGATTGATGTTAATTGTACATGTACAGGATTGGAATACTGTTGTCATTTAACTTAACAATTCAGTCCAACTGAACATATCATCATACGATTTAATGAAAGTGCGCCGATATAGGTTGGGATGAACTATTGCGACCCTTTTTACAAGTCTAAGCAAACGTCTTAACTGTTTTTGTTATTGCCTTTACGTCTTGCGTGTCACAAGTCATATGGATGAAAAAAGTAATTAAGCACTTCTATCGCTGAGAAATCATTTTCATTTCTTTTTCACTGCAGGCTGTCAATATGGTTACTCATACCTCGCGCATACTGACCGGTGTTACCGTGCCTACGATGACGGAAAGACCTACGACGAGGCTTTGGCGACCTGTCAGGCAGATGTAGGCACTCTGGCAATGCCTCGGGACGACACCACCAACGACTTTCTCATCGCTTTGAAAAATGCCGCGAACAGGGATACGTGGTTCTATTTGGGGCTGGACCGGAGGGGTGGATCGTGGACTTACGTGGATGGCGGGGAGCTGAGTTACACTGACTGGGCTGACGGAGAGCCGAGCGGGGGAGGTAGCGAGGAGTGCGGGGATATCTTTCCGGGAAGCGACAGCCGTAGGGATAAGTGGAATGACACGCCCTGTTCTACAAACAGTGGCTTCATCTGTGAAGCAGAGAAGGGTAAGTAGATGGTCCGTAAATGTCAAGGTTATCGTGACATGTCTATACGAAGGGAAATCAGAAAGTATGTGTGTGTGGCATGTGTGTGTGTGTGGTTATGTGTGCTGTATGTGTGCATGTATGTGTGCATGGTGTGTGTGCATGGTGTGTGTGTGTGTGTGTGTGTGTGTGTGTGTGTGTGTGTGTGTGTGTGTGTATGTATGTGTGTGTGGTGTTTGTGTGTGATGCGTGTGTTTGTGGTGTCCTGAACCACTTGACCGATATAGGAGGTTAAAAACAATAATGATTGAATAACAAATTGAGATATTTCAGTCTCAATAAGAGATGCACCTTTTTTTCCATTTGTGCCACATTCAAACTCATTCTAGACAAAATTGAACCTGACAATTATGGCATCACTTTCTGACTTCTCTCGTAGTTGGGCCTGGTTACTTGTTCAGCATGGGTTATTGAGTCGTAAATATAATACAGCTAATGAGACAGCTGTCGCCTTAGGTGTCAATGTAGCTATGGGGAAGACAGCGTTCCAAACAAGCACCAAGGCTGGGGCCGACGCCAGCCGTGCCGTGGACGGGAACACGAACACCGACTCCACCGCTGGGTCCTGTACACACTCCGATGGAATCGAAGATAATCCCCGTTGGTGGGTGGATCTTGGCCATTCGTATACAGTGGACAGGTACGTGTAAGAGACCGTGTTATTTTGTAAGCTAAATTAAACTAAACTGAACTGAACTAAGAAAATAAATAAATAAAACTAGAAAGGCAACATTTGCCAGCAAATACAGCATGTTTAGCATTACTCCTCGCTATGCAAAAAATGGACTCTCCCAAAATAACAATGGACCATTCTAAAATACTTGCACTAAAAAAATGAATCACCCAGTCCAAAATTGAGTCTTCCAGTAGCACCTCAACACAATATGGACCAGTCCACAACCATATTCGCTTATTGATTAACAAATACACTTCTGCTAACAAATGGACTTTTTCATAATCATTCCAGCTCAAAATTGAAAGAAATAATTAAAGAATCCTCCCCTTGCAAGAATGGGATATTCCGTGCCATTTCCATGTAAACCAGTCGAAAAATATCCGCTGAAAATTACACTCTTGCGCATAATCAACCCAGTTCAAAATTGATTTAAAAAAGATCAACCCCAGGGAAGAATGAAGTTTTCCATAGTATACATATGAAGATTTGACAGGAGAAGAAGGAAATGACCAAAAACAACATATTTGAGTCAATTCCAAGTCACCGAGAGGGTTTTGATATAATATTTGTAATATGTTTGAACTATTTTGATTAAAAGAATGTCTAAGTCACAATAGTTCTAAAGTGTTCAAACAATTAGAATTGAAACTTGTAACATGTTTGAACTTATTTCACATACGTTGGAAACATTTCGAACGTAACTACACAAAAATCTCTTTATTTAGAACAGTTTCAAACCATCTATCCAAATGTTTCAATGTTCGAACAATTTGTAACAAAAGATTTTCACAATTGCCACCATAAACGAAGGTGCTAAGTCCTCCTGTGTGTTTCTGCCTATTTTCGGTGGCCGCGCTAGACCACCAGCGGATTTGTTTTGACGGAGCGTCACCCGCGCGCGACGATGTACACTGTTCGGCACCGCTAATATCCGGCATTTTCCCGCTCCAAAACACTCCACAAGACCCACGTTTTTAGTGTTTTGCCTCGTGTTCAACACGATTCGATTTGCATTACTAACGGGACGAAAATGTTATGATAGAAAAAAAATTCACCCCGTCCCGGCGTCCGTCCCAAAAACATGAACGACATGAAAATATATTTTCTTACAGATTCAATCACGAAAATCAACAGCATGGGATTCCAAATTTTCGCAACGGCCGACCATTTATCATGGTTGAACTTCCTTCCAATGCGTGCGATAGATAAACATTCCCGGCACATGATAGTCACTAGTACCAGACTAACGCAAGCTAATGATATTAATAGGGAGAAAGTTTGTCAGTGAAGTTTGGCCACCAGAGGGTACATTCATTTAACGTTACAAGCTAGCGCAAACGGGCGAATCATTTACCTTACCGGGGACTGACTCTACTGGCCTAATCATTCCTTTTTTGCCGAATTCTACGATCCATACGCCCGTACGTAGGACATGTAGGAAGGCCTGGTGGACGCTACACATCACGGGAGACGCGTGTTGGTCCGAGACAGACAGCGGCGTGCTTTCGATCGCGTAGCGGCGACGCACCGCTGCGACAACGTGCAGGACCAAAACGCCTGTACCCACGGTGAGACCGTGTGTTTTGCGCGGCATGCCCCGAATCCGTCTACCATTGCTGAATGTAGCCCGATTCATAGAGGTCTATTTTGTAAGCATTATTTCATGTACCCCTCAGCGTGAGAATTCCTTGTGCAACACTTCGCTACATTATACATGTAATTAGATTAACCCAATTGACCAATCAGGTGATCGCAAGGCTCACAGGCATGCAGGGCCAGGTGCAAGGCACTTGGGGTCAATGACCTTTAGGTCATATGTAGTATTGAAAGTGACAGAAGTGGCAAATATTGTCAAGAAAGCCCAAAATAAATCGTTTTGAATATATGTATGCCAAAAATGGGAATGTAGTCCTTTAAATATTTGTTCAAGCCACATATACAGCAAATTTCAGGTCATTCGGTTGAAATACCAGGGCGCAGGAGGCCAAGATATGCTAAAAATAGCCTAAAAACCTCAATAAAATCACTTTCAAGGTCAATATCAAAAAAAGGAAAAGAACGTACATTGGTTTTTGCCTACATTACCTCTGTACCAAATTTCAGGTCATTTGGTCAAAAAATGACAGAGATGAATCGATTTGAAGATTTGACAGGAGAAGAAACATGAGTAACTAGAAAGGCAACATTTGCGAGCAAATACAGCATGTTTAGCCATACTCCTCGCCATGCAAAAAATGGACTCTCCCAAAATAACAATGGACCATTCTAAAATACTTGCACTAAAAAAATGAATCACCCCAGTCCAAAATTGAGTCTTCCAGTAGCACCTCAACACAATATGGACCAGTCCACAACCATATCCACTAATTGATTAACAAATACACTTCTGCTAAAAAATGGACTTTTTCATAATCATTCCAGCTCAAAATTGAAAAATAATTAAAGAATCCTCCCCTTGCAAGAATGGGATATTCCGTGCCATTTCCATGTAAACCAGTCGAAAAATATCCGCTGAAATTACACTCTTGCGCATAATCAACCCAGTTCAAAATTGAATTAAAAAAGATCAACCCCAGGGAAGAATGAAGTTTTCCATAGTATACATATGAAGATTTGACAGGAGACGAAGGAAATGACCAAAAACAACATATTTGAGTCAATTCAAAGTCACCGAGAGGGTTTTGATATAATATTTGTAATATGTTTGAACTATTTTGATTAAAAGAATGTCTAAGTCACAATAGTTCTAAAGTGTTCAAACAATTAGCATTGAAACTTATAACATGTTTGAACTTATTTCACATACGTTGGAAACATTTCGAACGTAACTACACAAAAATCTCTTTATTTAGAACAGTTTCAAACCATCTATCCAAATGTATCAATGTTCGAACAATTTGTAACAAGAGATTTTCACAATTGCCCTCATAAACGAAGGTGCTAGAGTCAATTCCATGTCACCGAGAGGGTTTTCAGGTAATATTGCTAGTGAGTTCAAACAATTTTAGATAAAAGACTATTCAAGTCAAAAAAGTTCTAAATTGTTCAAACAATCAAGAATGAAAGTTTGAACATGTTTGAACTTACTTATATATGTTAGAACTATTTGGAAAGTAATTGCACAAATATCTCTTTATTTAGAACAATTTTCAAACATCTATGTGATTGTTTCACAATTCGAACATGTTGGAACAATTTGAATCATTTTTCAAATGGTAGATTTGGGTTATTGCCCCCATAAAAGTAGGTGCTAATCACACTCTATTGTCTGCCTCTGTATATTTTTAGATTTCACGTCTGGACTTTTGTCTTCAGGTGTCTATGAATGGCACCCAGGCCTAATCCCCTATACTTTGAAGGGATGTGTGAATTGCCCTGTTCCCATCCCACTGACCCAGTTATACCATGTTGTTATGATGTTGGAACATGTAGGAACAAATGATCAACCTATTTTCCAACAGTTTCGAAAATAATACAAATAACATGTGCAATGTTAGAAATTTGTCTAACATCTTGGAACACAGCAGAAACTATTCAGAACATCACATGAATGTTGGAAATTGTTCTAAACAATCACTTATCTCCCTTAGATTGTTACAAAGGTTTTACAAATGTTAGAACAAAAGGCAACAAACACCCTCTCGGTAATGTGGAATCGACTCTAAGTCCTCCTGTGTGTTTCTGCCTATTTTCGGTGGCCGCGCTAGACCACCAGCGGATTTGTTTTGACGGAGCGTCACCCGCGCGCGACGATGTACACTGTTCGGCACCGCTAATATCCGGCATTTTCCCGCTCCAAAACACTCCACAAGACCCACGTTTTAGTGTTTTGCCTCTTGTGCAACACGATTCGATTTGCATTACTAACGGGACGAAAATGATAGAAAAAATTCACCCCGTCCCGGCGTCCGTCCCAAAAACATGAACGACATGAAAATATATTTTCTTACAGATTCAATCACGAAAATCAACAGCATGGGATTCCAAATTTTCGCAACGGCCGACCATTTATCATGGCTGAACTTCCTTCCAAGGCGTGCGATAGATAAACATTCCCGACACATAATAGTCACTAGTACCAGACTAACGCAAGCTCATGATGATAATAGGGAGAAAGTTTGTCAGTGAAGTTTGGCCACCAGAGGGTACATTCATTTAACGTTACAAGCTAGCGCAAAGGGGCGAATCATTGACCTTACCGGGGACTGACTCTACTGGCCTATTAAAATCATTCCTTTTTTGCCGAATTCTACGATCCATACGCCCGTACGTAGGACATGTAGGAAGGCCTGGTGGTGGACGCTACACATCACGGGAGACGCGTGTTGGTCCGAGACAGACAGCGGCGTGCTTTCGATCGCGTAGCGGCGACGCACCACTGCGACAACGTGCCGGACCAAATGTATGAAGTCGGCGGCAGAGAGAGATCATCAATCAATTTTGACAGGAGTGTCGCGCCAGTCTGAGGAGAAACGATCTCCCGTGTTGTGTTGAAGAATTTGGAGTTTGAAAATATCTGGAATAACTAATGCTAGAATAAACATTCACAAAATCATTGATTTAACTTGTTTTCTGTTATAAAATTTCCTAAACTGCAATTTAACCACTGAGTTTAAGGGAACATGGTGTTTTCCCGATAATCACGTTAAATGTTTATGTCCGGTCTTTCCTCCTCGTAAGCAAACTTCTAGCTTGGCCAGGTGCAAGGCACTCGGGGTCAACGACCTGTAGGTCATATGTAGTATTGAAAGTGACAGAAGTGGCAAATATTGTCAAGAAAGCCCAAAATAAATCGTTTTGAATATATGTATGCCAAAAATGGGAATGTAGTCCTTTAAATATTTGTTTAAGCCACATATACAGCAAATTTCAGGTCATTCGGTTGAAATACCAGGGCGCAGGAGGCCAAGATATGCTAAAAATAGCTTAAAAACCTCGATAAAATCACTTTCAAGGTCAATATCAAAACAAGGAAAAGAACGCACATTGGTTTTTGCCTACATTACCTCTGTACCAAATTTCAGGTCATTTGGTCAAAAAATGACAGAGATGAATCGATTTGAAGATTTGACAGGAGAAGAAGAAGAAGAAGAAGAAGAAGAAGAAGAAACATGAGAGAAAACAATATGTTTAGCCATACTTATGGCTAAACATAACTAGAAAGGCAACATTTGCGAGCAAATACAGCATGTTTAGCCATACTCCTCGCCATGCAAAAAATGGACTCTCCCAAAATAACAATGGACCATTCTAAAATACTTGCACTAAAAAAATGAATCACCCCAGTCCAAAATTGAGTCTTCCAGTAGCACCTCAACACAATATGGACCAGTCCACAACCATATCCACTAATTGATTAACAAATACACTTCTGCTAAAAAATGGACTTTTTCATAATCATTCCAGCTCAAAATTGAAAGAAATAATTAAAGAATCCTCCCCTTGCAAGAATGGGATATTCCGTGCCATTTCCATGTAAACCAGTCGAAAAATATCCGCTGAAAATTACACTCTTGCGCATAATCAACCCAGTTCAAAATTGAATTAAAAAAGATCAACCCCAGGGAAGAATGAAGTTTTCCATAGTATACATATGAAGATTTGACAGGAGACGAAGGAAATGACCAAAAACAACATATTTGAGTCAATTCAAAGTCACCGAGAGGGTTTTAATATAATATTTGTAATATGTTTGAACTATTTTGATTAAAAGAATGTCTTCACGGTGAAGTCACAATAGTTCTAAAGTGTTCAAACAATTAGAATTGAAACTTATAACATGTTTGAACTTATTTCACATACGTTGGAAACATTTCGAACGTAACTACACAAAAATCTCTTTATTTAGAACAGTTTCAAACCATCTATCCAAATGTTTCAATGTTCGAACAATTTGTAACAAAATATTTTCACAATTGCCCTCATAAACGAAGGTGCTAAGTCCTCCTGTGTGTTTCTGCCTATTTTCGGTGGCCGCGCTAGACCACCAGTGGATTTGTTTTGACGGAGCGTCACCCGCGCGCGACGATGTACACTGTTTGGCACCGCTAATATCCGGCATTTTCCCGCTCCAAAACACTCCACAAGACCCACGTTTTTAGTGTTTTGCCTCTTGTGCAACACGATTCGATTTGCATTACTAACGGGACGAAAATTATAGAAAAAATTCACCCCGTCCCGGCGTCCGTCCCAAAAACATGAACGACATGAAAATATATTTTCTTACAGATTCAATCACGAAAATCAACAGCATGGGATTCCAAATTTTCGCAACGGCCGACCATTTATCATGGCTGAACTTCCTTCCAAGGCGTGCGATAGATAAACATTCCCGGCACATAATAGTCACTAGTACCAGACTAACGCAAGCTCATGATGATAATAGGGAGAAAGTTTGTCAGTGAAGTTTGGCCACCAGGGGGTACATTCATTTAACGTTACAAGCTAGCGCAAAGGGGCGAATCATTGACCTTACCGGGGACTGACTCTACTGGCCTAATCATTCCTTTTTTGCCGAATTCTACGATCCATACGCCCGTACGTAGGACATGTAGGAAGGCCTGGTGGTGGACGCTACACATCACGGGAGACGCGTGTTGGTCCGAGACAGACAGCGGCGTGCTACCACCCGCCTTTGATC
This sequence comes from Branchiostoma lanceolatum, assembly GCF_035083965.1. NCBI lineage: Eukaryota > Metazoa > Chordata > Leptocardii > Amphioxiformes > Branchiostomatidae > Branchiostoma > Branchiostoma lanceolatum. The sequence goes on along the minus strand of NC_089738.1, from coordinate 4,661,424 downwards.
ATGTATGAAGTCGGCGGCAGAGAGAGATCATCAATCAATTTTGACAGGAGTGCCGTGCCAGTCTGAGGAGAAACGATCTCCCGTGTTGTGTTGAAGAATTTGGAGTTTGAAAATATCTGGAATAACTAATGCTAGAATAAACATTCACAAAATCATTGATTTAACTTGTTTTCTGTTATAAAATTTCCTAAACTGCAATTTAACCACTGAGTTTAAGGGAACATGGTGTTTTCCCGATAATCACGTTAGATGTTTATGTCCGGTCTTTCCTCCTCGTAAGCAAACTTCCAGCTTGGCCACGTGCAAGGCACTCGGGGTCAATGACCTGTAGGTCATATGTAGTATTGAAAGTGACAGAAGTGGCAAATATTGTCAAGAAAGCCCAAAATAAATCGTTTTGAATATATGTATGCCAAAAATGGGAATGTAGTCCTTTAAATATTTGTTCAAGCCACATATACAGCAAATTTCAGGTCATTCGGTTGAAATACCAGGGCGCAGGAGGCCAAGATATGCTAAAAATAGCCTAAAAACCTCAATAAAATCACTTTCAAGGTCAATATCAAACAAAGGAAAAGAACGCACATTGGTTTTTGCCTACATTACCTCTGTACCAAATTTCAGGTCATTTGGTCAAAAAATGACAGAGATGAATCCATTTGAAGATTTGACAGGAGAAGAAGAAGAAGAAGAAACATGAGAGAAAACAATATGTTTAGCCATACTAATGGCTAAACATAAAAACAATATGTTGAGCCATACTAGGTATGGCTAAACATAATGAAATAAGATAAAGCAGAACTGGTCGCAAATAGCCATTGTATAATTAGCGGACTAGCACCACCCATCACTGTACAGAACACTGGTTCATTTAAGTGTCAAAAGATGAAGTTGAAGATATTCTTCAAGTCATATGTCTCTATAATTGCATTTATTATAATAAAAACATAGACATAAGAGATACAAGGGCAAAAACGATCTTATTGGTATGTGTGTATGTATATCTTAAATGTTATATTTCCTGTAAACGTACAAGCAGTTGACTTATTAGCTTGTGGAGCTCTCGACGCAATGGAAGTTGAATTAATATGAGCCAATCAATAACTCTCAAGATAAAGATCCTGATAATACCATCGATTGTTTTTTTTACAATTTGATGCGGTGTTTGAGACATTCAAGCATAACACATATCAAAACCAATCGGCATTGATTTTTTTTTAAATCGTCTATAGAGTAGTGATCTTCAACCGCCTGGACTGTTGCTCGGAGCGACTCAACCCCTTCAACATCCACATTGGGGATTCCGACCAGGTCAGCACGAACCCAAAGTGTGGTGGTGATCACCAAATCGACGTGACCCAGCCGTCCATGACTATCCCCTGCCGTGGGATGACGGGGCGGTACGTGGGCGTCCGTCTTCCCGGTCCCTCCCGAATTCTGACGCTCTGTGAAGTTCAAGTCGTTTCACTGTCTCCAGGTAAGCTTTTGATACATTCACTTGACATGATTACGTCATCATTCATATTTCCCCCGTACCATTCCCTAGTAGAATACCCGGCCTGACACGGTTCTGACCGCTCCCACTGTTGAGTTTTACTATGTGCCAGGCTGGAGGCCTGCCCGCTTTAGCCCGGTACGTACCTCCACCCTCGTGGGGACTCCTCCTTGGGGTATCACCATGTTGATGATATGTTGATGTTGGTTTTCAAGTCAAACTAGAATACGTAACCAAAAAAAAAAAAGTCACTTTAGAGCACTGATAGTAATGCATAAAGTGACAATGGAGTAAGTTATTAATACATACAGTACATGCATACCATATTGAGATATGCAGCTAACTTGATTCCAACACATCTATGTCCTCAGGAGCTCAGCTGGTAGGCCTGTGGCCATTAAACGCGGAGTCTGGCGCATCAGATGTAACCGGAAACGGAAATGACGGGGTAGCAACAGGAACCCAGTTAGCCCCAGGTCCGTTTGGAGACTCCGACGGCGCTTTCCTGTTTTCAGGGACTGCAGATTCATACCTTGACATTCCTAACAATGGCAGGCTAGATGTGCGCTACTCCTACACCATGCTGGCTCACGTATATGCCACTGGTTCCACGGGGCCGATCTTAACCTATGTCACGGACAACAATGATTTTGGAGTTCACTGGTTTCAGATGGATCCACAGCAAGTGCTTAACCGGTGCGTTCACACACCTTAGAATAACTATTCTCTTAGAAGGGCATCACACTGTGGCAAACGACTACACGATTTTAAAAGAAAATATACAGGATAGCAAAATTGTAACATAGAATTTCTCCAACCTGCTCACCCATACCGATAAGTTTATACCGACAATAAGTATATTGCAAATTCCTGCCCGAAGGCTAATTGCAAACAACATACATAAAATAATAGGGTACAAAATAGGTATAAAAGCGACTAGACTGGACTATACAACGTAATTGTCTATAACTAGTGAAGGGTTTGACTTCTCTTTTGTAAACAATGGAAGACGTTCTGTCCCACCTTTTCTATAATTTGCGGGGTTTGGTATTTAAAAGAAGAATGGTCTTTTCTTTGTCTGTAAGCTTAGAGAATTTCGGATAGATTTTAGTGGTCTGAATAAACAAATCATTTCGTGCAATATCATGAAATGAACAGTTTGAAATAAAGTGTATTTCGTCTTCCACGGCATTTGTACTGCAATACTTACAAAGTCTTTCGTATATAGGTAATGTTCTATACCGGCCTCTTTATATTTCAAGAGGATAAGCACTGACTCTAATTTTGCTAATGGTTGAGCGTAGGTCAAAATTTGCAAGATCAAAATATTCCTCTATGTTGAACATGGTTTTACATTTTGCATAAAATCTTAACTTACCTCTGTCGGTTATATATTACAACGTATATGCTCCCACGTCATGCTGATAACAAGCAAGAGTGTACGTATCTCATTCTTGAGGATTAACAATGTGACTTTCTCTGTTTCAGAGCGGTTGGAAGGCACGGAATTAACATTTCGCCTTACCCACAAACGAGTGTGCTCACTCAGAACGCTTGGAGTTACGTTGGCGCATCCTACAACAGCGTCACGGGGATGGCAGCCCTCTGGAGCAACGGTGAACTAGTCGCTGAAACGTACGTTGGAGTTGCAGAATTAAAAACTCAGTACCCCATCCGGGTGGCAGTGAGGGTCAGGGACGGAGACCCCCGGTTCTTCGCGGGTCGAATAGCCTGCCTGCAGCTGTACAACTACGCCATGACACCAGGACAGATTGAAGCAGCACGGGATAAGTGTAAAGCAAGCGGTGAGTCAAGGATCTTAAAGTATAGATAAACATGTAAATCAACGCTGTGTATTTAGAATATCGTGCATAATTTGGCAGTCATTGCAGTCTGTTACCAACACCTCCATATAAGAGGAAAACTAGTATACATCGATGTCTTCCTAATCAAATTAATCTATGCCACTAGCACAGTATGACGTTACTACTAGTCTAATTTCCCGCAACTTGTAGTTACAACAGCTTTTATACATTATGCGAATTGTATCATAATTTGCATAATACCCATTGTAGTTCTTACCTATTCATATGACTACATGATTCACAAGCATAATATTGGTATCCTTTAATGGGAAGGTATCAAAGCATGTCCTACCTAATCTGACGACGACACAGGTTTACGCCCACTTCTTCGTAAGGTCATGACGTCACCAGATAGAGTTCACACACTGGTTTAAGTTTGTTACTTTGACACGGAAAGTATGCCATAGCATGTGTTGCAATATTGTGCCTAAGATAAAAGATAGAGCCTCTTTTCCTTGATTTCTACGGTTACAAACCTAACTATTTGTGTATTTATCAGAGTTTCATCTTTTTTCAAACAGATAAAGACGATGAGCGTGTGAAGCCCATCCTTCCAAGCCTATCCATTGCAGACTTCCAGTTTAAGGAGTACGCTCTAACTCCAGCACAGTTGAGGACCATCGATTCCTACTTAGGTAATACACAATATTTCGAATCAATTCGATAGTCATATCTATTGAAAACAATGTCGTGTGGCGCAAGTGGTAGAGCACGCGGCTGTCAAACAATGGGACCCAGGATCTAATCCCGGGTTGTGCCCAGAGACATGTCCGAACTTGCGCCCCGACTTTGTGCCCTTAGGAAAGGCACTTATCACGGCTGTCCTCACTTCACTCAGGTGTAAATGAATACCTAGCTCATCTAGAGTTAGGGACGTCTCTCGGATAGGGCGTTAAATGGAGGTCCCGTGTTTGGGGAGAGCCACACCCCGCGCATGTAAAAGAACCAACCACACCTTTCGAAGAAGAGTATGTGATGGTCCAAAAACCTACAGTCAGCCGCACATGGGTTCACCCTTGGTAATAGCCTCTGGTTAGTTGGGTAACCCTGCCAACATGCCGAACCAATAAAAAAATGTTACCGACGAGGCGTCGTTGATGGCCGCAAATGTGTATTGGTCACCAGGTTAGGTAGCAGTGAAAAGGTTAATGTTTAACATGCTGGATTGCTGGATTCTGTGTACAAATGTTAATTCTGTGGTTATGCGAACCCATCATGCCTTCATCATCATCGCCCATACCTCCACATATTGTCTAAACTTTAGGTGAAGTTATCAATATTATAAATTGGCACAAAAAGTTTGGAAACCTATCTTTGGTCGATCATATTTCCGGTGTTTCTTTATCAATTTCAGTGTATCATATATCGTTGAAATCACACAAGCTTTCCAATGATGTATGATATATTGAAATTGATAAAGAAACAAGGGAAATATGATCGACCAAAGTTAAGTTTTCAAACATTTGTGCCAAGTCTACTGTATATCAAGAACTTTCTCAGTCCATAGAAAATCCAACAATCTGATGATAATTGTTCCTTAATTTCTTTTAAGAAACTGAAGTGTAATAAGCTGTGTTATCTACAACGTTTCAGGTTTTGGGATGTACCTTCCGATGGAGGATGTTAAGGAAGGTGATGCAACAAGCGTACTCGTATCGTCTGAGAAGTATCTTGTCGGAGAGTGTAACCTAGTACTAGTAGACGGAGTGGTGGGCCGTGCACTTCAACTTAGAGGTATGCAGAAGATCAACGTACACGTTTTCAGATTAAGATGTATTGCAGTCAACTTGCATGTCACATGAAATCTTTTGATACATTAAAATCGTTACATTACGTAATATCAAGATCATAAACAATTAATTACACACAAGTGAACAAGCATGTCAAAAGCAGTTAAAAACGAATTATCACTTTGTCATTCCAAAGCAATCTAGGAAAATTAAAGCCTACTCCAATTGCATAATCATAGATCAGAGCTCTAGGTATGCAGGACAGTTTGTTCCTCTTTGATCGGCTATATCTGACGTCATTAACCGTCTGTTTTCGAACTGTTCATATACCGCCAAACGTTTTACTCCAGTAACAAATCTGTGATTTTATATTTTAGTTGCATTGATTTTGTGTTCATAATTTTTCGATATGCTCTTGGCCTCCGTGTGGTCTGCAATTTGTTATACATTTGCAAAGATCAGATCCCTGCCGTCCGTCTCTCATAGGGTTGTTGATCTTGGGTTTTAATATGTGCATGTTCAGATATGGGATATTTACTGATACAATGTTTTACAACGTTATTTACATCAGGTCACCAGGAAAAGACTACGGGTAGTGAAATCCTGTATCGCTGGGATTTGCCAGAAATGACGTCATCTCCGTTAAGGTTCGAGGTGAACACAGGCGGCTCCGCCCACATTTGTTTATCCAGCAAAAATAAGGATATGCCAAATATGTACGAAGTTGTCATCAATGACACCTCTGAGATTCGTCGCAACGGAGACAACGGTGCAAATATACTAGTAGCGGTACAAACCCCAGGTACTTATACTAGATACCCGGCTTGTTATTTTACTGTTTTTCAATCTTCCAAGGATATATTCCATATTATATATATTCCATTAAGGGCTCCCTTGGAAATCAGTTACTTGTTAACTGAAGGGACTACCATTAAGATTAATAAACAAATAAATAAATATTTTTCTTCTTAAAAAAATAATTTTCTAATTGAGTAAAAGCAAAGTTGTCATGACGAGAGTTTCAATTGAAAAATTAAATGCTTGCCTTTCTCCACGCATGTTATTACGTATGATACCATTCTGTATTTTGTTTGACGCTTCATTCTTTAAGTTTCTTTTTCCGTTCAAGGTATTTTAGTCCACGATGTATACAAGCAATTCTGGATCTCCTGGACACTCTTGGACAGTGGTAATGGAAGCATTGCTGTCGGGCGAGAACAGGAGGAGGATCCGTTTATGCAGGCGACAGACCCTTCGCCCCTTCAGATCAACTACGTTGGGTACAGCACAAGTTCACAGGGCGGGGATTGGAAATTTTGTGAAGGTATTCTCGTTTAATCAACTTTCACTCTTAAGTGTAACAATTAAAACATGTTGATTCGATTACTTGATTGTTTGATTTGATCTTATTAGAATTGCAACTGTGCAATACACGTGGGACACAGGCGGCTATTAATGGTGTCGTGACCCACACACATAATATACCCGTTTTTACACACGTGAGAAAAGTCGTATAAAGTGCCTTTTTCCCAAGGGCACATGATCGATGGCGTCAGGGGATTCGAAGCCGTTACCACTGGGTTCTGTGTTCTGCCGTTACGCCATACGACTCCACGATTCGATTATATGGATGACATCCGCGCGCGCACCAATTTTCTTTCGTTTGAAAAAAAAATGAAATCACTGTAAATCGTACAGAACAGCTGCATTCAATAATAAGCAAATAGATGCAATAAATTCCCCTCCCCCCAAAAAAGAGGACGGAAACTGATGTCGTAGAATGTTGTTTCCAAAGTCAAGGAAAAATTTGTGAAGGAAACAAAAGAAGGACATATTTCCATTACAAATTGCGGTGTCTAAGTCTGTGCAATACATGCTACTTGCTCTGTAAAGCTTTTTGAGTGTGCACGACACCAGCAATAGCTGCCTGTGTCCCACATGTATTGTACTCGTAGCAATCACAATCAAGTCGCTGTATAACCCTTCTTTATATGTTATTACCGTTTCATACGATATATCGAAATGTAAGGTTCTAATTTTTCGCAACACCTTTTTATTCCAGAATGTCAAGCCAGTGCTGTCTCTAAAGGCTATGTAACAGAGGCTTCTGAGACATTCAGCGTTCTTCTGTGGGCAAAATTCAAGTACCCATTAAAAGGAGGATACTTTGGCACAACGTATTCAAGTCCGACCTCTTGTGGACTTTCTCTTGAGGTAAGAACTATATTTAAGCATTTTACCGCTACATCCCAATGTGTTTGCAAAGAGGCCGACTTATACTGAAATGAAGCGTTACGTTTTTTTGATAGCTAGTATTGCAATGTAGCCATGTCATGACTCACCCCAACTCTAACCTATAAGTGTGTTGGGTTCTTTTGCGTGGAGTAGTTTGGCCTTAAAGATGAGGAACTTCGATCTGTCACGTGCGACAGGAACTTGTGTGTCACCTCTAAAAAGAGGACGAACTGAACTGAACTGAAGTTTCGCACCTGAGGCTTTCGCCTTGTGTTTCCTCATGCAGTGCCTCGCGGGCTTTAAGTCCCACCCCGAAAGAAATCATGCAATCCCTCACACCTTACCCGTGCGGGGTTTGAACCTTCAACCTCTAGATCCTGGGAGTTTACTATGACACACCAAACCGCGAGCACTGCCTTTCTGAGCAAAATATAATGGATTGACTTACATGATACTTTCTCTCATGTGTTCCCAAGGCGAAGGACGACGAAAGCCTCGAGTTTAAGATTCAGATCAGTCAGAAGGAATGGAGCGTGGTGATTGGTGTCTCAGACCAACACTGGGTACACCTGGCGTTTGCTTGGAACAGAACAGGCAATCTGGACACCTACATCAACGGGATCAAGCACTTTTGTAAGTACATGCTGACAAACTATACTATACTAACTAAACTATACTAACGGTATCAAGCATTTTTGTAATTACATGCTGATAAACTATACTATACTAACTAAACTATACTAACGGTATCAAGCATTTTTGTAAGTACATGCTGACAAACTTTACTATACTAACTAAACTATACTAACGGTATCAAGCATTTTTGTAAGTACATGCTGACAAACTTTACTATACTAACTAAACTGTACTAACGGTATCAATCATCTTTGTAAGTACATGCTGACAAACTTAACTATACTAACTAAACTATACTAACGGTATCAAGCATTTTTGTAAGTACATGCTGACAAACTATACTATACTAACTAATCTATACTATACTAACGGCATCAAATATTTTGGTAAGTACATGCTGATAAACTATGTTATACTAACTAAACTATACTAACGGTACCAAGCATTTTGTAAGCACATGCTGACAAACTATACTATACTAACTAATCTATACTAAATGTATCAAGCATTTTGTAAGTACATACTCGTAGAAGCCAGAGGAAAGCGGAAATAGTGTTGTTTCTGTGGCGAATTCGGAATACTTGTATTTCATCCACCATAATGTTCCATCAGTTCTTGGCGTATCTTTATGTAAAATACATTGATTACGTCTTTTTTGTTTATAACAGCGGTTCCTGGCAATGATAGGTTAATCGATGACCAAAACTGCTTCGATAGTTTGGCTTTCAATAGCCTGTCAAATGACATTGCTTGGGAAGACCGTCAGCAATTCCTGATTGACGACTTTCGTATGGATGACGAGACTTTCGAAGAGGGCCGTCTGCAGTACCTTTATGGTGAGCTTCCTCAGTTTTGTTTCGATTCATGAGGTATAAGTTGTTGATCAAAGTTACGGTATGATATATAGGGCAAAAGCAAAGGCCACCAGTTTTTCCTAATTTTACACACTAAACGGCCCAACATGCTTCTGATACAAAATATCGTATAGCTTGTTTTCTTGCGTAATTTGACACACTGCTACACTAATATTATTCCATGAATGACATCCTATGGACACCTGAAGTTGATACAATCGCGTGAAAGTAAACTTGACATCGGCAAAAGAATATATGCTTCATTTCAGCAAGATTGATATCTGCATAAGAGCTCATCTGTGTTGTTGAATTCCATTAAGAAATTTGATCGTTACTTCAATATAAAGCAATAAAAGATCGGCGTAGTACGACTAGAAATTTGAGGGCAGCAATACTTGCTTTGTGTTGAAGTAACGATCAAACTTCGTCCAAGATTAATATTGTCTTACAGCCTGTAACACTTGCAGCGTTTATTCCACGCTGAATGTATTTGAGGAAGAACATAGAACACTATATAGAATCTTGATCTAACGTATGTATTACGTGTTAGAAAATCAAAAACTGCTGTCCTCATTTATTAATTTTGCATCAATTTTCTCCAACAGCCAAAGATACAAGGATCCGGAGTTACTACTTTTCAATAGACGCAAGATCCGATCAAATCCTTCTTGATGGCACTGGAGAAACGTCACTGACTCACCATGGGCATCATCTTCACCCCGTACCATCTCTGAATAACCAAGGTCTCTATCTAGATAAGAAAAGACATGTTTCCAGCGGACCTTATCATTTCATGTGCCTGGGAAACCCTTCGAACTGCCTCAATGGCTTCTCTCTAAGTTTGTGGTTTACAGAAAGAATTATACCTCCCGGAAACGGAACTATTTACTTGATTTCGGCTGGTGATGAGAAGGGGAATAGTCCAGACGGATTTCACGTGTACCACCAAGGATGGGGTGATCTGTACGTCGTAGCTGTAACAAAAAATGGTACCACTCAGAAAGTCACGTTTGGAATTCGTGAAGGGCTGTGGACACATGTGCACATGTCATGGCTGAATAGCTTGAGCGTTACAATCAATGGGGTACCTTACCATAGTGAGGTTCAGGTCACAGAGGAACTTGATGCAGGGCATAGGATGAACAGTTCAATTTTCAAGCTGGGAACGCATGTCAACCAGCCGCAACTTAAAACCCTTTGGCAGATGACAGTCGACGACATCCGCTTTTGGGAAAAGGTCGTGCCAGTGGAGGATGCAAAGGAAGAATACGGTGAGTAACCCCCCCCCCTCTCACTGGACCCGTGGCACGCTGCGTCCTAAACTGGATTTATGTTACCATTGACTTTAAAATGTATGACCAAAAAGATAACAGAACACACGTACACAAAGCTTTAAAAGATTCTTTGTTGTTGTGCGATCAAATTCGTTGAGTGCTTTTTCAATTCGATCGGCCGCAGAGACGCCGCCAGCGTGCCGCCGGTCCGCACATCTTTATTACTCTGACGTGGTCTCAATGGTCTATGTATGTGTGATAATAGAATAATTGCCAGGCAGAAACGAAGAATAAGACATAATAAGTGATACCAATTTCTAGACTTTGTCTTTTTATTCAACTTCACCATCACATGTACAATGACTGGTGGGGGAGATAGAACACCCTACTGAGACATCCTTGTATACTTCTTGATACGTTTTGGATTGATAACGTCAAAAAAGTTCGGCGTGAACATACGTGCGTACTTACATATGTAAGAATGTCACAGAGGGTTTCTGACTTTAATGCATACATGCATATATATACCAAACGGTGATCGTAGGACAAGCTGTCATATCAGTTTGGGGTTATACAAAGATCGAAGCGTGTGAAGTTCAACGCAAAGCTAAAGAGGGTAGCATATGACAACAAAAGGTTATTCATATGGACTTGAGATTCGACGTTGATTTTGACAGAAAACGTTGCTGATGCTTTTATCCTCGCATTTCAGCATCGCTGGCGCTCAAGCGAGAGTACAAATTCTACTCGAAAGGCCTTTCTGACTTCGGAGACTTCCAGAATGACTGCCTTGGAAGCACCATCTACTGCACACTGGGTTTCACTCTCGCAGCATGGATCTTCCCAACGGCCACGTCTGATGAAGTGCAGACCATGCTGTCAAACTCTGGGAACACCAGCCACAGTAGAGGGTTCACAGTCATGTACCACCCTTCAACACAAACGGGAACAGTGCTGCTAACAACTGTCAACAAACAGTTTGAGACGAACATCCCGATGCAGAAGGAAAAGTGGATCCACGTGGTCATCTCCTGGGACATTGAAGAAGATGACTTCATCCTTTTCCTCAACGGAAGACGTTTTCTCGGAGAAATCGAGGAGCACGCACTACACACCATTAAGACTGACCCACACACAACGGTATATTTCAAAGGCATATACAGACTTCTGTCTTCTAAAAAAGACGAGTCAACAGAGACCATCTACTTCAAGGAAGGCATCCTTCAAGCAAATGATGTATTAACCTTGTATAGAGATGGTAAGTACCTCGATTTTCAATACAATGCAAAAGATCTAGACAAACCTAACTTACGTTTTTTGACTTATTACTGGGCATACTTCATAGTGGGCATTTGAACGGAGATCAAATTGGCAAATTAGCTGCTCGACGTCTGACATTATGATAGCTTATACCAAACCATCCAGTACAGCAGCACCTTAGTTCGCTAGTTTTCAAATTTGAAAAAGTTCACCAAGCCGTCTCATCGCCTGTCTTTGAGAGTGCAGATAATTAATTTCACAATGATAACAAAAGATATTGCAAAATTGTCCACCATATTGACTAATGTGCGCATGTACGCCAGAATTTGGAAAGGGAGGAATGTTACAACTTCTGGACACTATACAGGTTACACTAGGCTTTAAATATCTTAATGACACCTACATATCTGATTGTCAACCTGCAGGAAGACCCATAGTCCATTACGACATCCCCATGACAACTACGAACGGGAGTTTTGTGGAAAAGAGTTATCCAATGTGCGCCATCCACGGGGATGTAGCAAGGGCAGTTCATGACTACCGACCGCACTTGAACTTCAGTGGCTGCGCCTACTTGGACTGCGGGAAACTCTCGTTAGAGTGTCTGGTGGACCACACGATGTGTTACGGCATGGGGATGAGTTTCAGGTTAGATAAAGCGCAGGTTTTAAACAAAAACAGTCATTTCTTAGATTACCAACATACCTTTTGTCAATCGTACAATGATCATTTACAATACATCTATCTTTATCATATTTTTCTATTGATCAATCCAATATCAGTTTAATAGCTCACAACAAGAGTAAGAATTTCATGCGCTGCTGTGTAAAATTTGTAGTATTCTTTGTGGACCAAGGGAAGAAAAAGTGGTAGTTTTATACTAACCACTGGAAATCGTGTGGAAAAAGCTGGTGCAATTACATTAGGCACGGAAGGAACTAAAACTACGTAACTGAAAATATTAAATCTAATAAAAAAGTAAGCAAACAAAAATAAACAAACAAACCCTTGGTGATTCAAAAAATCAGTTACCCAATCAACTGAATATGATTTTGGAAACGGACAGGCGTTTCTAGTAGCATCCACTACTTATCGACTCTGAGTAAAGTTTGTCAGCAGGTGACCACGATTCTGACTTCCACAGGGTCACTGACGAAAAGTACTATTGCTACTTGGAACGTCTGGCCGTTTCCAAAATCATATCCAGTTGTTAACTGCTTTTTTGGCGTATCTTCTTAGCTGGATGACTAACCGTCATCGACGAAACTCTTGGTGACTTAGAGCACTAAGGGTAAGAGGGGTGCCGAATGTATGTTGTTATTGTGACCTATACCTTGCCTTAGGATTGCCTATTCTGGGATCCATCCCGTGAAGATAATGTCAGTGACGACACAGGGCGGAGACGAAGTGACAAGCGTTGATTGTGAACCTGGGTCTTCGAGCTGTGTGTGGAGGATTGAGGACGCCATGTTGAATTTCACAGTGCAACCTGACGAATGGAGATTCATCCAGGTACATTTGGTCTCTTTAATGACGAAAATATTTTCTTTTTAAATTAAAGAAATTAATAAGGGTATTTGAGTTCAACCAGTAAATTTTTTCACAACCAGTAAATCCTCACCTGCTGATGTTTCTGTGTCTGTCAGACACCCTCTTCAGAGATTTTGACTGGAGTACTGCTTCTCACCGCTATAAGTAGCCGATGTAGGTGGCGCTTTTGCGGCGAGAACACGATCCCAAACGTGGCTAAGCTTGTATCCCCGCGTCACGATTTATCACTGTTGACTTTCTTGTATTTTCTGACAGACACCGAAACGTTATTAGAAGGTGAGGATTTACTGGTTGTGAAAAAATACAATATCCTAGATAAGTATATTCTACCAGTCTGACGACTACGGTTTCGGAAATCAGTAAGGGTTTTATTTTGTTGCTTGACGGATACCTTAGAAGTAGGTAACGCTGTGAACCGTTTGATATCATGTCTTGTATTGTGAATGAAGAAAAATGATAATTCTATGAATATTGCAATTGACATTACATTGTGTTGAACCATTGAAATCAGAACAAATATATCATAAGTACGTCGCCAGTTTGTTTACAAGTTGTTATATCTGATATATGTCTTTGATATCAAATTTCAATACGTATCTAGATCTTTACCATTATATCAATGATTATCATGTGGTCTCATTATCTTGCCGTATGTGCAATGGTGGTTCCAAAATGCTATCCACAGTGATCTGCATGTTGACAGTTAGTTAAAATAGTTAAAATCCTCCCACACCATAAGGTGTATAGGGCGGTGCCCATCTCCGTTTCATAGCCCTTGGCCACACTGTGGTGCAATCTTCAGCAGGGGGCTAGTCCACTGACAGTGAAGTGTGTTTAACTTCCATACTATTTCAGAAGTATGTACCATTTTTTTTAAGTATTTGGTCTGACTTAATGCGCCTCTTGTCCAGAGGTGTCCTACCTGGGGCTTGAAGCATGTTGACAGTACCTGGCACTAATTAACCATCTTATTTTACAGCTGACTATGGATAACCGGTTTAAAATTAAAGCATTTGTAAACGGCCACTTTATGGCTTCAACCGAGACGAATCTTCAGTTTGAGTCATCCTTCAACACCACTACCATCGCTACCCTGAAGTTAGGAGCTATGGCGGAAAACTGTGTTGATGGCACTGACAGTAGAGTCCAGTTTGCGGGGTGGTGGTTCAAAGACCGCGCGCTTCTAACGTCCGAACTTCGTGAACGTGACCCGGATTGGGGTGAGTAAAGCTTCATTCCACTAGACGGCGATCGCGCTACGACCTCGCTGTGACCTACATGAGATTTGTGTAACCTTTGACTTAATAACTGGAATATCACGAAAATGTAAAAGTATTACTGAAAAAAAAAAGCGTAAGTTTATGTATCGACGAAATTCGTTTAGTGCTCTGTCCAATCGCTCGGTCTCAGTACGGTCGCAGCGAGGTCACCGCCCGAGTGAAATGGGGTTGTAAAATATATCAAAGTTGTGGTTGTTGGTGCTGCTAACATGATTCATTGAATGATATTAACAAGTAGGTTATTTTGGATAAATCTTTGGTATCTACATGTTCGCTTTATGGGAAACTTTCATTCTAGAAGATGAATGTTGCTTTACATGCCTTGTTTTTCCTTACACGCCAACACATGACGTACTTTGTATATGCCCCTGCACTGTAAATAAGAGTATTGTAAAATATAATGGTGTCGTATAAATTTGTGTACTTATCTAGTTACTCCACTTTCCCAATGTGTCAACGGGTGGCTTACGTAGGCATAGGTTCCATGTAAGACATCACGAAATCACGGGCGAATGCACCCAGATACACGACGACATGCCGATCTGCGTACATAATTTGTCAGTACTGTATAATGATAAAATAAGCATAATGTACTTTTTTCCTGATAATACTACATTGTTTACGTTCTGTTTCAACTACACTAGATGCTTCCATGTACCTCCCTATGGACCGACGTGGCCAAGAGCCTGCTAGCTACCCTGGCATCATTACCGTTGGGGAAAAAGTGCAGCTAGTAGACGGGATGGTCGGAAAGGCGGCCAAGATAGACGGGTCAAACTTCAAACAGCTGGTCACCATTGATAAAGCCAACCTGCCAAGGTAAACACAGCGAAGTCGATGCAGCGTTTATTGTTGATCTGTATCAAAACTTGTCATCTGGCATTGTAGTCTATTTCTAACATTATATAATGGGTATGATTTACAAGTTCTTGCCCGATGGCTAACTGCAACACGGAAAAATGTATAGTAAAGGTATACAGACCGTGCAAGTTAATTAACAATGGTGACAAGTGGAACAAGTGACTATTCTAAGAACTGCTACGGAATACAATCTACTAAGCTTTTTCGGTTACTACACAAGTAACCCTTTAGAGCTCAAAGATACTTACGACAGCTGATGTTGGCTGTTTTTCTGATAACGGATTAATTCGAATACCAAGATTTGACGTCACGCTAAAAAATTAAGTGTCTCGAATCCTTCAGTGTAACCCCAAAGCCTGATCTCCAAACAGAAAAATTGAAAAGGCAGTTCTAAAGTAATGTCTTCTGAAATTACAAATCTACCTTTATTTTCCTTCCGACATCTCCCTGAGAATCACCTAAATACTTTTTAAGGTCTTAATGCCCATATCTTGCTGAATTCGTGGTACATTGGCGGTCTCGTTGCGTTCTTATTTAGATTCGTGATACCCTTTACTCTATAATGGGAATTCCTTGCAAAATGTACAGGTATGACTAAAATGATAAGAAAACACGCTTTGTATCATAAGAATACCTTGCAAAACGTACAGGTATGACTAAAATGATAAGAAAACACACAAAGCGTAAAAAGATGAGTTTTTTGATAGATGAAATTCGTTGAGCGCGCTGTCAAATCGCTCACCCGCCATGAGGTCGCCAATATGCCGCTGGTCTGTATCTTGTGAGATAGGGGCGATATGAAACATTTGTCTTTGTTGCAGGTGTCTTAAGGACTTCAACACCTTGACGCGCGGGTATACGGTGTGTCTCTGGTTCTTCGCCGTACCTGCTGGACAAGATAAGAACTACTACCTGGATTTTCACGGGGATCACCACAACTCTTGGGGCTTCAGTCTGTACCACGATCCTGAGGAAAAACATCACGCTATAGTCGTGTCTACACCTTTACAAAGATGGAAGGTACTGTTCATCGTTATTAAGACATTGGTCATAGAAATGGATAATGGCTCGAATCTAATATGATATATATATATGTAAATAAATGTATTACTAACTCACCAAATTCACTTGTCCTGTCCTTTGAACACACAAATTCAGTTGGCATGTTCCTTAGCGCATATCCTTTATTTTCCCTTTGTTCTATTTGTACCGGGCACTTGTGTTGTATCTAACCCATGCGCAACTGCTGATAATCTCAGATATGAGGCTGAGCAGTAAAGAAGAAGAAGAATATATCAGCGAGGGAAACACAATGTGTGTTGGGGGTGGTTGAGAAAGGTCTATGAAAAGACATTGTATATTGTAGTGCTCCACAGTTTCTAAATACTCTCTTGTATCGTTCTGTTTCTTAGCTTCAAATCTCCTTTTCTTATCACTTGTAAAAGGGTTTGGCGCATCTTTTGTTTTCAGTGCAGTCTTTTTCGAGGCAAACTTCCTTACCATTGTTACTGTTAATTCTATGAGATACAGCACAAAAGAATTCTGCGCTGTGTGCTTTTTCGCTAGTAGTAGGATTACCTATATTTTTCGTATGCAAAGAACCCTGTAACTCATTTTGAATTATCCACACAAAAATGTCTAAGCCCCCCAAAAACAATAGAAATCATACACTTATACAACTTTTATTTTACACCAGGTAACGTTTCCACCCTTTATCTACCGATGGACCCATGTGGCTTTCAGCTTCAATCCGGAAACTTCGTCTGTGTCCCTCTTCCTTGATGGAACGCTGTACAAAACATCATCCGAACCTGTGGACTGGACAGCGGAACCAATCACTCGCAGTAACCTGAAGGTACGGACCTCTTCTGGCAAACACGGATTCTTTTCTTAAACCAGTCATATACCCATGTTCGGGAAAGTCTTAAGGCTTCAATTTGTCATTTTTATAAAGCTAAATTCAGATCGTATGTTGGTTTTACTACGAGTACAGTGAGATTCTCATTAGATATAGAAATCGTGATTGAAACAACAACAGTACAGCGACCTTCGTAAGGTCTTCTACAACTATACATGCAAACAAGAAACAATGGGATGCAAAATGATTTACCTACGTACCAAGTATATGAATACTTCAACATGTCGAGTTAACTATTACTTACAATGTCTACTAGTTCTAAGATCTAAACATTCTTTGACGTTTTTACCCATCTGTACACAGTAGTAAGGGCTGTCTCATTCTAGAATGTATTTAGATTTATCTATAGAATGGAATACAACAAATTCTGTTGAGCAATCGGTAATAAGGTTGAACAGATATGAATCTGCTAATCACGTCACGGCAGTAATGATCCTTCTGGACAATGATTTAAGATTGTAAAAGATGATCGTCATGGATCTTTATTATAACTGTTTTTCAGGCTTCCTTTGGTGCTCGCTACGCTGCGCACGTATCCTCACTGCCCAGCACAATGATGTTGGATGAGTTCAGATTCATTGAGAGACAGCTCACGGCCGAAGAAGTCTTCGTCGCTTTCCGTCAGTGTCATTTCGTTCATATCTCAATCATTTTGCATCATTTGCATACGTTGTTTACAAATAATAATTTCTTAGTACAATACTTGAAGAAACTGAAAGAGAAAATGGCGTTTACTTGGAAGAATGATGATGTCATAGAGAATGTTAACAATTTGTGACGGTCTGCACTCAAATATGCTATGATCATATGATCATGATCCACGTCTGTTTAAAACGCAAATAATCGGAAATCTAGTTTTCTCAACTTTTCTGGGAACGAGAGAAGTAACAAGAGGTACAAGAGCGGCGTTGCTAGCGGCAACGTCAAGATGGCCGCCCAGCGTCACCTCGGAAAATCTGTGTTTTATCGCAAATAAAGCTCTCTTTGTGCAATGCACTTCATTTGATAAAAATGTTCGGCAGGCTGTCCGAACTAAATGTCCCATTCGAAACAGACGTGGATCATGAACGCACCAGATTCCTCAGTGGCCTGCCCGCCTTAGCCTGGACCCCCCCCCCACCACTTTGCTCCTGGCGGGGTCATCTGGGGTAACAAAGAAAAAAAAGAAGAAGATCGTTCGGTGTATTTCAATCAGCTGCTACCTGCGAAGCTGGTGTGTTATGTCCGCTGTACAGATGCAGATCGTAATTCATCTAAATTCTATTTACAGCTCAGTGGTTGCTTTAACAGTATTTGTATATATTGAAAGTGTGGGACTTTTTATTTTGCACTGCTTTCAGAGAAGAAATATAAACCCGCATTAGTACCGTAGATATAGAGACTTACTGTAGAATAGCAATATAGAATGATCTTGTATTACATGTATACCTTTTTTTTACCTTACATTGTATTTCGACACTGTTGTCAACATGCAATTAGCCTACGGGCATGAATTTGCAATAAACTACTATTATTATATACACTTCAGGATCACCTTTGGGATCGACCACACCGTCGCTATGCGGGTTTTGCGGAGGACTTGCACCGGGCTCAAAAATGGTTGACATAGTATACGACCCAACCTCATCAGAGCCTGTGTCGTACCAAGAGTCAAATGACACAGCCTTCTCCGTGAAAAATGGATCCTTACATCTTCTCAGCTACAAAACCTACCTAGAATTTTCTCCTTATAGCCCGGAGAGCGATTTTGTAGCTAAAAACGAAAAGCCTTTTACCTTTGGATTCTGGCTTACGGTGAACCGCGAGTTGCAAGGTTCTAAATTCGTACTGTTGATACGTCAAAAATGGATAAGGATGTATCTTGTTAACAGTACGGCTGAAGAGGCATATTTGTCAGTAATTACTCTTTGGCCTAGAGCTACAGTTACGAGAGTTAACGCATCGACGTCTTGTAACAAACCGATGCTGATACTGGCCAAGTGGGAGGATGACAAACTTTCAGTTTACGTCAACGGAGACGACGTTGGCTACGAAGTACCGAAGAGCTCAGAAGAATACTTAAGTGGATTGTTTGAAATACTTGGAACGGATAATGATAATGGTACTTCAAGTTCCCTGCTCTCCCTCGAAAGCGTGCTCTTCTGGGATGACGTCATACCAACAGCTAAAGCACATGGTGAGTAAAATCATACAGATGCTTAAAAGAATCTACATTGAAAATTAAGTGTATTATATCGCTTGAACGTATTCTGATTCCTGACGATTTTTGCTGAAAATTATTTTCTAGAGGAATTGACAGGAGCACGTCAGGGAAGCAAGTGGGACTTTACAAGCAACCCCGACGGACTTCACTTAAACGGATATCCAGGTACATATTTTTTATCGCCTTGTATCACACTGGCAAATAAAACACTGGCATTACTTTCAATATCTTTATTACCAATACAGCTAATGTTATATCTATTTCGTTTGAAATATATCTGTACACGACGATAGCAATGAAAGAATCGTTTATATAATTGAAATACAAATAAATCATTAACATTTTCATGCCTGCAGACTTGATACCGCTTGGAATGGAGTCATGGGGTATCTCTGATGACCAGCTCTCGGCCGCTGGACGTGCACACACTGATTACGTGGCCACAGCCAGCCGCCTAAACACACTAGACAGTCCAGAGGACAGAGAAGGCGGAGGCTGGTGCGCATCTGCTGCTGACCAATGGCTACAGGTGCGATCATGACCGAGATGTCCTGGACCTCAGTAAAATCTGAGACCATGTTGATTTGATTATATGTATGGCATCCTGAAACTGATGCGAGCGTGCGAATAAAAGAAAATGTTGGCAAAAAATGGTGCCTTCATTATTCTATTAATATGAAATCTACAAGGTTGGGGAGGATGAACAGAACTAAACACACAGAGTACAGTATACCGATGTTTGTTGTTTCAAAACTTCTTCGTTGACTTTAGAATTGACTTCGGTATTTCATGACATTAGTGTCCATTTTCCGAAATATTTTTTTGCAATTAATAGCATGGATTTTCTCATTTTGCAGTTATTTTGTGCTATTCAAAATCTGGCTGGAAACGTTTTTGTTGGAAACGGACGAACATTGATGCGCTCGAATGTCATTCATGTAATCAAATCAACATGGCCTGAGTTACCGGGTAGTCTTTATCAATATACAATTATCTGAATCAGGTTTATTCATCTGTATCATAATGCTAAATTCTTATCATTATCGTACTGCAATTGTCCCAAAGAACGTTATCCATAAAGGTGCAAATGAGAGTTTACGTTTACGATAATTTAGCTATAAATGATCTCGTTATTTTTATTTCGATAGGTTGATTTGGGGCGGAGGACATACGTCAAAGGTGTGATGACGCAGGGGCATAGTAATGAGCGGGGCTGGGTGACGTCATACCAACTGCACTTCAGTCTGGACGGTGATATGTTTTCTGTCTACAGTGTCGAGACCGATGGCAGCCCTACGGTGCGGTCCCTTACATTTTAGCGCATGTTTACTTGGATCCAAAACTAAATATTTTTTCCGCTTTCCATTTCAATAACGAAGAATAAAATCTCCCTAGTGTATAGAAATGTGTATCTACCATTGTATTTTTTCAACCTCGCAATGCAACAACTTGACTTGTATGTGCAGTAAACAGGCCCTGTCAATAGGCACCATCAAGGTAATATCAAGAATGTCTGGACGAATTGTCTTAATATTTTGTAGATGGGTAGGTCTTGGTAAGACCTCGAAATGATTAGATTTTGTGTCCCCTAGAAACTTTCTATGTTGCTGCAGCAGAACTTCCAGTTTTGATATCTCGTGTTCTAAACATGTTATGGTCATGAATTCTGAGTGAGAAACATTGATGATATGACGCTTGAAAAAGTTAACATCATTTTGCGAAGGTTTGAGGTCTTATAGAACTCGAGTTTAGTAATAAAGACCATCGACGCCGTACATGCACGAGTAAAATCCTGTCAGCAATTATCCTATCAGCAATTATAGCCCTATGCGACCGCTAAATACTTATGGGAGTAGCGAAATCGTGTTGTATGCTAAACTGAGATGTTGTCATTGTTACCACCTCAGGTTTTTACTGGTAACGTTGGTTATTCTTACTACCTCAGATGTTCACTGGTAACGTTGGTTATTGTTACTACCTCATGTGTTCACTGGTAAGTTGGTAACGTTGGTTATTCTTACCATCTCAGGTGTTCACTGGTAACGTTGGTTATTGTTACTACCTCATGTGTTCACTGGTAAGTTGGTAACGTTGGTTATTCTTACCATCTCAGGTGTTCACTGGTAACGTTGGTTATTCTTACCACCTCAGGTGTTCACTGGTAATGTTGACGGTAACACCATAGTGCGGCATGTCCTGGACCAGACCGTGGTTGCTCAGTTCGTCCGCTTCCTTCCCCTGACTTCGCACGCACTGATCTGCATGAGAGTAGAGGTTTTAGGATCTATTGGGGAGACAAATAGTAAGTACCTTCAAGTTAATACATGTGAATGTCTTAACTTTATAACATATATACGCTGTATTATGTAATAACTGATGAGGCTTTAGCACTCTTTAGGCCTCTGTGAAGGAGGTTATAATTTAGTAGTGTTGTTTTTCCAGTTGTTGTTTTTTAAGGAGAACTCAATGTATTATTGATAGATTTGATGATTTGTTGAAGTCTTAGGCCTCCTAGCGCCTTCCTGCCTCATTGAAAATATTTGTGTATCTGGCATTTGTCATGTTTCTTTGTTCGATTGAGCATGAACGAACAGGTTATCCGTTCCTTTTAAACCTGAATCTACCATTTACTTTCAGGCATTGTCACCAACATTGCGATTGGAAAACCTACTAGCCAGTCGAGTGTAGAAGATGGTGGTGACTCTCAGAGGGCAGTAGACTCTAACAAAGGACCGTACTGGAGTAGCAACTCGTGCATACAAACTCAAAGCGGAAATGATCCTTGGTGGTCTGTGGATTTAGGACAGGTGACTCCAATCGACAGAGTAGTTATCTACAATCGACAGGATTTTGAGCATCAGAACTACATAAATCCATTCAATTTCCACATCGGGCAGTCTGGAAACGTACATGAAAACGAAAAGTGTGGAGAAGACCATGTCATCGCTATGGGGCAGGCGGCAACTACGGTTTACTGTGGTGGAATGGAAGGTAGATACGTGGGAATTCGCCTGCCGGGGATCAGAGTCTTACATCTATGCGAGGTGGAAGTTTACTCTACCAGTTTGTACCACGCACAGCAAGGTAAGGGACGACTTGTTTCAATATAATAATAATGATGATGATGATGATGATGATGATGATGATGATGATGATGATGATAACCTTTATTGTACATCCATGCCCTATCACGGGCTAAGTGCAGGCATATAGATACAAAATACATGGTAATGTTCATATAATGACACACAGGTTTTGTTAATACTAGTCTAAAACAATGGTTCTAAAACTACTCTAATTCATAGATTCGGCTTCTTCTTGTCTTTTTGTGATGTTAGGAATATAAGTTGAGATGGAATTGTTTAATATTGTACGGTCAAAACGCATAATAAAGATTAAGTATTAATATTAGACTTACATTTAAAGTGTGGAAACGTTCCAACAATATAATCAAACGGAACATTTCTATCGTTGCTATATAAACTACAATCTACAATAAAGTGGACTTCATCTTCTACCATATTAATATAAGAGATTGTGTTTTCTCCGGCATTGGTTTTTCGGTAAGTTTAGAAGCATCCATGGTTTAGAAGTTTTTTGTCTTGTTGTACTGATGTTTGAATAAAGCCTTAAAACCATGAGGCTCAATAACCTTCAAACGGGTTTTCGCTATTCTTAGCTTGCTGGTAGACACTGACCTAAGAAAGAATGATTGCTTTTTTTGGTCTTTTCAGAAGTTCATCTTTCTTTCTGAGCAGGGCTTTGTCGTGATTTTGTACCCCCATCTAATAGAATTCTTTTTTATTCACACATAGACATCTTTTTTTTCAAAGTACAAATGGCTGTGAGATGATGAAGCGAAACACACCATAGCAGTTCTCTTTCAAATTACAGCCTCATTTGAAACCTATCATTACAGGCATGTATGTGCCATAGAGACAACACCTTTTCTCTTCGTTCGTGGAGTACTTTTTCTCGCTTGTGAAGTTATGTGCCCTGTTGTTCATCCTACTGTTGAGTTTAGACATTGTCAAGTGGTTTAGGCACTAGTGAAACATTTTGCACTTGCTTTCTACTGTCAGGTTCTGAATGTTGCATGTATGTTTCCTCCGATAGGTGTTGCGAGGTGGCGCGATGATTCGAGATGTGGGCTGGGCTTCCCTGCACCAGACGGCAGACCCGCTGACTGCCCTGGGCATAGCAACCCGTGCTGCTCCATGGTAATGTTTTGCGGTAATACTGAAGATCACTGTGATTGTCCGAACTGTGTGGACTCCAGGAAGGCAGGTTAGTACACATTTTATAATGTCAAGAGAATAATGACCTGTTCAATTACCAAGCAGTTTAGCCTGTTCTACGGCAGAAGATCTGATTTCATCGAAAATGCGCCGACCACATGCTTTACAATTGCCGTTGATTGTCGTTAACGATAACTTGTTGTTTTACCCAAAAAAATTGCAGTTATATTGAATAGGTATGATAACGTGATATTGTGTGAAAGCTAATGGAGTGAATAAAGTGTCCAACAAGGCAATATCAGGTACGGAAATTTCCGGACAAAAGCTTTTTGCGTACTACGTTACGTGAAGTGTTGTACCACGCCATCCGTTGTTAGACATCGGCACAAGGCAACAACGCTTTACGCATTACATTGATTGTGGTTTTGATCTCGAAGTCCAATTTTGTGTGATGGAAACGTATACCTAAGGTCCGGCCACCGTGGCGATTCATTGAGGAGACTGAGGCAGCGTCAGATCGTAAACTGAGGAACTTCCAGGCAGGGACCGATTCCCTGTCGCTGTACCGTACACCTGCAGTGGTACCTCAACACATCAGTGCACCACCAAGCCTGGTCGCAAGGGTGGGCAAGCTTGACGGAAGAGATGCAGTTTTTACTACTAGCGTAAGAGATTGAATATCTCTGTGTCAGGAAAGCCGAGATATAATCGAATTCTAGCACGACTTTAAGTGTTTCATGATTGGTCGCATCGGGCTCACAACATCACATACGCATGGAGACGACCGCGTTCAGTGACATAGGGTTCGTTTCAACAATCGCATGGCCAATCACTGATTTGACCGCGACTAGAGACTTGCGAGATGACCCTTTTTCCATTGGCAAAGCGGACTCATTTGGTCAGGCTCGCTTGGATAAGAAACGTCGTTACGTGGTTTTGATACGGAAAGTATTCCCTGAACATGCTTGCATCACAAGCCTGATTTTTCCACATTCTGTGACGAGTTTAGTGTTATAGACGGGATTTGATTTGTAACGAGTATTTCCTACGCGGACTGTTCAGGTCAGGTTACGAAGCATAATGGTTTACTTGCGGTTCTCTTTCGCACTTTCGCAGAAGTGGAGCAGCGTCATGTTTGCGAGCGCGGATCATTGTCCATTCATTGTCCTGCTGGACGACAGATCAACATCGTGTCCGCCCTGTACGGCCGTACCACCTGGGCGCACTGCTCCGACGGCTCCAACGGCATCACCGACTGCAGCAGTACCAACAGCCTGGCCCTGGTCAGGAGCCGCTGCCATGGGAGGTCCAGCTGCTCGGTGGCTGCTTCAAACAGCGTGTTCGGAGATCCTTGTGCTGGCACAGCCAAGTACCTGGAAGTCGAGTTTACTTGCATAGGTAAATATCCATGATGCACTTGACACTGGGCTTAGATCTTATACCTTGAAAAAGAATGGCCTGTGCAGGCATTTGAAACATTTCCTGCATTAGGAGAAAGTTACGACGGCGAACGTATGGTGATACTGCTTTGTGTTTTAAGTGAGACGTAACCAAGACCATGTTTGGGATACGGAGAAAGGTCATACAACATACTATAGGGTAACGATACACTCCAGGAAGCTGGCCTTCCCGAGGGTTCTCTCCAGAGATGCCGGTTCGGGCTTGACGAGGAAAACCTGGGTGCGGCCATATCGGACAGACTGCGGGTGTCGTCTTTGATAGTGCATGGACTTGCCCGGTCATACTGGCATACGGTCAGCGTACATATGGACCCTGTCGTGCACCAAAAACGACGTGCTGCTTTCGCAGTATCGTAGAAGTATTTACAGTTTCAAGGCACCTTTTTAAGACATGAAAATGATGACATACTCGCTCCAATGCCCAGGGTCGCTACTTCCATACCGCCAGCATCGTCGAAAAGTAAGCTTACTTTGAGATATGTCATGACGTCTTGATCGTCACCACTGAATGTGACTCATTGTCCTAATTTGGCCACAGGATGAGCTTTCCAGTTCCGCACTTTACAAATCGTTTGGTTAGCCTTTGTACTAACAATTCATGGCTGGTTATCTTAGATTGTTCGATTCTGGTCGCCTACCCTCGAGCCTCCACTGAGCTGAATGAAACTATTGCAGGCTCTTGCTCAATACATGCAATTTTCAATGCCTCCACCCATTGCAAAGGTAACCGGTTGTTTCGCTACTTGGCATAAATTGTTTCACTACATGGCACAAATTTCTGTCGCTACATGGTACAAGTTGTTTCGCTACATGGTTAATTCTGTCGCTACATTACGAAACGGTTTGTCCCCTCCCAAGGCCCAGCTGCATATGACATTTGGGGTACCTTCTCAGTTTTCAGACGGATTATCATATTCCTGTCTTCAGTTATAATGTCGTTCAGACCATGGCGAGGTTCATCATATATGTTCCTACATTGTTTGCTTCACCATAGTAAGGCCTCGTTCGACCACAAAGTGCCCAAGAAGAGCCAGCTGACACATCATTCACTACAACGCAAGTTGTCGACGAGATGGGGAGTTCGTGAAGCAGTTTTTGAAAAATCCCAAGAACATTCCACGCTAACATCAGTTTAAATTTGCTGTATATCCCACTTGTGTATCTTGCAACCGAGAGGAAAAGACTTCATCCAATCTTTTCTTTCTACAGGACACGTCAACTTTTTACCACGTACTCTTAAAAAGTAGTTTTGTTACTTGCTGTAAGTTTTTATTCCGTTGCTCAGTTTGTGATATAGTTTTTTTAATTTTTTTTTACTATGTATGAAATTTGGCTAAAATAAACAGTTTTCCAAATGGGCATTATATCAGTGTTATGTATATAACAAACCATACGTTCCTGTATGTATGTATGTATATATGTATGTATGTATGTATACATGTATGTACGTATGTATGTATGCATGTATGTATGTATGGCAATAACTCGTAAATCGAGTATGATGGCCCTATGTCAGTAAGGAGGCTTGACACGGTAGCCTTCGCGTGGATTTGTTTAAGGTGGATGACAGGTTGCGAATCTGAGACCTACACACTTTGGGCATCCGTCTTCACCAGCGGCACCAATTCGAGGATGACTTGGTTACGCTCAAGGTCCACCTTGATAACGCCAGACCGCCTGGCGCTGCTGTTGGAGACTTGTCGATCTAACTGAGGGGGAAAATACGTGTAGAGTGCCTTTCCCAAGGGCATACGCTCCCACATATGTACTTAATGGAACTATTTCTCTTTTTTCAATACCAGATCCAGTGGCGAAGGGAATACTATGTTCCGTATCACAACCGGTGGGGATGGAATCCGGATCACTTCCGGATGACAAAATCACTGCGTCCTCCCGTGTTGATGGTAACTACGACGGGACCCGCGGTAGACTGAACCAGTACGGTTGGAGTGAAACTGTTGGAGGCTGGGGCCCTTCTCAAAACGATCTACGCCAATGGCTTCAGGTGATCATTTTTCAAAATCTTTTTTTTATATTGCAACATCAAAAACAACACATAGTGGTGCCGCACTCAAGCAAAACATACTTATTGAAGCAGCATCACTAAGCAGAAGAAGAAAAACACGTGAAGAAGTATGAAACATTAACAGTACTGGAACAATAAAGTAACCGAGGTGCTAAAGGAACAATGTTCATACATGTATAACAAAAGCAAACATTCGCTTGGTTATGAAAACGCTTAGTATCTAATGCACAATCGAGTTACAGATAAAATTTGCGCAATGAAATGTGAAGATAACAAAGGAGATTATCAATGATCAAACAAAAGATGTACAAAAGCAGCATCAGGTGATCATTAGAAAATCTGTCGATTCATGGTAGATTGAATGATGTTGTAGAGATAGAATTAAATGGAACAATGTATCCTTTAGAAATACTGTCGTCTTTGGAGAAATACCGTGCGTCATTTAGTTCCTTTTGGCTGTAGATGAAGCGGGGTTTAAGACTGATACATGTATTCAAACTTAACTTATCACCACATGTCTTATTTTGTTAAGAAGAAATGTATCTACATGTATGCATTTATAGTCTAATTGAATTTGTATATTTGGTGATTTTACCGTTGAAGTTTCCTTTTCTAATTAAAGAAACATTACGGATAGAAAATTTACAGTAAGAAAATTAGACATTTTTGTTGTATTTCTATTTCGATAATTCAAAGATCGCACGAAACTTTTTTTGCAAATATCACAAGAGGACATTTTAATCCTGGATGCACTTTCTGAAATGATAGTAGATTTTTACTGTGCAATTTTCCAAACTTCCAGGTTGAAGTTGGGACGGCTTTCCTAGTTACCGGAGTAATCACACAGGGCAGCGCAGAAGAACAAGCGTGGGTGAAGACATTCAAACTACAATTCAGTACGGATGCACGTAATTGGATTACCCAGTTGGACCAATCAGGTGTCGAGAAGGTGGGTAACGTATGATGTCTTCATCAATACAGCGTCTATCAATAGAGGCGTGATGCTTTTCATTTACTAACAAGCTAAAATATAACATTTTGTTCTCTCATTGACATTGGTGCTTAGTAATCACTAGTATTGTATCAAGTTCATAATAAAATGTAGATTAGATATAAGATACTTGTGACGTTGTGTACTAGTAACAGGTCGCTGTAAAGATATAGTAGAAATTTGCCAAATAGACAGATAACATGCCAGAGGAGTTAGTTGGCCAGGGAGTACAGTCTGCGACCTAGGCATGTTATCTGTCTTTTGGGCAAATTTACAGCGACCTGTGGAGCCTGGAAGAGGCTAAAGATTTGTAACAATATCATCTTTGCTGATCTTAATCAATATGGTATTTTGCTACCGTAGATCTTTGAAGGAAACGTCGATCAAAACACACCCGTGACTGCCACACTACCCGCTCCAGTCTCTACTCGATATGTCAGGTTTTTGCCTCAGACTTGGCAAAGCAAGATACGTATGAGGGTTGAAATTCTTGCTTGCAGCAAGGAAGAAAACCTTGGACGTTTGTGTAAGTTTACCTTTATTTGCTTTCACTAATAACTTCGTTTGGCTTTATGAGGTCACAGAAAACGTATTGTGCTATAATTGTTAAGTATTCAACTTACTGTTCTATAAGAAACAAAATTTGACGGTTTTGTAGTATAAGCAATGTTGTTTATCATACATGTGGCAAAAGAACATAATGAACTTGTTGATTACCTCAAACTTCTATGCTACTTGTCTCATCGATGCATTGGCGCTGTCTTTCCGATTGCACTTTAATTGTCTTTTTAACCTTCTCCGTGCTGCCTAACTCTGTACCCAATGTAGAATGGGGTGCCAAAGGGCTACTTCAGTGTGTTAAATGTTTAGTGCTCCAAATTCAGTCTTTCCGTTTGAATATCGATTGTACATGCGATCATTTGCAGCCAAAGTTTAGGCTAGTCTTTGTTCTAATTTTGCAGGGATGGGCACCAACGTGGCGAGGGGAAAACCTACCAGACAGTCCACTACAATACACGATGGCGTCTCATCCCGAGCAGTGGACGGAAACAGGGGGCCGCACTGGGGTAGCGGCTCGTGTATGCACACTAATTGGGAGGATGCCCCCTGGTGGGCTGTGGATTTGGGAAACGTGACGCCTATCGATAAAGTAGTTATCTACAATAGACAGGACGCCGATCCGTTGATGATGAATCCGTTCAATATCCACATTGGGCACTCTCCAAATGTCATGGAAAATGAAAAGTGTGGAGAAGATTATAACTTGACTACAACGCAGAGGAGCCTCACGGTTCATTGCGGTGGAATGGAGGGGAGATACGTGGGGATACGGCTGGTACCACTCTCGACAGGCAGACTGTTACATGTATGTGAAGTGGAAGTGTACTCCAGCAGTCTTTATGATATACAACAAGGTAAGAATCGAGAACTGTTTGGCCAGAGTATGCTTTTTGCCTTCGCAAAGGAGGTTTTGTGTTGCGTGCTGTCTGTGCATGTATCTATATTTGTGTGGACAGCATATTTCGAGAAATTGTGGATGGATCTAAATGATATTTGGTAGGCAAGTATAGGTCGGGAAACCACATTGGAATATGAATATCTTTCTACGATATTTTTGGTTATGATGTTTCGTGTTTTGGACATGCTATGGTCGTAATTTTTGTAATGGTAGATAGCCATTGACATTGTTAGATAGCCATTGACATTGTTAATTTTGTTGTTAAGTTTTCCCTTAAGCTGCCAGTCCCGACTTAATTAGGGATACAGAAATATGCCTTGTGTGCTGGACCCGGTTATAACCGGGATAGGGTATTCCCCAGAACAAAACAGCTTTGCGTGCGTGTAGCGCGCGAAGCCGGGAAGTTAGGGGAGTTAGCGCCGCCGGGTGTTTCGCGGGTTTCGTGAGGGAGGTCAGGGGTCAAACATTTTTGATTTTTACTTGGCTAAAAAACCTGGCAGCTTAAGGGTTTAATTGCGTGATGATATGTGAGAAAAACTAGCACCAAGAGACCATGTCTAGCGATATAATAGACGTTAAGCATGAACAACAACAACAACTGATACGGGATTAGTCGAAGTATTTTGACCCATTGTACTGAGCAAAGTCCTAACCTGTCAACGTTTTACCGTTACGTCTTGCTTGTTACAGCGGCCGCCTCTCAGTGGACGTCACTCGGCCACCACACAGGAACCTGCCTAACAGATCCACAACTATGCCTAGATGGCTTTACGTTGGCTCTGTCATTTCGGTACAACAAAGGATCTGCTGACCAAATGATTCTGTCCTCGGGAGGAGGAAGTCACAGCTCTAGCGGCTTCTTCTTTGCATACATTGACCAGTCGTTTGAGGTAACGTTCTACGTTTTAAAGAATGGCTTTATAACTAAACAAACATAAAAATATACATATTTTTCAACTAGATAAGTTGACAGATCATCAAAGGTATAAAAAGAAAGGTCATAATGGGTGGATATTTCACGATCAGTATTTTGTTGGTTAAATATTTGTAATGATGAGCAATCTATTGAACCTCTTAATTGAAATTTAGCAGCTAGTCAACTAAATTAATCATATTGGCATCTGTATTTTATCAAATCCTAGCATTCATAAAATTATTCTAAGCTGCGAAATATCACTATACCTATTTTTTGTTGAACACACAGATTGGTGTGAATGATGGAACGTCCTTGTGGAAAGTTCGTTTCCATGTGCGGCCGGAATGGACACACATCTCCTTCAGCTGGCATCCGTCGATGGGCCTCACGGTCCAACTGGATGGAGTTTTCGTTTTGAAAGATTCTGCCGGTTTGTACCGTTATATTCAAATTTTGGCATATGCATCATGACTTATATATATTGGTCATTTCACTAGATTTATATTAGAACTACAGATATTACTCAGGAATGCCATGGAGGTAACCAACGAGTACAGGTTCAGAAGTTTCAACAGTCTACAGAAAACCTTTGTTGAGCATTTTTGAAGCGAAATACATTTTTGTTGTAAATGAATAATGATGATAGCTACTGTAATCTTAGTCAAGTACTGTAAATCCTTCTAATATTTCGGTTGGTAACTTTAAAAGCGTTCTGGGGGGAGTAAGTAGTTCACAGAATTTGATTTTAACACTAGGAACAAACATCACTCTCTCAGATGTTAGTGTCAAACATTTGCGATAATGAAATTTTAACGGTTGACTAGTGACCGTTAAATTAGCTAAAATGAATTGCCGTTTACAAATCAAGAATTACAGTAGTCTTATTGTAGTCCTTTATCTGGTTTCGTTTCTATGTTGATGCAGGTATCCCTTGTGATGGTTGTAGTGCAGGGCAGAAATTCAACAATGAGGTGTTCATTGGAAGAGGAACAGCCATACCAGAAACATCCATGGAGTTCTGGATCAAACACGTATCCTTCTTTGAGGGATTGAAGGATGTGGAGACATTGGCACAAACTGAAGGTAAGAGTGTCCGATCGTCGTGTTTGAGGACATCCATATTCATCTATAACTCTAGCTTCCGTTGCAGACTCCCTTCGGTCTCACACAGACCTACCCACCTACAACATTTGAAGACAATACATCCAGGCATTCTTGAGTTATCGTCCCGTGGACTTTCACATTCCTGCGCAATTCCTAGAATTCTTGCAATCTGCACACAATATATTTACCAATTTGGCTCGCCCCTGAGGCGTCGCCAAAAAAATGTAATAAGAAAACGGTAACTTAAAAGAAAACAAACGGCGGAAGTTCTCAATGTAGGCTGATATGACCCCAACATGTGAAAAAAAAAGTTTCCCGTCAGGGTAATTTTTTGTAATTATACACAAAACTTGGTTCGGTTCACTCGCCAACGTGATGGCGAGCTACGTGACCGAAGCCAGAAGGGGATCCGCCTCGTCACATTTGTTTTTCACCCACACTCGGCCCCATCAACACGTCTAGCTTCATCATATAGCTATGAATAGGTCACTCACACGTTGACATGTTTGGAATATATTTTTTATGGTACGCGCATTGTGTATAGGTAAGGCTTTTTTTTTTCTCTCGGAAAAGTCATTTTATGAAACTTTTCCCTTTTTTAGGCCAATCTTGCGTCTGATTCTTTTTGTTTGTGAAGGATAATTATCATCGATAGGATGCTAGATGAATTCAATTGTTGAATTCACTGCTTGAACAAACACAAGGATCTGACATTATCACCATCATAAATACCCCAGATGAACCCCCCCCCCCCGGTTGGGGAAAGGAGGTCCCGGGCTAAGGTGGGCAGGCCTCCAGCCTGGCTCGGTAAGACTCAACGGTGGGAGCCGTCACAACCGTGCCAGGCATACCCCGAAATCCAGACCGCGTGTATCGGCGCGCCGCCGCACGCGCGCCCCGAGCTTTCCCGGGCCTACCCTCCCGCTGTCCCGACGATCCACCCCGCCCGACTCTCCACTATCCCCCAATCTCCACTAGCCGTACATAATAGAGGGGCTATGTAACACCGGCCAGATGTTGTCGCTCCCCTGGGGAAGTTGCTGGCAGCCCCGCGCCGATCTCTGGCTGTCCAGGGTATGCCAGCCCGGGCATTCCACTTGGAAATGGTACAGGGGAAATATGAATAGGTGTATTCAGCCGCGGATACGTTATTGAGGTTATACATGAAAATTATGGTTTTCGTTGATTAGGAGTGCTTGAAACCTGGATTCCGTCTAATCCCTCCATGGTCGTGTCACCAGCTGGGAAAGGAGACATCATGGACAGGAATTTCGGAACAGGCGTGGTGATATCTGCAACAGCAGATGAACCTCCTTACCTCATATTTGATTTTGAGGTACGTCAATTCCAGTATATATCTCAGTATGTTTGAATACGTAATTTGGCACAGCTGTGTTTAATGACAGGGGTTCTAAGTGCTATTTATTGATTCATTCGACTTGAAAACAGTAAATCTGTGAGGAGCCGGCAACAGAAACCTGGTTTCTCTACAAGGCCGGCTCCTCAATAAATATACAAAGAAAAAAAAAAGAGATGTAGGAAAAACTGTATATACTGTCTCCTCTTGTCGTGTATTTAAAACTTTGCTGTATGCAGTGAAACAAGCCTACGTAAGCCATATTGAGGCCTTGTATGATAACCAAGTGCTTCGTATACTGGTTAGAATTGCTTGGTGACAAAATTGACATTTTGGTTTCCAGGCCTTTTACAAAGTCACAAGAATCCGCACGATGACAGTCACCCAACACGCAGAGATAGTCCACATATTCACAACATCGACGTCTCTGTCATGTGACTGGACGGAAGTGGATTGGTTCCGACCAGAGCCGAATAACGCATGGCAGACATTTGATGGTTTTGTTGGAACTGGTAAGTATTGTTAAGTTCATAGTTTGTTACTAGTATACCATGCACAGCAGGGCGTCATTTGATAACATAATAAGTTTATTGTACAAGGTGCAAAGTATGCCATCCACTGGTACATAGATAACATTCTGTTAGGCTAATCTATCAATCTTATACAATATGATGTAGTAGTATGGGATGACAATGGGATTTTGCAATCATTGGAGGAGTTTCTAACGTCTAGACATATATTTTCCAATGTATACCATGCAGGGGGTTGTCACATGTCATTATGTACTTAAATTTGCTATTCAAGTCCATTGAGATAAATCCTGGTAAATCCAACGATAGCACTGAGTATAGCGAATTGCGTATATCAAAATATACGAAATTCGAAGTTAAGGACATAATTCATTCACTCATCAATACAAACCACGTAACCTATGACTACAGATGTTAAGATAGATAGAATATTTGCGGAAAAGTGTAATCATCTTAGACTTTTTCTTTAATGAGTACTGGTTGATTGGATATATGCTAAATATCATGTACTGGTTGTTGTCGTTGTCGGAAAAACTACAGGTGAGAGAAAACATGGTACACATTTGCTTCGATGGAGAATAACGTGATGGATTTTTGGCAATCATGTTTAACAGTCAAGTGTCTTTTTCTTACTGTCTAGGACGCCTCTGGAAACTTGTATTAAGACCTTTCAACTCAATATCCGTGAATATGAGGGAAATACAGTTCTACGGACAGCCTGGTATGAAATTCTAATTTCATGTCCTATATTTCCTATTTATAGCCCAATATAAAATATTGCCACACCTTTCAGCAAATACTGTAAATTAATTAAAGTTTGCAATAGGAGGAAAAAAAGTGGCGCAACTGCATCACTGCAATACAAAAAAGAACATATACTTATAACCAACGCGAATATTTCACGATTTACATTAACCTAGTATTTATATATATATAAATATATATATATATATATATAAAACACTATTGCCATCACTATATTAGACTGTTGTGGGTCAACTAAAGATAGTATACATTTCATCAATCGACGATTCTGTGTAACGTGGGTCACTCTGTGTGAAACAAAACCACACAAATAGAGTAAAACATTACGTCTTTGGACACTTCAAGTAAATTGTATGTTTTATTTTCAGTGATGGATGTGGTGGGTTGCTTACAAGACATTGTGATTGAGGACTGGGAGTCTGTCGCCATTGAAAATAGGACCGTGGATGCACTTGCTTGTAGAAAGGAGTGCGCAGGCCGTTTTTTCACATACGCCCTTCTCGGTGACAACGCTACTTGTCTGTGTAGATCAACTGTAGACGACTATAACGTAACCAACCAGGTGCCGGAAATGACGTCATGTGAACAGAATCCTTGTTACATGTTGTACCGCACATCGTCACTAGCAACTATACCTGTATCCGGGTTAGAGGTCATAGTTTCCGGGAGAAGCGATGACGTTTTCTTGGCTAACGAGACAATAACTATCTCCTTGGACGTGGAACAAGGCGATGAGGTACAGTTATATATAGAATCCGGTGGAGAGACAATACAAGAGATTCACAGCTTCACATATGGCGTGGTATTCCCAACAGCAGGGATACATACGGTTAACGTGATTGCAACAAACAACGTCTCCATGGTTGAGAAAATCTTACTATTGAAAGTGATAGAGGATCCTGGCTACTTTGATGGTCTGGAGATAGAGGTATCTCCTGGGCGTACAAATGACAATATCACGCTGTACGCTCTCCTAGACGATCAGAATGTCACAGGGTTGTGTTCTGTGAAACTAGGAGATTCTAACGCGACGCTTACGGAAGATGTAACACCACGGAAAGTGTACAGAAACGATAACAAAAGCATGATAACCTTCAACCATGTTTACTCAGTAGCTGGAGTGTACGAAGTAGAAGTATTCTGTGCAAACGCTTTTGGCCAGGCGAACGCCACCGCATCTGTGTATGTCGAAGACCCCGTTGAAGCAATAATCTACGGAAACACACGACGTGCGTTCGGACAGAATCTCACAGTCTACTGGGACCTCATAACCGGAACAAATGTTCAATACACAATATCATTCGGTGAAAGTGAACAATGCATTGGAAACAACAGCACTGCGGGCAACGAAACTGTACAGAACATAACTTGCTTTGTAGACCCCGCTGTATATTCCCATCAAGGCACGTACACTCTTGAACTTTTAGCATACAATCAAGTCAGTCGTCTGGCTAAGTACAGTTACGCTGACATTGAGTCTGACCTAAGTGGCATTAAGATTGCAGACTACGCTACATTTGCTGTGACATCAGCTTCATATGACTTTGCTGTCAATGTCGATGCCCTTGACGAGACGAATTGGGAACTAGTTTGGTACCAAAATGGGGAGCCTACCAGTTTTCTAACTGGGAATGTAGGGGGAGAGGTGACATCACATATTTCATTCAATGAATCTGGGTACATGATGATGTTAGTGGAGGCTACCAACGCTGTCTCTGTGAAGACTGATCGTGCAATCGTTATCAGTGAATACCCAGTGAAAGATCTCAGCATCAACATTCTGTCCATTATAAATCCTTCGGTTCCAGCAAAAATACAATTCACTGTCGGTGAACCTCCACCGGATAACGCCGTGGTCTATTTCACGTTTGGTGATGGCAGCCAAACAGAGGTAGTCTCTTTCGAGGATGTTTTGGAAGGGTATGAACACAGCTATCCGGATTTTGGTGACTACACTCTCATTGTAGCTGTGCAAAATCACGTCAGCAAGAGTAACAAGACAGCAAATGTGAGAGTCGGGAAGCCAGCACGTGCTTTGCGAGCAGTGGCCCTCTCACCGTTTGTCCAAGCCAAGCTAGAGGAACTGTCTGTTAGAATATCAACTCAGCAGGGATCCGGAGTCACCTACAAAGTAGATTTTGGAGACGGCGTGGTTGTTGAAGCTCCAAGACTTGCAGAAGATATGGAATATGATATTCAGATAGTAAACCACACGTATACACAGCCTGGACACTATGTCATCAACGTGAAGGCAGAAAGCCGGTTTGGAACAATGGAAACAAACACGGAGGTGGTCATTTCTCAACATCCGATCAGAGGAATCACTCTCGAGAACTCCAGCCCGTCTGTAGTACCACCCGGAAAGGTCATGTTCATTTTTACACTTGACGATGATATCCCTCCGCCGACAGACGCAAGCTGCCGATACTATCTCGGAGACCAGGAGATTTCGGATGCTAGGGACTTTATAGATTTCGTCGATAAGATTCACACGTGGAAGTATTACTTTGGGGAAGACCTCTTCGGTGTCCACGAAGTTGTTGTTACTTGTGAGAACCACGTCAGCCAAGAAACCTTCAAGACGTCAGTAACATTGCAGGAGATGGTAGGAGGACTGCAGGTCGATATATCTCCGAATCCTATCGGCGTCGGCAATATTCTTACAATAGACGTTTCGCTAGACCTTGGAAATATGGCCTCATTCGAAATCAATTACGGTGACGGAACAGAGATAGGGAGACGAGGACCCTTTTATGAACGAGGAGCCCACTTTAATCTAACCCATGTGTACTCTGCAGAAGGAAACTACACGATTCAAGTAACAGTCCAGAACAACGTCAGTTCATACCAGTGGTCAGTGCCAGAACCAGGCGTTGTTGTACGGCTTAGAATTACGGAGATATTTCTCTTCTCAGACTACTTCGTCACCGTGCCCACCCAAGGATCCGTTAACCACGATTTCGAGGTACGACTGCCAACGTCGGATGCTTACCCCTCAAGAGTGTATGTCAGTTTTACCCTTGACAACGGTGTCATACAGAACAGTATCTCCACAGGACTTTCTGCAACTGGGGTTCACCACGGCGTGTTCCCATTGACCAAAGCAGACGTTGGGAAGATCAAGGCAGTCGTAACGGTGTACAACCTTATAACGTCCGTAACGGTAGAACATGTTATGGAAGTGCAAGAGGTCATCACTGGACTGCGTGGTTTAGCCCTAGCGGATGTGATTCCAGTTAACACTGATGCAATATTCCTCCTATCAGTGCTAACTGGGTCTCACGT
This sequence comes from Branchiostoma lanceolatum, assembly GCF_035083965.1. Taxonomy (NCBI): domain Eukaryota; kingdom Metazoa; phylum Chordata; class Leptocardii; order Amphioxiformes; family Branchiostomatidae; genus Branchiostoma; species Branchiostoma lanceolatum. Next base: position 4,624,131 of record NC_089738.1, on the reverse strand, counting down.
TACGTTCAAACTTGACTACGGTGACGGTAAGACAGACGTGTTCCAGCACCCCAACATGTTTGCCGTGAGTGAAGTCACAGAACCTATCCATAGCTACAATGATTCCGGTACGTACAAGCTGATAGTAACGGCATGGAATAATATCAGTTCTGCAAACTACGTTTTTGACCAGTACATGACCGTTGAGTATCCCTTGGGTAACCTCTTCGTTACCGTAAACAATCCGTTTCCCGTGCCTTCGGGGATTGCGACTGTGCTGGTTGATGTACTGCCTGACACTCCTCCGCCGAGCAGCGTCCGCTGTCAGTTCGACTTTGGTGACGGAGCAATCGATGACCCCAAGGCACATAATCTGTCCATGGGAGCGAGACATTCTCAACATCACAAATTTGACGTCTTTTCTCCTTTGGAAACGTACGTGACTAGAGTGTGGTGTCGGAACGGGATCAGTTCGCAGTTCATTGAGAGAGAAGTGAAATTTGAAGGGGTTGTATCTGGCTTAAAAGCGATCACAGACATAGTCAACGTTCCAGTTAATGGCACCGTATGCTTAACCATTAGTGTGACGAGAGGTTCGGATTTGAATTTTACCGTGGAATATGGCGATGGCACAGTTAAATCGGTTTTACCCAAAGACCGGGAGGCAAAATATCAGCCTACTTTCGTCTACCACTCGTTCAAAGATGTAGGTCAGTTTTCCATTTCCGTTACTGCCACTAACGCAGTAAGCCAACAGAAATTTAAGGTTGTCCAGGACATTACTGTGCAGATGCCGATTTCCGGATTTAGGTTGGGCGTCTCCTCGCCAGTACCTGTACCTCCTGGTAAGGCTGACTTCGAGGTAGAAATCTACGGGGATCTCCCAACTGACGCTTTCTACCTCTGGCAGTTTGGAGATGGGACGATGCTGTCAGATGTCACCACCGACAAGAGTTACACTCAGACCCACACCTACAACAGGATGTCAACAGGGAGAAGAAATGTCTCACTAACGTGTAGCAATCTTGTAAGCAGCGTTACCGAAACAGCAGTAGTGGAAGTGTTTGAGACGATAGCTGGTCTCGCTCTTAATATTAGCTCTTACATTGCTACAGTTGGTGTGATGACTGAGTTCACCATCACAATGACGAAGGGTTCAAGCGTGGTTTATGACGTGAACTTTGGAGATGGAACGTCCACCACACTACACCAACCCTTACCACACCATGTGTCACGTCCCGTACATTTTACCCATGCCTACAACAACAGCGGCCTCTTTGATGTTCTCGTTACAGCATCTAATGAAGTGGGCATGCTACAAGTTGCCCTGCCAGCACCAATCACAGCCCAGTTTGAGATAACGAACTTAACACTAACCTACGATGACCTCATTCCGTATCCGCCGGGTCTGGTTTCCTTTGTGGTGTCCGTACCACCTTCTATCATTCCCCCTACGAACATATCAATGCATATCGAGTTTGGAGATGGGGTGAATGAAGACAGAGAGGCGTTTGACATAACCACGGAGTACCCAGAAATCATTACGCACCAGTACAGTCAATCAGCCGTCGGTACAACACATGTCAGTATTGAATGCTTTAACCTTGTTAGTAAAAAACGATTCGATGTGAGCGTTACCATCCAGGAGCGGATCACAGGGTTGTCCACGTTGGTGAGCACAGATCGTACGCATGTTGGCGGAGAAGTAACGGTTGACATCACGGTTGCTACCGGCTCTCACCTCACATTTAATGTGGACTTCGGCGACGGAACAAATCAAGTCAGCAGCTTCCTATCTCACAAAAGCGTGGTGATGAAGCATACCTACAACGTTGAAGGATATTACAGAATCCGTGTTGCCGTTTCAAATCAGTTTGATACTCTAGAGGATGAGGCTGGAATCTCAGTGCAGCATCCTGTGTATGGTTTAAACATGACAGTCAACAACCCAGTACCTCTGCCAGAAGGCCTAGCAAACTTCGCCATCAATATACCCTATAATGTCTCACTGCCAACGAATGTTTCACTACACTGGTCCTTCGGAGATGGCAGCTTGAAAACGACAGAAGTTGATCTCGAACACACGACTCATTTCATTCATCAGTATGCGTCTGCTGGTCGGTATCATGCCGAATGTGTCGTGTCCAATCTTATCAGTACCATGACATTGAAGACAACAGTCGACATCATAGAAGAAATCACCGGAATACATCTGCAACACATCACAGTAATCAATCCGATGTCATCCATTTTTGATGAGGATGATTCGTCAATTTCCTATCAAGGTCTCGACGAAGTTGCGTTGTGGAAAGCAACTATTGCTACAGGCAGTAACACGACGTACGTTTGGGACTTTGGTGATGATTCTACTGGGTTAGTGACTGTTGGCAACGATGCATCACATCGTTACAACAAGCCAGGAGACTTTGTTGTAACAGTTAGAGCTGAGAACCAAGTCAGTAGTGTGGGCACTAACATAACTGTAGCAGTGCGGCAGGGCATCATCCTTGAGTCTTTCGGTAATACAGGCCCCGCTCCGTTACCAAATTCAACGGTGTCGCTTGTGCTGAACGTCACACAGTTTGGAACAGATTCGTGCTACCTCTTCGACATGGGAGACGAGCGTGTAAGGATAGTTTACGGAGCTGAAATTTGCAAAGGAATAGACTATTTCAAAAAGGACGAAATCGTGATCATTGACAGTACAGATACTATAGTTCACGATTACAGCTACAACCAGGATGGTTTCTTTGACGTTCGGGTGACGGCCATGAACCGGGTTTCCTTTCAAGAGATGGAGACCAGGGTGAAGAGCGGTTGGCCATGTATGAGACCCTTCGTTCAGATCATAGGGGAATATCGGCACATTTTATCTCCAAGGCTTGAGACGAAATCATCTAGAGTACGTCTGGGGAGCAATGTTGAAATAGACTGCAGGACAACGTCGGTAAACATAACATGGACCATTCACAAGGTTGTTTTGATAGAAGGGGAGGAATTAACCAACGAGACTGGTTTCACTCTCCATCCATATCCATTGACGCATATTTCAGAAGCTACAGGTACTGAAATCGTCATTCCTCCCTTGACCTTAGATATTGGGCTGTACAAAATTGATATAACCGTTGCTATGCCCGGGTTTGAAGGCCTGGAGAATGGTGACTCAATGTACTTGTCGGTTGTGAAGTCAAGGCTCGCTGTCGGGATCAAGGGAGGAGCCAGTCGTTCCATTGGTTACTGGAAGCCGATGGTGTTAGACACAGAGGGCCTGGCATATGATCCGGACGAACCCCATAACAAGACAGGTAAGCTACACAGGTTCTGTCTTAACGTATAACAACATCGATATCTTTTAGTAAAGTTTTTGGCTGTAACCGTTATGGGCGTGTCTTTTATGCCGAAATATAAGCAAAATGGGGCACTATTATATTGTAACTATGCCTTAAACTGAATCCTTCTTCTTCTTTTTTCCTTACAGGGCTTTCGTTTTCTTGGGTCTGCCGAAAAAGCGGTGAGAGTGTGCCACGAGGCTGTTCGAACAATATCACCCTGTTAACCGAAACCAGAAACGACACCCACAACAACAGCAGCGAAGGGTGCTTCGGGACAGGACATGTACTGGAAGGGTTCTCCTATGGCAATTTTACTGCATACAACACCAGCATGTTACGGGTATGTGTCTGTTCGATTACTGCAATTCTTTATCACTTAATCTCTTTTTCTTTATTGTTTTGCGTTGTCTGTATAATTATGTTTTTCATTGACCTTTGGCAGTATTTCCAACTTTATTTCACTCATTGGAATTTGAAGATTTGTTAAGTTTACTTATATTGGTGCGCCAACCGTCAGTGTATTATGTTGATAACTTTAAATTGTTTCGTTTCAACTGGATTTGTATGCTACCTGTATATAATTATTACTTCATTTGATGATGATGATTTTATTCATTTCAGTTGTTATTGTTATCATTTTCTTAGTTTATGAGCTGAGGATCCCAATTAGCAATTTGTGTTTTTTTGCCAATAATCGTTAAACATGTGAGTGAAACAAGTATCGAAAACAAATCTTAACACTGTTCTGCTTGTTTCGAGTTCTGAACACTACAATTTCGATGAGGTCGCCACGTTAAATATTGTATAGAATTACGTTCATTTCTGATTCTGATAAGGTGAATCTCACGTACATCTTCCGAGTGGAGATGAGGAGGGGCGAACGATGCACCACCTCCGAACAGTCCATTCTAGTCATTCAAGGGGACCCGCCGGATGTAGAAATAAGGTAGGAAACTATTTGCTATTCAACAATCGAATACACTAAGAATACCACCTGAATACCACAAGCTGCTAGGGTGACAAAATGTATGCTATTTCTTTCTTACATTACAAGCTATCTACCACTAAAACCAAATGAATACCAGGACAAAAGATACAGGAACTGGATGTTCTGCTGCAGTACCAAGGCCACATACCAGGAGGACCTTTGTCTTCTCTAGATCCACCCACATACTTAATATAATCGTAATCCATCCAGCTATGCTTACTACAAAATGCTTACTACAAAATCCGGACACACACGCACACACACACACACACACACACACACACACACACACACACACACACACACACACACACACACACACACACACACACAAACAAAAACTGATACGCCAGAAATTATACCTCTATTTTCATGTTGGTAAAAAATATCATATAACTTTACACGTAGCTGTATATAATAGACCAGAAACTTTCATAGTTTATAGATAGTAATTTATGTGACCTTTTCTCGACGGAAATGCATTTTTGTGGAATGTCATCTTATCTTTTGGCCTACTTTTTTTATGTGGGGCCGATAGAGAAGCAATTAAAACGAAGAAACATGTAACAATTTGTTATTGAGGGTCTATACATCACAATATTTCCATCTATTAGTCGCATGGCTGTTGCACGTGAGAAACGTACATAGAACATACTTCTTAAGCCATATACATTTCATAGAAGAGCTTTATTGCGCGACAATTATAACAGGTACACTGTATGACAACTTATACACACATTATAATTGAACTATCTCTAATATCTAACAATTAAAAAAAACTCATTCAATATATGACAAACAGTAGAGACAATCTAGCTATGCATGCTGATACGATATGGGCTGTATTTGAGTGTGTAACATTGCCTTACGATGTTGTTTGGTATTTACATACAGATGTGTGGACGGATGTTCGTACAAAACGAACCCTTCCGCTCGTCTGTCTCTGGAGGGCAGATGCGCTTTCTGTAAAACGTTCAAAAACATAGAGTACACATGGACTGTTGCCAAAGTCGACGTCGACAGTCAAAGACGTCAGCCTATCGAAAAATCACTACTATCCACGTATCAAGGTATGTTACTTGCGTTTTTTAGCTTGAAAATAGTATGTGTTGATAGAATTCATTATTGAGCAGGACTTACTTTCCAACCCAAAGAATGATTAGGATTTACCCAACTTAATGACTGAACATCACCTGGAAGTTAATGTCGTCCCCCGTCTCTGCCGAACTCAGGGGGTGACCCCAACGTTTCGTTGCGCAGTAGAGTGCAAAATATTTGAATACCTTTTTTAGTCCCTACTTAAAATCTTTAAAACCTTTATTTTCCTGGAATTTTTTTGCCCAATCTGGAGACTATTTTGGTTAGAGGGAACAGGTAGGAGCTAAGCTTTCCCATTTTGGTTGAAATTTTAGTTGGCGTAATAATAAGGATAGATGTGAGTTGTTGGGTCATGCGGAGAAATACATCGGAACTCTGGGGTCCGAGGTAGGGTTTCTTTGAAACTTGCAGCTTTCCTCGGAGTTTGAGCTGTACAGCCATCTGTTTTATGTGCATGGTTATCAACTAAACCCTTGTGAATTTCCAGTGTAGAAGAATTTTTAAGATTGAAATTGGGTTAGTACTTTTATGAAGCCTTGTTTCAGTGTATCTTAATATGCTTTTTTATGGGCAGCCATAACTTAAAGGTCAGCCCTAAACATGTGTTGTTGTTTTTTAACACAGCAAATACTGCAAGATCCTCACTCTTCACGATTGAAGGGAAGAGCCTTGAGAGTGGTTTCTACTACAGTGTTCGTCTGACGTTAAAACAGTACGGCTACGCCGCAGGGTTCAGCGAATACACCTTCGTCACCAACTGTCCACCGACGGGTGGTCACTGTGAAATCACTCCGGAATATGGTAACCACTTATGATGTTGTATTACTAAAGAAGTTATTGTGTTTGTGTACGGGGGATACCACCTTAGTCACGTTTGGGGCTGCGCCCTTCTAACTACAGCGCCACCTGGTGTGTGGGGGCTGAATCGCAAATTTTGTGTCTAAAATCCTCAAAAAAGTATTTTTTCCTTTCCACTGCATTGGTTCGAGTAGTAATTCTCCTGACTACTTTTGTCTGCAAAATATTGAATAATCTGTGGCTTATCATCTTTAGTTTTGTTTCCTTTCATTTCATATTTCATCTCCCTTTAACCCTGTCTGTCTCTGCACACACACATTTCTGCGAATATGTAGACAAGGCATTCGAGCAGTGACCAGTAATAACTCTCTTTCAAACCATGGATGATGGTTCAAAACAACAGCGGGGTTTTGTGTTTTTTAGGATACGCGCTTGAAACACAGTTCCAAGTCACCTGCGCCGGCTGGTGGGACGAGGGTGACTTTTTAAACTATGAGGAGGCAAACGCTAATAACTACCACTCCAAGAAACTCAAGTACAGGTTCTGGTCCAGGCGGTTGGGATCGGGTCAACAGTCGCTCATCAAGTTTGGAGAAGAACCTTTCACACCCAAGCTGACACTCCCTCTGGGACCTGCTGCTTTTAACCACACGTCAGAGATCAGTGTTCAGATTGTGGACACGCTGGGGGAGTATGCCCAAGTCAACATGACAATACAGGTATTAACCATCTCCCTGCTGCCTAACTCTGTAACCAACAGAGAATGGAGTGCCAAACGGCTACTTCAGAGTGTTAAAGGTTAACACTTACACAACGTTGTGCACTGCATTATGTCAGATTCAATGGAATATTACTAGTAATATAATTGGTTGCACGTGACATATGTGAGGTACTTGTTTACAATCATAAGATTCTTGCTTGGTGATGAGTAAGATGATCTAGCTTTTGCTATTGCTTCTGACGTTAAATTATCTTGTATATGAATTAAAATGTAACGTCTAGTAACGTATTTGTAAAATCAAAGGCCAAGTCCATCTATGTTGTGAATGATAAAAGATATCATGATAACAGCTGTTTTGCTGAAAATAAAATGTGTAATGTATTTATTTTACAACTTTTCAGGTCGTTGAATACCCCGAAACTGACACTGAAAGCAAACTGCTTGAACTGACCAACCCTGACAAGCTGTCTATGCTTGTACTGGGTGGCAAGCAGCAAAGTATCGGCCAGATAGGAACAATTGTGGCCGACACTATAAACGTATGTATGTCTTATCTTCATGTCTTAGTATTCAAGTATCGAAAATAAGGACAACATGATTTTGAATACTTTCTTGTTTCTTTCACTGTAACTTTATGTTCACTGTTTTCACGGTCACCTCTCTATCGTAAACTTGTCATCACCGTGAAAAACCTCCTTATTTATCATTCCTTCACACATCCGTTCTGTAAATCACTTGCTACCACCGTGAAGTTAAAGTTCATTGAAAATGCCAGTTTTCCTTACACCGTGAAATTTTGCTACCGTGAAGACAATGTGAATTACAGTAATAAAGATATCATGATTTACTTCGGCGAAGTCTTTACTGTCTTTAACATTCTTGAAAAAATGAAGAATTAAGTACTACAGTAAAAGCTTACTGCAGTTTATTGTAATATTGAATCTGTTTTCCCTTTCTTCCAGGAGGAAGACTCTAATGAAGTAACAGACGCCAGTGATGAGCAGACCGAGCAAAAGAAGAAACGGCATGAACAGGTAAGTCTTTGGTCCACAAAATAGCGTCAGGTAAGATAATACACTTTGTACTTGGAAATAAAAAAACAGCTGAAAGTGTTGTTTTTTTCGTGTTTGACAATAAGGTGTTAGCTGTAAGTTGTGCATATTTTACTAGTGATTTATGAGTGAAAAATGTTATATAACGTAAAATCAGTAAGCAAAATTGACGAAAAACACAACGTAACAGTACATGATCCATGCTTAACCAGGTTATGAAGTAAGGTCTAAACTTTTCTAAATATTATGTTATGCTTCTTCTCCATACGACAGTATTACATTAACAAAGATGAAACGACCATATGTTCACTCACTGTATTTTTAGATGAGGTCCAGTGTGGTATCAGCGCTATACCAGACCGCCGGTTCCGTCACCAGTGTGGAAGCTGTGCAGCAATCGTGCATCACCATGAAAGCTATCACAGAAAAATCCTCTGAAGTATCTCCTGATACCCAGGTATGCCACTTTCTGTGTAAGAGTGAAAGTGAACCGGTTTATCTCAATGAATCGCTATTCTTCCACTGGTCGTGACAGAGAAGACAGACGCTATGTATAGTATGTACAGGTTCATTGTACCGGGGAGATCCCCCAAGCTCTTTTCGACAAGTATAATGAACAGTGAACCCCGGCTTAACGTCCCGTCCTAAAGACAGTGACCCTTTTCAGTAGCGTGCATGTCGGGTGAGCGACACAGCCGGGACTCGAACTCACGGCTTCTTGGTCCAGAGGCAGGGACGTTAACCTCTGGGCTACAAATGCTGATATTTAAGAGCTAGTTATAAAAAGATACATCTGGTTAATATATTCTTCAAGACATATATGAACCCATAGGCCACCCTGCCGCCAGCGTGATTGCATGTATAATGGTCATGTGTGTTTTTCAGGTCACAGCAGCCTCGGCTGTGGAGAATATGGCAGAGAAATTAAAGTCGGTTGACGTGTCCGAGGAACTCTCTGAGAATATCGAGAATACAGCAACAGGTACCAGACAACGTACATTTAGCCTCTTCTTATCCTTGTTAACAGCACAATCCATTCTAATGGTCGCAGTTAAGCTTGTGCTCCATTGAACATGTATTTGCTGTGTTTGGTTGATGACATTGAAACACTGATATATTCAGTCACACCAAGTTTGTGTCTAGTCAGAAGATCGTACTTCATCTTTAGTCATGAGACGATATAACTCTAGTAGTTAAACCTCAAGCCTGCATTGACTTACCGTAGCATCTCACACACTGGAGCAATATTTTGTCAACAAGAAGTTGATGGTCATTTGTAATAATGTAGAATATGGCGTTTGATCTTTAACATAATCAAGAAAGTATAGAATATCGAATGTTCTATACAGTCATTTGGAACCGCATCATCTCACCATTGTTGCTTAACAGTATCTTTTAATGTAACAATACTTTACATTTGGAACCGCATCACCTTACCATTGTTGCTTAACAGTATCTATCAATGAAACAAACCTTAACGTTTGGGACGGCATTGGTAACAGTAACGCCTAGCTTTAGTGCACTGTGAACTAGTCAGTATTGAATGTTCTGTTTTAGAACTTGTGTCAAGTCTTAGCAACATCTTGGTTGCCACGGATGCGACAGTACAAGAGAAGATCAAAACTGGAGCAGAAGAAGCTGTGGACGTGATGTCCTTAAGCCCAGAAGAAGCTGAACAAAGAGAACGCGATCTACAAGCATCTCAAGAAACACAACAAGAGGACAAAACGATGGCAAAAGATACAGTAAGACTACTTAACAGAAGCGCCAGAAATAGTTACTCAAGCAACTTGATAAAATTTCGAAACAGACGTTTCCGACAGCTTCTGCTATCTTTCGTCAGTGACTAAGGAAAGATCATCAATAGAACCATCTGAGATTGTCTTCACTTCATTAACATATCTATTCAGAATTTTAGTATAAAACCTAGTTCTGCAAGATCTTTCCTTAGTCACTGACGAAAGAATGCGGATGCTGTCTGAAACGTCTCACTGTTTCGAAATTTGCTTGAAGTCCAGTTGCTTGAGTAACTATTTTTGGCGTATCTTATTACCTGGATGTCAAACATTCATCAACGTACTTTACAGAATATGTAGTATAACTTTCAATCTTCCGGTAAACTTTCTGCAATTCTAAAACAATAACAAACATATCAAAATAACACATGTTAATATTTCTCTAGGCTAGACAGGTCTCAACGAAGACGTTCAAAGCTGCAACAGCAATATCAGGCTTAGTCATGAAGACGAAGACCATCGGATCCCCGGCGTTGGTGATTGACTCGCCGAAGCTGTCCATGGTGTTGGAAAGGTCTGAGCCTACTGCCTTAGCTGGTAAAGCTGTAACAGCTCGCGGAGGATCCTTCAACATCCCTGCAGCTGTCTCAGCTAAACTGGGCGAGGGTTCTGGTCCAGTTGACATGAAAGTAAGATATCATATAAAATCACGAGCTAAGTATGCTAATAATAAAAGAAATCGTTGAAGAGATTCATCAGTCACGTATAATCACACTTAGTAGAATATTCTTCAAACAGTGACATATTTTAAAGGCAACAACCACAGTGACATAGTCTCGCGAGAACACGAGACTAGGACGAGACTTGCATAGATCTTCCGGCCTCCCCCGCCTCCTTACAGAGCAGAAATAAAAGAAATGTTGATAAAAGAAATGTAATACACGTATGTTTTGATACGACCCAGATAAGAAGAATATCTTTCATTGCGAAGTTTTGCTTATCAAAGTTGGTCAAAGGTAAGGGGTTTTGAAACAATTTTGATCAATCATGTCACACTTGAATCTGCGTACATTGACGGATGGCTAACATGAATTACAAGAAGAAGAAGAAGTGTGGATGTCACTCGACATTTTCATATTTTCAGAGTTTGAATCGTCTTTATACATAACAGAGACCGTACCTACATCTTTTACGACGGTTGACCTGGTCAAATTCAAATCTAACTTGATTGATTGATTGATTGATTGATTATTGCGATATGGATAAAACATTACAGTCGATTCCATTTACACACATACGTTAAACGTTACATCTACTATGCCTATTAACAGTTATGATTAATGATACATCCAGGTTATGTCCTTGCCGACCAATCCATTTATATGGGACGAAAGTGCCAGTTCCATAAACAGTCCCGTCGTGTCACTGGCGTTCCAAGGCTCAGATGGCAATGAACTTGCCATGGATAATATGGAGGAACCATTCGAGATTAGGATCAATAACAGTCCAGAAAAGGTATGATTCACTTTGTTTTTGCTTTCGTAGATTTAAAACTTATTTAGGAAATCCGTCATATCTACCATTGGTTAAAAGTTAATCTGTGTTCCACTTGGTAGAAATTATTCTGAAAGAAAGTTGAACTGTAATTTTCAACACAGAAATTGTGTTGAAAATTACAGTTCAACTATGCTTCAGAAAATATAACTTTTGAAGATAATGACGCCCCCTTCACAAGCGGCGATGATAATGATGATGATGATGATGATGATGATGATGATGATGATGATGATGATGATGATGATGATGATGATGATGATGATGATGATGATATACCTTTGGTTTACTAAATGAAGGGCAAAGTTGTCTGTCCTAGTTTGGTTAGAAGCCAGCAATATGTTTCTAAAAAGGTTTGCGACAAAGATGAACATTTAGAGGGGAGCTATTTCATTACATCAAGCGATGAAATATGTACTGACCATACGAAGTACTTAAAAGTACCACTCATCAGGTGTGGAGAACTGAAGAATAATGTACCTACACTATAGGTTCCCATTCCTCGACGATTTGACCCACCAAGTCCGCCGGATGAGTCGGAAGAGGAAAACTTTTACTACGATTACGAACCAGCAGCTGACATGGACTACGCCTTTCACATGATAGACGTACCAAGAAGTGACAACGCTATCAGAGTTATCATACGCCCTGGAGATCCAAGTAAACGTTTATTACAAGCCAAATAAGTTAACCAGATACAATTAATGTAGTGTAGTGTAGTGTAGTGTAGTGTAGTGTAATGTAGTGTAGTGCAGTGTAGTGTAGTGTAGTGTAGTGTACTAAAACGTAACTACATGTATGCCATGGAAAAGGTTAACTTATGTAAGCGTTGTAAGATATCATACGATCGAAGGTGTGTTTCCTAACAAAAATGTTCAAGTCAAGTCAAAGCCTTTATTTTCTTTCGAATGCTTGTTCAGTCACATTTGACGGTTCTGAGATTTTAAGTGCTCAAATAACTTTTTTCCTAGCACTATGTAAAACGGATATCTATCAGCAACTTCAAGGAAATCAGTCATTTTCTGGTCGTTTTGTTACGTACAGAGATGTTGCTGATGGTGTATCTAAGAGTGGGAGACTACCCGAGCTCAAGTGAGTTCAACGCAAGTGGGATCATTCCGCGCGAGGTCGAGCTCAACGGGACTTTCACACCGGAAGAACTGGAAGAGATACGACACTCGGTGATGGTGCCTGAAGATATTGTATACAGCAACGTCAGCTGGTATCTTGCCATTCAAGAAATAGGTGAGTCCATGAGGAAGGGCCCGTGCTTAGTTTAGGGGGGGGGCAGGTTGATTTGACGTTACCGTTGAATAGACCAATCTTTTACTTCGGATCAACCTATTCCTCAAACATCTGGGTCAAAGAATGAGACATGAGAAAGAAAACATGCCAAACGCGCCCAGTGACAGTCACTTTCTTATTTTGATGTAAATCCGAAGTCGGTCTATTCAGAAGAAACTGAGGGTAACAGGCTATTGAGCCTCACTCAGATAAATTTGCAAATTGATCCAAGGCAAATATGAAATATAAGAGCACTATTATTGTAATAGATGATTCCAGCATGCAACTGGAGTGAAAAGTTTAACAATGAAACCTGGCGCAGTGGTAGACACCCATCCATCTCCTGAGCATTTGTAGTACTCTTGGCGTGTGCTTTGTAAAATGTTGAAAACATTTTCATGCGTAGATCCTGAGAGTGAGAGTCCAAAGGGCGCACCATCTTCCAACTACACTCTCCAGACGCTCATACTCGGATGCAGATTCTGGAGTGAGACCGAGGAGCGGTGGATGGGTGATGGCTGTAAGGTGAGAACTTTTCAGTTTAAATTTCCTCCAATTTTGCCTGTAAACATTTACGGATGATAAATCGCAATCAAACTGCCATAGTTTGTATGGAGAATAAAGGTATCAAGATTTTACATTAGTAGAATGCAAAAATATTTTTGCAGAACAAGGTAGTTGTGAGATCAACGCAATATTGTTATAGCTTGTTATACTATACTGTCCATGTCAAAATTCCAACGCACTGTCTTGTCATTGTCAGCAAGGCTAGCCCTTTGTAATAGCAACAGGCTGGTTGGGCATTTTTTCTAATATCATCTATCTTTTGTTTCAGGTTTCTGACAAGTCCACAGCCAATGTGACAGTGTGCGAATGTACGCATTTAACCTCATTCGGCTCCGAGCTTTTCACTCCGCCCAACACCATCGACTTCAAGACGGTCTTCAGTAAAAACATCGCTGAGAATGCGTATGTCTTAGGGACTGTCCTTGGAATGGGCGTGGTGTATCTGGTATGCGTATACTTTGCCCGGAAAGGAGATAACAAGGACGTCCAGAGGGTATGGACATCTTTACTTTCATATTGGAATATTGAGTATCGCTGTACGTAATCATACTGGGATGGAATTTTCAGACGAATTCGAAGGAAACAATGACTTGGTGAGCTTTGAATTCGGAAAAGTCTTCGAAATTCATCCTCAGGTAAACCAGATTAAAAAGCATTTTCATACCAGTTGGGAAAAGCCGGAACCTGACGTCATGAGTTCAATAATCAGGAGAGTAGCCGTCAGTGCCTTGAACTACGACTGACTTATGAAAAACAAGTTAGAAGTTGACTTTGGGGTATATTTAGCTAGGTATAGAATGCTTTTTAATTTTAACTTTGGCCCCTTTAAGGCTACAACAACATTTAATGCAGCCAAATCAAACACTTTTTTTCCAATTCCTAGTGGAGCGTGTCCCAACTGTCGGACAACAGACTCATAGATAACCACTTCTATGAGATCACCGTGCAGACAGGGATCGGGAAAACATCCGGTACCAAGTCGGAAATCTTCTTCACTCTCTACGGTGAGAACGAGAACACCAGGACCAGGACGCTGAAGGCAAAGGACAAGGTACTATATATTTGTGATAAACACAATAAACTATACGGTAAAGCAGGCTCTGCCCTTGGGCGCGGCCAAAAATTGCTATTTGACATCTTCGTAGATTTTATGCTACAGTGGTCTTCAATTAGTCTTCATTAGGCTTTTTAGGTTGAGAAAGAACCTTTTAGGCTTGACTCAGCTAGCAAACGTTTTAAAACTTAGTTCAGGTATGTTGATATATTCACAGTTTGTTTGTTAGTTTGTTTGTATTGGACGACACAATGGCTGTTTCTTATTGTTATTGTACTTGTCTATGTAGTTGTAATTTTTATTTTCCAGAAGTAATGTTTAATATTAGCTATAGCTAGAGTGCATCACCTTTGTGTCCTGTATATTTTTCTGTTGCTTAATAAAAAAAAAATAAAAAAAATTGTGTTCTGTTACACTGATGTGACGTATTTTTGTATACTGCAGGAGTTCAGCAGTAGTAGTGTGAATAAGTTTGTAATGGCCGAGCACAAGCACTTGGGCGCCCTGCAATCCCTCCGTATCTGGCACAACAACAGTGGGAAGGGTGCTGAAGCGAGCTGGTACCTGGACAGGGTGCAAGTTCGAGACCTTGACACTAACAAGATGTAGGTTAAACCTTTGTCTTCAGCCAGTTATTCCTGAAGCTAGCTTCACATAATTGCTTCACATTTTTCGAATGGTCACATTGTATAGAGTTCTTTATTCTAATGTAAACATACCTGCTGTAGGTTTTGAAACAAACATAACTTAGTGAAATATTCAAGATATTTAAAAATGTGTAGTCTTTAGCCTAATGTATGAGACTCTTAGTAATTTGTGTAATTTGAAATAATATTTAAATACTTTAAGTTACCGTAATTTTATACGTTTAGGTTAAACTACATCCGCACAGAATGTTATCAATGATCATAACGTAGTCCGGGAGACGACGTTATCTACTTGTTTGCTTAAATAAACAAGGCATCATCATTCGAGAAATAACGACCGCTTAAAGCGCCCCCCCCCCTCACTGGACCCGCGGCACGCCGGCGATGTCACTGCGTCTTAAACTGGATTTGTGTTACCCTTGACTTTATAATGGGAATATCATTCGAAACGTACAAGAATTACAAAAAATACAACAAAACAAAGAAAGTTAAAAAGATTCGATTTTTTTCGATGAGTGCTTTGTCAATTCGATCAGCCGCAGCGACGCCGCCAGCGTGCCGAGGGTCCAGTGAGAGGGGGGGCTTTATCTTTATTTACGCATTCCTCTCAGGTACTACTTCCTGTGCGACAAGTGGCTTGCTGTGAATGAGGACGACGGCGAGGTCTGCCGTACACTGCCCGTCGCCACGGAGGAGGACATGAAACAGTTCAACACCGTGTTCTTTGCCTCCGTGAGTTGTACACGCCGTAAAATTTGTGTATACAAAGCTAGTATTAAACCCTCTTATTTGTATCAACTGGACTTGGTTTTCTGTCTCTTTATTCTATCAGATTAACAGCTCAAGTTGCAGGAGAAGGCTTCAAATTGCAATTAACAAGGGAAAAATGCAACAGCAATGCAATCAGGAGAGGGGGCATCCTCCCCCCCCCCTCCTTGCCGCGCTACGCGCGGCATTCGGGCGCTGCGCGCCCTCAGTAATCATTGTCAGCACCGCTCCCCAAACGATTTCTGGGGAGACCTCTGCCGTTATATTGTTTCTTAGGATTGACAAAGAAGAGAACAGATAAATAAGGATATTGCTTTCATTGGCGAAATTTCTAAATCCATTTTTTCTCAGTGGACATAAGCAAAACCAAGAATATATAACGTTAAATGACCAAATAAATCTAATGAAATAAAATCAAAATCAATGGTCGTCTATGGCTTACCCTTCAATCGAAATTTTGTAAGGCACATGTACTTTCCGTTGTCGATTTAACAACCCTAACCGAAAAATTGAAAATGAAAAAGAACAAAACAACCCACCCAGGAATTCTAGACTTATCGTGTTTACACACACACACACACACACACACACACACACATACACAGAGACACTGAACCGCAAACATAATCTTCAATTTTAAGCGAAGGTATCTAAAGGTGTATTTGTAAGGCTCGACCGTCATTGAACAAGACCAACGTATCTCCTGGGGTACACATGTTGTTTGTTTGTTTGTTTGTTTGTTTGTTTGTTTTATTAAAATCTCCATTAGTGTCCATTTCTAACAAATTTCACACTTTTCTACATGGAGTCCGGTTACACATAAGATACAATAAAATTGATATGATTAAATGTTGAAGGTTTTACTTCTCTTTGCAGGTTAAGAGAGACTTCAATGACGGTCATCTGTGGTTTTCTGTGTTCTCCCGTCCGACCAGGAGTAACTTCACCCGAGTGCAGCGGGTCACGTGCTGCTTGTCTCTGCTCTTCTGCACCATGGTGTCAAACGCCATGTGGTATGTGAATCAATTGGTCTTTCAACATTTATTTATTTATCTATTGAGATTTACTACATTTGTGGACGGATTGACATAACAAGTGACTATCAACTTTTCAAGATGTCAAATCAGACCAGACTGTAAGGTTTGGACCATCGCACATCGGGGCATGCCCCTATTCTTTTTCGAAACGTGTGGTGGGTTCTTTAACGTGCGCGGGTTATGGCTCTCCCCAAACACGGGGCCACCATTTAACGTCCTATCCGAGGGACGTCCCTAACCGAAGCTAGGTACTCATTTACACCTGAGTGAAGTGAGGACATTTGTGTTAAGTGCCTTTCCCAAGGGCACAATGTCCGGGCGCATGTCAAGACATGTCTGGGGGCAAGCCGGAATCGAACTCGGGTTCCCTTGTTTGACGGCCGAATGTTCTAGCCGTTACACCACACGACGCCACAATTTTGTTACGATTTGATAGATAGGTCTTTCTTTCTGATCCAATTGTATGCTGGGAGACGCGGAGCACCATGGATAAATGTAGCTCAAGAGTAAAGTAGAATCGTGACAACAAACACCGACCGGACACCGTACGCATGCATTGCATTAGCGTTGTTATGGCAATGATGTTGATTGCTCCCTGAGCTACCCACAGTGCTCCGCGTCTCCCAGCATGCAATGAAGTCCAAGGAAAGGTCTATGGGAATGTGTTGTGGTCGGATGCCTAGGGTAAACCACTCTTAGTCTTGTTTATCATCAGTCAGCTTCTGAGCAATTTTCAAATCTATTTTCTGTCAATTTTTTTCGACAAACATGGACGACGTAGCACAGCACACAAGTTTTTTTTTTTTTTTAACTCGTTTTAACAGTGCCACGTACAGAGAAGGATATACCTTTTTGTAAACCTGGGTGGAGTGAGGAAAGTCATGTTAGGCAAACGTTACATGGTGGAACCATAGTTATTATGCCTACACTGTTCTCAATGGTTTATGTTAATCCTGACACACTGACATTCTTAACGATAGGCTATATTCATTCATGCAGGTATGATACAGAGAAAAAGGTACGGACTGTCCATGCCCTCACCATCGGCCCGATCACCCTCACTTTTCACCAGTTATATGTCAGCTTCATGAGCAGTATTCTCATCTTCCCAGTCAACATTGGGCTCGTCACACTGTTCAGGTATGCATTAATAGCTTCCCACGTTCTTACTGCAGGCATAGTTTTAAGTAGAAGTCAAGATTATAAAATCAAAAGGTTAACACAGAAATCACTAGCCGACGACAAGGATTTTGTGATGAAAGGAATTTTACAATTACCGAATTGTTTTCATTTACAGTTTTGACATTTTACAGCATCTAAACTTGCCCCTGTATCACGAAATGCTTTCTTGTGCTCATTTCTTGTAAACATATAGGAAGGTTCAATATGAACAAGTTAACAGAAACTGGTACATTCTATAATGCTTTGTTTAAATTTTATTTAATCTCAATAGGAGGATACGAGAAAAAGAATCAGCTACATTTGAGGTTGATGCTGGCGAGGATACAGCCGAGACTGTAGAAAAAGGTGATTGTAACGACGGCCAAGACAAGCAGAGCAAGAAAAAGACGAAGAAACGTTTCATGTTTCCTCACTGGATGGTGTACGTGGCGTGGATTGTTGCCTTCCTGGTGACCTTTACGTCCGCGTTCTTCAGCGTGTTGTACAGTCTGGACTGGGGCGCGAAGAAATCCATCGCCTGGCTGACGTCCATGCTGATGTCCTTCACCATGTCTGTGTTTGTATTGGATCCAATCAAGGTCATTATGAATATTCATATAATAAAAATATTAAAAAACGGGCGAAACTATGTATAAAATCCGGAAAGCCACTCAAAATCCGAATGAATGTAAGAAATTCTTTATGGGAAACATTATCTGATACTGATACAGAATACCAACAGCTAAAAGGAAAACATTTTTGGTTCTAATACAATATAAAGTTTGCCCGAGTTAAGAAGAATTATATTCTGCCATAATTCTTCAGAACTACCTGGAGACATCTAATCGTGGCCTAGATATTAATAGCATTTTGTTACATTATACTTTTATTCATTTGGTCAATCTACTTAGAAAAAAAATTAAGTTTTTTGCATTTATAGTGTCTTTCCGGATTTATAGTATCGCCGGTTTAAAGAGTTCTAATGTTTCCTTCTATTACCAAAAGTGTAGATTTGTCCCGTTAACAAATGCATATTTCTAACCGTACAGGTCATTCTCTTGGCCGCTGTACTGTCGTTGGTCTTCCGGAAGCCCAGTTCGAATGAAGAGGACGACTCTGATGATGAGGAAATCCAGAACAAACTACAGGATGACGAAGACTGGGTGAACGAAATGCCCTCGGACAACGATGACGGTATGAAGCATTTATAAGACATCCAGTCCTGTATCTACAAGACTTAGTGTGAATGCTGTCTTTTCGGCCTATTGTCACCAAATCATAACCTTCCATGCACTTATGTTCGCTTCATGATCCTTCATGGTAAAGCTACTGCTTTTGGTACAAAACTTATGCCATTTTTCTCTATCATGAAATTGCATTTCGAGCTCATTTCTCCTAACAACTATGTTACCGGTACGTTTAAATCTACTCACAAGTGACGTGCCAGGCATCGCCGTTTTGATTATTTTTGGAGCCAAAGTCTGACTCCTTATATACGCTACAATGTGTTTGTCTAATAGATTTTCCATTACACTGGATGCCAGATCCCCAATCCCCATAATATCTATCATACGGGGGCCTGTTGTAGAATTTCCTTGGAGGTATGTTGGTCCTAGAGCCGAGGAGTTGGCATTTGAATTTCCCGGAAATTTGAGATTGTTTTTACTCCAATATTTTATTTCCTATGCAGATTCAGAAGACAAGCTCGGCGCGCCGGATCCCGTCCGCTTGGCTGAAGCAAAGGAGAAGATGCAGAAACAAGCCGTCATGTCGGACCTGATCCGGGAGATCGTGCGGTACATGCTGCTGGTTCTGCTGCTCATGCTCATCGCGTACAACAACAAGGACCCCAGCTCGTACAACATGGTCAAGACATTCAGGGACAACTTTGTTCACGTGGAGTTGCCTCTAGAAAATGTACGATATGTATGATGTTTCTTAGTAGAATTCTAGAGGTATGTAATGGGGGTACGGGTGGATCGTAGCTAAATAGGATATATTTGACTTTCAATCTACCATCGCGAAATCGTGACCATATTTGATAGTACACGTGCGTAATGTATGACTTTATGTTAGGATACATTCGTTGTTTCATCTAAACGTTACCACCCAAAAATCGTGACCACAGCATGTCAAACATTCAGGGGCAACTTTGTTCACGTGGACCTGCCTCTAGAAAATGTACGATATGTATGGTGTTTCTTAGTAGAATTTTAGAAGTATGTAATGTGAATGTAGTTTTGTTCACGTGGAGCTGCCTCTAGAAAATGTACGATATGTATGGTGTCTCCTAGCAGAATTCTAGAAGTACGTAATGTGAATGTAGTTTTGTTCACGTGGAGCTGCCTCTAGAAAATGTACGATATGTATGGTGTTTCTTTGTAGAATTCTAGAAGTGTGTAATGGGAAATGTAGTTTTGTTCACGTGGAGCTGCCTCTAGAAAATGTACGAGATGTATGGTGTTTCTTAGTAGAATTCTAGAAGTGTGAAATGGGCGTATGAGTGTATCGTAGCTTAGGATATACTAGTATTTGATTTTCAATCTACCACCCCAAAATCATGACCACATCATCTCAAAACATTCAGGGACAGCTTTGTCTACGCGTAGCTGCCTTCAAAAATGTATTATATGTCTAACACTATCTAAATTTTGACAGTAAACGTGGATACCTTCGATGTTTCATCTACGACCCAAAAATCGTGACCACAGCATGTCACGATTAAAACATTCAGGGAAAACGTTTGTAGTACCAAGAAAATCCACCAGAGGTCCTTAATCTAAACATTTCATTGATAGGCCAAACCCTAACCACACACCAAAGTTATGCTTTTTTTTTATTTTAACCACAGATACCGTTAAAAATGCTACCGAAAACATAGCCTTATTGCCAAAAGTAATAACAAATTATGACATATTGTTAAAGTAGTTACCATAGAAATAAATAGATATTATCATTACTAACTTATCATCCTACAACTAGGTACGCACGGATCATGACTTCTGGACCTGGGTGAATAATACATTGATACCAGGACTGTATACTGGGTCTTGGTACAACGGCAAACCTACCACCTTACTGGAACAACAGTTCCTGGCAGACAAGTTATCATTCCGTGTCGGACCTGCAAGGATGAGACAACTCCGGGTACCACCTTCGGGTGAGTATGTTCAACTTGATAACACCCCCGTACCACCAGAGCGGTGGCATGACCTCGCTGTGAGCGAGTTATATAATATATAACTTTATATATAACTTTATTGCTCAACAGTTGTACAATGTACAAAGTATGGCATCTATTACTACAGTTCTATAAGGCTAATCTACCTTATACAAGAGTGTATAGTATGGTATCATAAGCTTTTACATGTACAATCATTGGTCGAATTTCTAACGTTCTTTGATATATGTACCTATGTATGCAATACAGGGGTTATTATATGTCAATATGTACTTATATATAATAAATTTGCTATTTAAGTCCATTGAGATGAATTATCTTACAAAGCGCTCAACGAATTACATAGATACAAAACCCATTTGTTTACGATTTATGCGTTTTGTTGTCTGTTCAGTCATACTCTTACATTTTGCATCGTACTTCATGATTTCAGTTAAAAAATTAAGGGTAACAAAAATCCAAATTAGGTCGCAGCAAAGTCGCAGTGCGATCGCCATCTAGTGGAATGGTCGACTAAAGCCCCTGTCACACTTGTGCGTATATACACGTCCGCATGAGTTGCGTATTAACATGTTTTTAGTTTAGTTTAAGTTTGCAGCCGAATAAGTGCGGGGTCGTGTGGCGCAACGGCAGAGCATTCGACTCAGAACCAAGAGGTCCCGAGTTCGAATCCTGTCATGTCACCGATCTTGTGCCCTTGGGAAAGGCACTTAACACGACTTTCCTCACTCCACCCAGGTGTATATGGGTACCTGACTTCGGTTGGGGAAGGTCGTATTGAGGTCACCTGGTGGCGCCGAATGGCAGCCGCCCAGACCCTTGCGACAGTTCCACAAAATGCAAGTGTGGATAAGATATTATATATGTTCTGTGTTGTGTGAAACCTGTAATACCCTGCATCAATTCAGCGCTAATAGGCTGCCATTGGGGGTAATTTCTGACCCCCATTGCCATTGGGGGTAATTCGGTAAAAAAAAAAAAAAAAATTTCTAAGGTTCGATCACTGGGCTGCACAACGGTTGGTCAAAGTAGAAAACGACTTTTCCCCGCAAACTTTACTTAAACCCCAAAAATGTTAATGCGCAACACACGCGCACTTGAATATACGCACAAGTGTGAAAGGGCCCCAATAGACGTGTGTAGTGTAGCTAGAGATTTACGCCAACGGTTTTTGTTATTTCAACAGCTTCACGACACCAACGTCTATTTTCTTTCTTAACAGTTCTAGTTTCCACTGCTAGGTGACCCAAATGTGACCGACCTTCGTATGGTTTTATAAAAAATTATCTTAAGACAATTCAAACTTTGCAACTGGATAAAATTCGGATATCATCCAGAGTTTGCATTGTCTTTATATATTAATTACCTGGATGTCTAACCTTCATGAACGAACTGAAAACGTATCTTGTTTTATTCTAGATTCGTGTATGGTTAATGTCGACGTGGCAGGGCTTGTGGAAGGATGCACACAGGAATATTCAATCGAACTGGAAGACCAGATGTCCTATTTGTCCGGATGGAAATTTCACCCGAACGCCTCAGTCTTAACAGGTCAGTCACAGCAAGAGATTTTAGATTCATGTGTGTACGTTTCATTTATACCCGAAATGCGCTGGATATGTCATATCATATTCCAGCTATAACTAGAGTTCGGCGATCCCATTCCTTCGCCGAATGGTGTTATCTTGTATGAAAGATGTGTTTGAAAGGTGTGTTTTGGATTGCTTATTTAATGTATGATGATGTTCACCTTTATTTAACTTCATGAAAGTATCAAATTACCGTCATTTACAACTTTGGAATTATAGCATCTTCTCATCAATTAGACAAATTATGTCCTTATTTACATAATCGATATATCAATCGGTTTTCCTCTCTATGTCACAGTTCTCAGTTCACATGTCTTCAAGCGCCATTGTGAAAAGTATTGCCCACATGTTGGCCCAAAGATCTCAACCTGTCACTGTCTATTCGGTACGGTGTCCTCGTATATAGTTATGCTACTCCACAATTTAGATAACAAATGGCCACTGTAGACCCATCTTCGAACTTGACCTTCGTTTCCCCGACACCTCAACAACCTACTAAATTTCATCACGATCCATTTAATTTCTCTCGAGTTATGCCACCAATAAACAAACCGACAAACACAAAAGGTCCAAAGGACCCCCCCCCCCCAAGAAGACCCATCTTCGAACTTGACCTTCGTCTTCCCAACAGAAACGTACCTACCAAAAATCATCAACATCCGTCCATGGCATCAAGAGTTATATTGCCAACACCATCACTCCACAAATCCCGACCAAAAATATACCCTTCTACCTACGGTGAAGGCAATAACAATGCTTCTTCGACTTTTTTTTTATTGCGCTAGTACATACATATAGCTTTTTCGAAGGAAAATGTAAGGACGACCACACTGCTCATCTTTTCCAGAATCAAAATCAAATTTCAAGACATCAGTGACATTTCTTAAATCCCTGTGTATTTTTGCAGGCGCACTTCAGTGGGTGTACCAATCTTCTACTGAACTTGGAGTGGATTCGACATCCGGCCGTCTTGCAACCTACAGGTAAAAATATAGCACCAAAACTACATATGCTGATGATTATAAGTGCCAACAGAATTTAGCAAATGCAGCATATCCTAATGTGGAATAGTTATGTGTTGTAGTATTTCAAAAGTTTCTTTCGAAAAATGATGAGGTAGGCATCCTGTATGATTCAATACACGTAAGGATGTTTAATCTTTTTATCTCCATGAAGTGGGGGCTTTTTATGGAGATATTGTTCTGAGCGTGTTTGCGTGTGTCTGTGTGTGTGCCCGGATGCTTAAAGTCAGCATAACTGAAGAACGTCTAGATGGATTGTAATGATATTTGGTATGTAAATAGAGGTTGGGAGAACAAAGGTCAAGGTCGATTTTGGGCCCCCTGGTATGTGTTTATGAAACTGCATTCACGTTTTTGTCAAAATCTTCCAAGCAGAATAACTGACGAAAGGAACGACAGATTTTCATGTAATTTTTTTGTGATACGCTTTTATCATTGTGTAATACAGTGGCGGTGGATACGAAGCAAACTTCGGTACGTCCAACCTAAGAGCTAAGCGTGTTTCCGGCTACCTCGAGTCTCAGAGTTGGATCGACAGATTGACACGTGCCATCATCGTAGAGTTCACTGCCTACAACGCCAACGTCAATCTATTTGTGGCTGCCCGATACACGCTGGAGTTCGGCGCGGTCGGAGCTGGCTTGACAGGACAGTATGACATCCAGGTCTTACGCCTGTACAACTACGTGGGTCCTTTCGGTATACTGAACATACTGATGGAAGTGGTCTTCGTTTTCTATCTGTGTTACTCAATGTTCAAGGTAAGCCAACTCTAAACCGTTGTTACACAGTCCTTGTGTTTTTATATTTGCACACGTTCTACGTTATACATTAATCGTTCGCACTTTTATATGCAATGTAAAATCGAGAATTTACATAGATCAAACAAATTGTTTTATAAAGAGACCCTCATTCATGAGACGCTGAAGGAGAGTGCACAGTCGAAACATCCGGAACTAAATCTCAGAATTTCATCCAGTTGTATAGTTTGAATGGCCTTTATATATATTGTTAACCTGGATGTCTTACCTTCATAAACGTATACAAAAGGTTGTTCCAGTTTCTACTGTTTGAGATCTAGCAATCTATCACGTGTAAGCTTTATGGGCCGTTATAGTTCGGTTTACTAAATCAAATCCGTGTGTTACATGGTTTTGTTACAGGAGGGCAAAAGCATAAAAGAGCTTCGCTGTAAGAAGTACTTCACGGATCCTTGGAACATGTTGGAGATTCTTATCATCATCGGATCCCTGGTCTCCATCGGCTTCTATACAGCAAAAACCATCATTACGTCATACACACTGTCTTCAGTACAGGCATCTACAGGTGAATGTGGTTTGTTACCTCCGTGAAAACGGAGGTATTGTTTTCGGTCTGTCTGTTTAACGTTTGTCTTGGTGTTTGTCCGTTGCTATTTGAATATCTCCTATATATCGGCTTCTATACAGCAAAAACCATCATTACGTCATACACACTGTCTTCCGTACAGGCCTCTACAGGTGAATGTGGTTTGTTACCTCCGTGACAACGGAGGTATTGTTTTCGGTCTGTCTGTTTAACGTTTGCCCTGGTGCGTCCGTAGCTATTTGAATATTTTAGAGTTATGCAATTCGAGCCAGAAGATGGTGTAAATGGAGACTGTCAGGATGGGAAGGTTGGCTTGGCCTGGGTTCAAAGTTGGTCCCTATATGATGACAGGAAAACACATTGCAGAATTAGCTCGAAACTCACAATAGTATTAACAAAACAAGAAATTCACAGAAACTATAAATATTGCACGGACTCCGAGGTATGAGATCTTCGATTTCTTGTTTTTCCATGATCAGCAGTACTGTGTCTTTGTCAAAGATCTACTGCCCATGTGTAAGAACATTAAAAGTTTGAAAACGAGGTTAATCCGTATTGATGAAATCATTAGATCTTTTGGATTTCTTAATTTTCAAATTATTCTTTTCAGTTTTTTAAATCTTCTAAATCTTTCTAAATCTTTCAAATCTTTTAGGCTTTTTAGATTCTCTAGATTCTTTAAATATTTTCAGATTTTTTGATTTTTTCATTCTTTGTATTTTTTTATATTTCTTAATTTTTTAGAATTTTTCAAATTTTGTAGATTTTTCTTTCCAATGATTAACTATTTTTAGATGTTGAGTTATACTCATTTTGTGATTGTTTTGCGTTCACAGACGACTTCGTCAGCTTCCAGAACGCTATCACCTTCCACTCAGCTTACAGCGTCACGCTGGCCCTGGTCGTGTTCCTCTCCACACTCAAGTTCATGAAGCTCCTCAGGTTCAACAAGAAGATCTCTCTCCTGTCGGCGACCCTGCAACACAGCACCGGCATGATGATCCCCTTCGGGTTTCAATTCATGCTGGTCTTCTTAGCCTTCGTGCATTTCGCATTTGTGGCATTTGGAGCGAACTCACTAGCGTAAGTCTATAGCTACATTGTAGAAGAAAAGTTAAACTATTATTACTATTGATAGATAATGTAATAATTTGTTTTACTTCTTGTTTTGCTAGCTACTCCTTCCCTGAATATCATGTATATTTATACCTTCTTGTAATTTGTACATGTCACTCTAATGTATTTTTCCCCCATTGGATCCGTGAATTATGTTTCTCTGTGTATTTTTATGTATTGTTAATGTGAAGTATGTAAGTAGGTAATGCAATTAAAAAGAATCAAAAGTTGAACTCCTCACAGCATGTTGCATATAGGACGGCACCCATCTCTATTTCTATAGCCCTTGGGCCACACAGGCTACTTAATATTTCTTTATAACAAAAGTTTATGCATCTTTTTTCAAGTTAATTAAGCTTGTCATAGCATACCCTATTATATGCTGAGTACGGTCATTTACGGTCCCCCGAAAGTACGAAATGGAACGAAATGGAACGAAATGGAACGAAATGGAACGAAATGGAACGAAATGGAACGAAATGAAACGAAATGGAACGAAATGGAACGAAATGGAACGAAATAAAATATATGTAACATTATGAAATGAAAAACCAGTAGATAGCGAAATATAAGGAACGTTGTAACATTCACAGTAGACCGGAACAGGAAGCGAATATAACGTTATTTATTTCTTGAATCTATTTGTAATATTAAATACAACGTTTTTGCCGCGTTCGTGTGGCTAGATTCTTCCCTGAAAATGGGAGCGCCCCGTGCAAAGCGCTCGGCCACTCTTCCTTGATTTTACTGCAAATGAACTACTGCAAATAGCAGGGAAAAACCAGCGAACGGAACTGAGTACCGAAGTAAGGACTAGATTATACAGAAGTTGGTGGTAACATTGCATCTCGTAATTCACCAAGTGGGCATGAGGCAATTCACAAACGTAATTTCATTATTTAAACAGCGTGTTTGCGTGTTGTGTGAACTGTGAAATACATGTTCTACTCGTTCACACCCTCCCTTTGTTTTGTCGTGAACAAGGAAGCAGAAATGTCTCCAGAGGTAATTCTCAGCCCACGTCCGTGGTTGAATGGAGTGTGAAATTTTACATTGGTGACGCAGCGCAGAGCTGCATTTGCATATCATTAGAGGAGGGGTCCATTCTCCGACAGTCGACCAGTTGAATACTTGGTTGTATGAAAATCGTTGTTGCGGAGATATGTATATGCTACGTACAAGTTATGGACTAAACCGTATGTAAATAAAACTTGGAAGTCGGAGTTTGATTCAACCTGTTGGTAGCACGCCCACGTGCACAGTTCCGATGCGCTGGCAACATTGGCGGTTCATTTGCATGCGGGGCTCCATTTGCAACACGCAAACACACTGTATAGATAACAAGAGTTCTACGACCTCATACCTTCGCCAAATGATCTTAACTTTTATGACTGACGTATTGGGAGTGTTTCTCATCAATTATGAATCATACCAGTTGGTCGTCTTCACCCAAATAACATAAGTTGTCCAAACTATGACTATGAGCTAAACAAAGAAGGTTATGCTAACATTTATCATCAATTATGCAAATAAGCTCCTTATCAGCATAATTTGATTCAATGGTGTTCACATTCACACTACTTCCAAATGACACAAGTATGAAATTGCCGTCATTAACTAGCATGGAATTATAGTAGTTTAACATTAATTATACGAATTAGTCTACATTTGCATATTTTCTATCTATCAACATTCCTATCTACCTTAGTTACAAATTTGCATATTTGAAGAGTCATATCATGGAAACAGCGGGTTTTTGAATTGCCTCACTAATTATGCAAATTAGAATCTGATTTGCATCATTATCATCCAATCAAACAAAGCACCACGTAAGTTATAGAGTTATAGTATTTCTCATTAATTATGCAAAAGAGGTCTTCATTTGCATAGTTGATATTTATTACTATTTCTCCCTTCCTCGGTCATGTCACATGTTTGAGAGTCCTATTATGGAATTTGGAGGATTTATCAATTTTCATCATTAGTTAATGCAAATTAGATACTGATTTGCATAAACAGTATTAAATCATGTAAATCATCACTCAAGCTATGCACTTAGCAAAAAGCATGACCATCCATCAAGCCCTTTATTCCCTTTCACAGTCTGAAGCAAAACCTCCTCCTGCAGTCCCAGAAAATGCCACTAGGGTGTCCAAACCGATACCTTTTACTCTCTTTCCAAAGAGCTATCTACCACTCAAAAGTCGGTTCCATAGCATATCCAAAACATGAGATATCAAAACAGGAATTTCCGCTGCAGTATTTTAACAAGCCGCTAGGGGGCCCAAAATCTAATCATCTTCAGGTCTCACCAAGACCTACCAACATACCAAATATCAAGACAACCCATCCAGGCATTGTTGAGTTATGCTGGTCTTCTTATACATCCAAACGCTACCCTATGCATAACCTTCTCGGCGAAGGTAACTACTTGCCTTGAGGAACAGTGCAATTTCACAAGATCAAGATCTGAAAGTCAGTGAGAAGCCAATTTGTGCCAGCCAGGCTTCACAGTCAAACACCCCTGGTCCAATGGGAATATCTCCTTACCACATGTACACCAGTAACACTTCCCCTTCACCAGTAACACGTTCCAGCTGGCACCCATGGAGCTAGTATACACTCATACAATATAACGTTAACACATTTTTACACTTTTCTCGTTAATTATGCAAAGTACTTCGCCCAAAATCTAATCATCTTGAGATTTCCCACATACACATCAACACACCAAATACGACAACAATCCACCCAGGCGTTCTCGACTTATTCTGTTCACTAACAGACACACAGACAAGCATCAAAACATAGACTTCTCGGCGAAGTCAATAATAGACATTTTGCTTCCTTGTTCACGACAAAACAAAGGGAGGGTGTGAACGAGCGGGACATGTATTTCACGGTTCGCACAACACGCAAACACGCTGTTTAAATAATAAAATTACGCTTGCCACATGCCCTCTTGTTGAATTACGAGATGCAATGTTACCACCAACTTCTGTATAATCTAGTCCTTACTTCGATACTCAGTTCTGTTTGCTTGTTTTTCCCTGCTATTTTCAGCAGTTCATTTCCAGATCGTTGGTAAACACAAAGGAAGAGCGGTGGATAACTTTTCACGCGGCGCTCCCATTTTCAGGGAAGAATCTAGCCACACAAACGCGGCAAAAACGTTGTATTTAATATTATGTCATGCCTGGGCCTGATACGGGTGTTCCGGACCGTGTGATAACTATCCGGATCACATAGGGTTCGGGAGGGTTATCACACAGGCTTCCATAGAATATTTCGAACGCATTTCGAGCGCGCCGGTTGTGCCGCCGGCGGAAATTCGAATACCGGATTCGGAGATTGGAATCAATGTTGCTACAATTTCTTGTTCGAGGACACAAAACTTCCTCAACTTCTGGCGCATTCCTCATTGAAATGTGTGTTTTCTCGGGTGGGTATGACCAAGGCATGACATAAATAAAATACAACACGTTGTATTCCGCATCACCCTCGGTCCCAGCCCTCCCGCGAGTCGGATCGCCCTCCGGCCTACGGCCGTCGGGCGATCCGACCCGCGGTCGGGCTGGTACCTCGGGTGATACGGAATACCCCGTGTTGTATTCTATATTTATCAAACAGATTCAGGAAATAAAACACGTTATATTATGTATTTGCTCTCTGTTCCCGTCTACTGTGAATGTTACAACGTTCCTTATATTTCGCTATCTACTGGTATTTCATTTCATAATGTTACATATGTTTTAGTTCGTTCCATTTCGTTCCATTTCGTTCCATTTCGTTCCATTTCGTTCCATTTCGTTCCATTTCGTTCCATTTCGTTCCATTTCGTTCCATTTCGTTCCATTTCGTTCCATTTCGTTCCATTTCGTTCCATTTCGTTCCATTTCGCACTTTCGGTGGACCCGATCAAGGTATGACACTACAATAAGCTATAATAATACTTATGCTAATGACATTGTACATTGAACTTCTACAGGTACTCCAGTGTAATGGGGAGTGGACAGACCATTTTCTCCATGTTGCTGGGTAAATTTGACCACAGGGAGCTAACCCAACTGCACTGGCTGCTCGGACCCGCCATGTTTATTGTGTTCATGATTGTCGTGTTCCTCATCATCATGAACATCTCCTTCACCATCATCAGCGAAAGCTTCGCCGAGGTGATTTTCTAGATAGAACGAAATATTGATTGCATACTACTGTATAAACTTGTCAGAAAAGGTTCGGAAACTTAAATTCAAACGAATGCTCGGACCCGCTATGTTTATTGTGTTCATGATTGTCGTCTTCCTCATCATCATGAACATCTCCTTCACCATCATCAGCGAAAGCTTCGCCGAGGTGATTTTCTTAATAAAACGACATATTTGAATACACTGTTATATAAACTTGTCAGAAAAGGTTCGGAAACTTGAATTCAAACGAATGCACGGACTCGCCATGTTGATTGTGCTCAATGTTGTCGTGTTCCTCATCATCATAAACATGTTTTTCACCATCAGCAGCGATTTTCTGCACAGAACGACATATTTGATACTGTTATTTGAACTTGGCACAAAAAGTTCAGAAACTTAAATTTAATCAAACATGTCTCTTTCGTTACTTTATCAACTGGAAAAGAATTAGGTATCGCTTAAAACCTGTATACCACCGTTCACGATTATACCAAAAATCATTTTTAGACAGACAAGGACGACGTGGTACTGCACTCAAGTTTTTTCATAACTTATTTCAACAGTGCCACGTACAGAGAACAATATACCCATTTCTACACCTGGGTGGAGGGAGGAAAGTCGTGTAAAGTGCCTTTCCCAATGGCACAATATCGGTGGTGTCAGGGGATTCGAACCCGGGACCGCTGGGTTCTGGGCCGAGCACCCTGCCGTTACGCCACATGTACACGACCCCACAAAGTCATCATATACCAAATTTGTCATGATCTTGCATTTACAAGTCAAACACCAGAGCTGACTATGCGAGTGAGTCACAAAACAAAATTGTGCCACGTTTTGGTTGTTTTTTGTTTGTTTATTCCAACATCAAAAACAACACATAGTGATGCCGCACTCAAGCAAGACACGCATATTTAAGCGGCATTACTAAACACAGATACACAACACGTGACGAAGTATACGTATGGTACGGGAACAATACAGGAGCCGAGGTGTGCCTTGTTTTCAGTATACCTTATTTGTCTACACAATATATCGATAGCAACAACAGACTGAAAAAAGTAGCTATAGCAAGCAATTATTATTTAGGACAAATGCAGTTATTTGAAACTACGTACTGTACGTACTTATTTTGTATATCATTTGCATAATACAACACGGTATAGGTCTACTCTATAGAGGACTTATGCCATAGATATACTTGAATCCGAAATACTACAATTAAGTGCCTCCAGTATGATTTAGTGTACAAAATACAATTTGAATGTACTATTTCGTAAAATTAGGAAGTTGGTACTTTTGTCAGGTGTCCAATTTCAGTTTGCACATTTTTAGATTTTTAATTCTGATATAGAACTTCTTTTTTTTATACCCCAATTAAGGTTCACAAGGACTTATACAACCAGGAGAACGACTATGAAATCGTGGACTTTCTACTCAGCGGTCTGAAGAAGGGGCTCCGGCTGATGAAAAGCATGGTTGTGGCAATGGACGAGGATGAGGACAGAGGTAGGTACAGAACACCTTCATGTGGTGTATGATTATTATATCCTCCTACGCAGAGCCTCACCCGAGGAATACACAATATTAATATTTCATTTCGCACAGGTAAAAAGAAAATGATACATACATACATATAACTAATCAAAATACATGGTGCTGGGGAAAGTAGAGATCAATCTAATCTATAAGATTCCTTCCCCACTTTTCTTAAACAAGATGATTTACAATAATGAATCAAAATGTAGAAACAAAGGAGTAATTAACAACTTGATATCATAACAACTAACAAATCAATAACTAATGATGATAAAAGATATCAACTAAATTACCTTTACCTTTTTTACTAAATTATTATGTGTAAAATACAAATGCCTAATATACTTTGATGTCGCTCTGCTAAACCGGGCTGAGGTTTCCACTTTTGTAGGCGTGGCCTCTAAACAGCTGTCAGCCAATCAGAGAATCGCCTACTTGTTTTCTTTAGGTAAAGGCAATTCTCTGATTGGTCGAATGCTGGTTAGAGGTCACGCCCACAAAATCGGAAACCTCAGTCCGTTTAGGCAGAGCCTACCCAGGGTACAGTATAGCGGCTGTCTGTATGAGAATGATTGGTGTAGCGTATGACTGTAATTATAAAAATAGGTTCATGCTAGATTCATCCATTCAGAACTGGTAGTCATTACGCTGTGTCCAATATTTGTGATTTTAAGTAAATCGTATTTAAGACTATCATATTTGATAATTTGTGATTGGTGCCATGTGATTGATATCATACCTACCCTATAAGCAAGAATTAAAACTGCAACAAAGAAGCATTACAAAGTAACGCTCGAGCCTTGTTCTAAATATAAATTATGTTTTATGAGATTGATATGCGTTTACACTTTTCTTGCAGTTCCTGTTTACATCGACTTCGAGCCGGAGTGCATCGTGGAGCGGTCCAACCAGCTGTTCCACTCCATCATCCGGCTGTACGTCAGGGAAGGGTTCGAGGATGAAGACACAAAAGTCGTCTTACAGGAGATGAGGTAGCTATATAGGTCCCCCTCTCACTGGACCCACGGCACGCTGGCGGCGTCGCTGCGGCCGATTGAACTGACTGACTCAACGAACTTCATCGACAAAAAACGAATCTTTTTAAGCTTTGTATGTTTTGTTGTATTTTTGGTCACACCTGTCCCTGTACGTTCTGAATGACATGCCCATTGTAAAATCAAGGTAACACAAATATGCAGTTTAGGACGCAGCGACGCCACCAGCGTGCCGCCGGTCCAGTGAGAGGGGGGCTGTAGTTCTGCTTCACTTGGTTTGGGAGGAAAAGAAGGATTACAGTTCTAGTGATCTCTTTTACAGCTATAATCTATTTTCGGGCAGAAATGAGCATGAGACGCTATGCCCCATGTGGGGCACTGTCCAGTATTTTGTAGATGTAGATGTAGATGTAGATGTAGATGTAGATGTAGATGTAGATGAGACGGCAAAAAGACTTTTGAGGTACACAAAAAGAAAAAGAAGCAGTCATCCTCATTTGAGGTGAAGCATAATGCTTTTTGAGGTGCACAAGATCTGCTTTAATTTACAGACGTCAATGTACGTTACATACATGTATACAGCATATCGCTAACTAGCTATAGTTTCACCGTGTTACAATATGCATTAAGTGCTATACAAATCCTTGAAGATGAGCTTCTAACGATAGCAATGCCTTTTCTAATGCTACTTCAGATGTGCAAAGTTAATCCGATATGCAGAGGTTAGGTATGACAGGTCGTTCAGTGTAATATATGGCCGCGTGCCTGTGCAGCTGGTGTGTTACGCCGAAGGGTTGTTATGACGGCTATACAGATACAGATACACATACTTGTTTGTGTTTACAGTGATTCAGGCATCTCCGTCGATGACTTGGCTCTATCCGTGATGCGGGAACATCATAACCATGGGGGATCCAGGAAGGTCCATGTCTACCGCGAAGACATCGATGTGGAGTGGTGTCCGGAACTGAACTCAGATGGAGAGCGTGTCTTCGTCAGCCAGCCCTGCGATAGCGAATGGACTCTGAGGGAAACTTGCAGCACGGCAAAGAGGGCAGCCGGCAGATCTGACAAGAGAGATTCCCGTGGCTTCTCCAGGTCTAAAATTCCAAAAAGCGTCACATTTGATGACGTTTTTACAGGCAAGGCATCGCCACCACATCATAGCCGGAGTCAGAAACCACCAACCGTACATCGTCAGAAGGGTAATAGAGACTCGTGGTACATACCCGGACCAGGCTCTCCAGATAACATTGACGTTGTCCACAGCAACAGTTACCAGGCAACGGCGGGTCTGTCTTCTACAGCTGTTTCCCGCAAACCTGTAGCCTTGACCACGGCCTCTACTGCAGCAGAGAAGAAACCCACTGGGTTTCCAGCCGCAGCCGTTTACGTTGAACCTGACGAGATTTCCCTAGACAACCAGATTTTGAGTGACAATGACAAGGAAGTTGAGAATGGGTTTGACTTCCCGACAGACGAGAGAGATCTTCTCACCCCAGCCGTTTATGTGGCGCCCTCTAACGACGATGGGTGGCAAGACATGTATGACCAACTCACCGATGACTGCAGCGGAACAGTTGAGGAACTCGAGGTGGTTCCTGCAAGTGAGATGGGCTATGTGATGGACGAGAGTGGCGGAGAGACGCCAGACATATGGTACTCTGTCCCTGGGGAAGAGGACTGTTAACCACCTCATAACGCCTTCGATGTCACCAACTGGGAAGAACTGGGAATATATGGACAATCAAAGAAACATGGATAGGCAAATGTATCTATCAACTTGCTTGTTCCTTGTGTCAGCTCCTTTATTCTATTTCCTTTGAAGTTATTCTTAACATAACATAACATTATTATTTTCTTCTACACCTGTTCGTCTATCGCAGTACCTATCGTTGAATGGCAAGAGTGTACTGTATGTATACTGGCTACGACAGTGGCGAAATTTACAAAAAAATGTCTGAGTAGAATCGATCCTTAGGTCGACAGCAAGGCGTAAGGATAATTTTGTCGTGAAATTTATGTTTCAAGTGACACACAGAGACTATCAGACTACATGAGATTTTGAAACATTTTACCTTTTGAATCGTTGATCAAATGCGATGTGGCATTGGCTTAATTGTGAGCACGCAATGATGTATAAAGTTGCACCGAATAAGCTCGTTCACACTCCCGTGTACGCATGTGCAGCGACAGGAATTGTGGGTAGAATGTCAAAGGTGAAAGCTTGTAAACCGTTCTCTTCTCGACCATTGTTTCGATATGCATAACAATGTCCAGATGTGTTTTCTTTGATATGTCTCAGTAGCCTTCACCTTTGACATTACCAACTATTCTTGTCGCCGCTCATGCGTCGTCGGAAGTGGGAATGAGCATATATTATACGTTTGTTAGTAAGTGTGATAAAGGACGATTAGAACATGTTTTGCATGTACATGTCTCTATATATACGTTTGTGAAGGTTTATATGTCTCTATATACTTCATCACTGATCAATGCGTGTTATGTCCAAAGTTTAAAACGGGCTTTTATATGTTTTTAACGTTTCACAAGTATTTACTTGACAATGTGTATCGTGTGACTGTTTGAATGTTGCTTTTGGTTTATTGCAATGAGTTTAAGTTATGACGAAATCGGGGGATATTTCATATCCGCAGAGGCGAAAGAATTGAGAAGAACGCTATGTTTATGCACAATGAGTGCTTAAGAAAAGAGACATAATGTTTGGAAATATATATCTATAAAAGATTAGAGTGATATTTTGAAGAACTTAGAATAGAATGCACAAAATGTTGCAAGGTCTTTCTTCTCATGTTTTACTTTGTCTTTTTTTACGTAAGATGATAGTACGCCCGTGCTGAAAAAAATAAAGAATGGTGACAATCACCTTTTGGCATATTAGTCTATCGCCTAAAAGTATGGTAACCCCCGGTCTTTCACATCATGGTTCAGATTATTTGTGTACATGTTTCTGTACTGGTTTATCGGACCAAAGCACTGATAATTCAAATAGTATAACGCCCAGCCAAACATGTCCCAGTAAAAGTGAATGTTTCTAAAACCTGTTCAGCTTTAGATATCTAAATTTCTATTTACAATTCTTACTGGTTATTTCCACCTGAAACGCTCTACTTTCACTGGACCAGCAGCACGCTGGCGGCGTCACTGTGGCCGATCGATCGAATTGACAAAGCACTCAAAGCTTTGTGTATTTTGTTGTCTTTTTGATCATACTTGTACGTTTTGACTGATATTCCCTTTATGAAGTCAAGGGTATCCATTTTGGGGCGCATCGACGCCGCGGTGGCGCAAGGGGCCAGTGAGAGGGGGGCTTAAGACACATCGGGTAAAGGTCAGTAACGTTACAGTAGTGTTACTGAACTCCGTGAACTCACCGTACTCGTGACAAACACGCCCCTTTCCAAGGCCAGAAGCGAGCCAGTCTCTATACAGAACAACAACTGTGCTATATTGTTAAAATGGCTACTCTAACAAGCCTGACAGTACTAGTGGCCCTGCTAGGATGTGCGCTCTCTGCCATGCCTATCTCCGACATAACCCGCTGCCAGTATACGAGTGCGGACGGCCACATGTACGACCTGTCGCCGCTGAGAATGTAAGTACTTGTTCGTTCTCAAAGATCACCCTTGTGCATTACTCCACCATACTGACTACGCCGGCTGTAGAGAGAATAATTTGCCAGGGGAGTTTGGCCACCATCGGTTTTCATTTGCAGGCACAGTTTCAGGAGGAGGCAATGTTAATGTAAGAGCCCATAGTGGACTCATCCCCCCCTTCCTTATAGATATAGACTCTTCCAGTGACGTCATGGTCAGAGGAGAGAGAGAGATGAATAAAGACTTGTTGGAACTGTCTGCCTGTCTGTGAGTGCTCCTTGAGGTATCACCGGAGATTCACCTAGGGGTGGGGGACAGGCCAGAAATGGTCCGTTACACTGGTGACAGCGGCGAGATCTGGACCTACGTGATCCCGGTAAGCCTGTCCCTCACCCCCGAACTGTAGCAAGAGCGGAGGAAGAAAACTTTTGCCGTTGTTTTGAGACCGCCGCCATGATGCGCGCGCCATGTGGGAAGCTCGAGCGCCTGCCGACAGACTTCAACTCCCAACCGAGCACTACAATTGGACTGCAAGTTATTTGCTGTCAGCCTCTCCTGATCAACCTCTGCAAAGCCTGTCAATGACTCAAGTTTCCTTGGCATTCATGTGCCATCGGCTCCAAGCCGAGTCGGGCTCCCCGACACCCCAGAGACTCTGCCGACACCCCGCGGGCCCCGGCCCCGTCAACCAGCCGGCCAGACCGATGGACCCGTCAGCGCTTAACACAACACGTGTCTCGCGTCCAGGTCGGTCGGACTACAACACCGTTTGCAGAAGACTCCTTAACATCATCTACAGAGGACTTTCAGCCGAGTCGGGCCCCCCGGCACCCCGTCAACCAGCCTGCCAGACTAACGGACCCGTCAGCGCTAAACACAACATGTCTCGCGGGCGGACTACAACACCGGGCGGACTACAACGCCGTTTGCATTAGACTCCTAACATCATCTACAGAGGACTGTCATACAAACTTCTGATATAATCACGGTAGCTTTTGTTATTGGCAAAATCAAGGTAAAATTTGCAACTTTTGTATCACGCGTTCATACATGATCCTTTGATGTCTCTGATGTTACCCGACACCATGGGAAAGTGCCCCCATGAAGTTTGTTGCCAGGCAACCGCACATACACAGGGAGTTTAGGTTTTGAAGCCTGTATTGTTGTTTCTTTCAAGTTGTATTGATGTGATAGAAATGTTAGATGATGTCAGTTAACAGTTATATTGATGTGATAGAAATGTTAGATGATGTCAGCTATATTGATGTGATAGAAATGTTAGATGATGTCAGTTATATTGATGTGATAGAAATGTTAGATGATGTCAGTTATATTGATGTGAAAGAGATGTTAGATGATGTCAGCTATATTGATATGAAAGAGATGTTAGATGATGTCAGCTATATTGAAGTGATAGAAATGTTAGATGATGTCAGTTATATTGATGTGATAGAAATGTTAGATGATGTCAGTTATATTGATGTGAAAGAGATGTTAGATGATGTCAGCTATATTGAAGTGATAGAAATGTTAGATGATGTCAGTTATATTGATGTGATAGAAATGTTAGATGATGTCAGTTATATTGATGTGAAAGAGATGTTAGATGATGTCAGCTATATCGATGTGAAAGAGATGTTAGATTGAGTAACTGTAGAATTGTGGGACATT
Source organism: Branchiostoma lanceolatum (assembly GCF_035083965.1). Taxonomy (NCBI): domain Eukaryota; kingdom Metazoa; phylum Chordata; class Leptocardii; order Amphioxiformes; family Branchiostomatidae; genus Branchiostoma; species Branchiostoma lanceolatum. The sequence goes on along the minus strand of NC_089738.1, from coordinate 4,586,094 downwards.
GTGAAGTTGACAGAGAAACATTCTCTCGTCTTCCACTCACACTTTGATGTGTGTACAGTCCTTGACGGACAAGGGTACGGGGCGCTCTGGTACACATTTATTGTGCTTCTCACGCCGCCCATGGCTTACCCCAGGGTCGCATACCAGCAGCTGAACCTACCCAGTCTCGTCCTTCTGCAGCACTGCTTTCTATTATCATAATTATGTAGGGTACGGGACGCTCTGGTACACATTTATTGTGCTTCTCACGCCGCCCATGGCTTACCCCAGGGCCGCATACCGGCAGTTGAACCTACCCAGTCTCGGCCTTTTGCAGCACTGCATTTATCATGTAATTTTTTTTTTAAAGTATATAACGTTTATCTTGGCAATATTGTTCGAAGTTCACCATTATGTTCTATTGTAAACTTCAGGAGAAGCTTTGTTTGTTCATAGGGGGGAAGAGTGTAAGAGCCCATAGTGGACTCATCCCCCCCTTCCTTATAGATATAGACTCTTCCAGTGACGTCATGGTCAGAGGAGAGAGAGATGAATAAAGACTTGTTGGAACTGTCTGCCTGTCTGTGAGTGCTCCTTGAGGTATCACCGGAGATTCACCTAGGGGTGGGGGACAGGCCAGAAATGGTCCGTTACATTAACCTTCCCGGGGATTGACTCTACTGTCCAATTATTCCCTTTCTGCAGAATTCTGCGATGGGTACCCCCGTAGGAAGGCCTAGTGGATGTTACTTGTGCATACCTAAACTCAGAATTGCAGGTTATAAAGTATAGTAGGCAAAAAGGTAGTTCAACTTGAAAAAAAGATTCGGATGACCACTATGTCAACTAGCATTGCAAGAGTTTTATTCTTGTTTTTCTTAGGTGAAGAGAGGATTTCTAGTATGATTTTTTATCAGCTAGAATATTCTAGAAATTCTAGTCAATCTTTCTTCCTTATTCTTCACACAATATTTTCGTCTTGTTTGGTCAAATGGAGTATTTTAGAGAATCTACTCTTAAGATTTTTATTCTTACCACACATGAATTTTTCTTTAGACTTTCATTTTACTAGGAAAACATTCTTGACATTTCTTGTTTTCTTGATTAAGGAAGTCTGGGAAATATGATTCTTGCAATTCTTAGTAATATCAAAGAAGATGTAAGGATTTTCTTGACCAAATACAGTTAAGAAAAATGAGAAAATCAAGAAACTGTAAAACAAGTAATTCCCAAGTGTTTTTCTGTTCGAATTCCTTTTCCACAAAGTGAAAGAAAGATAATTCCTGCTTATCTGTGTTATCTAAAGATGGAAAGTAAAATGAAAGTTCGAATTTGCATGATTTCCTTTATTTTCTTAACATTGTAAAGTTCAAGAACATAATTATTGTTTTTCTTGTAATAAGAAAATAAATTATGCTAATTCAATACTCCCATCATCCTTTGCTGTAAAGACAGTTTGAATGTGGACCGTTGAGTTTGGGCTCCAGCTGCATTTGCCTGATGTGCGCTTTAGATCTTACAATAATAGGGAAAGATATGGCTAGTTTCGTGAGGACACTTTTTGGTATCATGTGGGACTCACTACACAACGTAGATGACTTGTTTTAAGTTCCAAATTGCTTCCTCAGGCCAACGCCATCAACAGATATGCTCCAGGTATGTTATAGCCTGTCTTGCATGAAATTAATATTTCCCAAGTAGATACTCTTAGTTTTGTGTTTATGGTACAGCCAACCAGTAATTGCAGAACATGTACGTTTAGTGCAGTTATACCTAGAAGGTACTAAAAAAGTTAAAGTATATCATTTTCAGGCAAATGCACAAGCCCCCCCCCCCTCCCCCACGCATGTATATGGGGAAGGGGGGCGATATAGGAAAATGACAGTCACTTAAAGTCTTTGTGGGTTTTTTTCTAGGCTTAGAAACCTTTGTTGTGTTTGTGGTTGCATGATACAGCCAACCAGTAATTGCAGAACAGGTACGTTAAGTGCAGTAATACCTACAAGGTACTAAAAAAATACAAGTCTAACATTTTCAAGCAAATGCACAAGCCCCCATTCCCACGCATGTATAAGGGGGAGGGGGCGATGTAGGAAAATGACAGTCATCGTCATCTTTTTTTGTGTGTGTTTTTCTAGGCTTAGAAACCTGTTGGACCAAAGAAGATGCCCCCGTTTCAAGTTTGGAAAATCTTTCAACAATTACAAGTCATTGATTATAAGAAGGACAGCTACAACAATGCAGAACTGACAGTTTTAGAAGGATAATTAGTTATTTGTATGAGCACAGAGAAAATGTGCTTTTATCACAGCATCAAATGTGAAACATTTATCGAAACAATTTTATTGCAAACTGGTTTATTTTTGCAATCCTTGGTTAAAAATGGGCATTAGAAAGAAAAATCCAAAACTGTGTATTAAACAATTAGATCAATAATGATAAATATGATTGGAACATATTTACATTATATTATCATTGATTTATTAAATGGTATTCTTGATTCAAGACCTCCATCTTAGTTCAAGAAACTGTTTCTATGTTTAAGGAATTCATTCTTGAGGACAGAAAGGTATTCCTACAACAAGAACCTCACTCTTAGTCCAAGAAACTTATTCTGGGTGTAAGTAATTCATTCTTGAGGGCAGAAAGGTATTTCCTATTACAAGAACCTCACTATCAGTGTAAGAAACTCATTCTAGGTGCAAGAAATTCATTCTTGAGGTCAGAAAGGTATTCCTATTTCAAGAACCTCGCTCTCAGTGGAAGAAACTCATTCTAGATGTAAGAAATTCATTCTTGAGGACAGAAAGGTATTCCTATTTTAAGAACCTCACTCTTAGTGCAAGAAACTCATTCTAGGTGTAAGAAATTTATTCTTGAGGACAGAAGAAATAAGGAAAAGTCAGTGAGGACGTAAATGTTTTCTTTTATTTCTTATATTTTTCTCTGAATTTATATATCTTAGATAAAAATGCTGTGCCAAAGAAGAATCATAACAACAAGAAAATTCATTTCGAGGTTTCTAGTCACATATGTGTGGGAAAAAACAACTTGGTCAGAGAAAAATATTCTAAGAAAAAGTTTATATTTGTTACGTCTTCACTGACATTTCCTTATTCGTTGTTATTCTTGCACACAGAATAATTTTCTTTCTGGAAGATAATTTTTCTTCAACAAAGAAAAAACAAGAAAAAACGAGAATGTCATTTTTTCTAGTGTAGGTGCTAAAGGAATACTTAGTGTGCCAAATTTCGTGTGTACCCGTTATCCCCGTGTGTGATTTTACTCAATGATATACATGTGCATCTATCCATTCTAGGAATGGGTCCCACTACTTCTCTGCTCCAGCCTACGAGATCGACAGTTACAACATCTACTCGCCCAACGGAAGCGAGTCCGACCCGTTGATGTATCAGTACTACCTGAATGTCTGTGATAACGTCACCAAGGGTCCTGACGCCTGCAAGGAAACCGCTCCGATACTGAGGGTAAGGGCACGGCCGTATACAGACAAACAACTAAATAAGACAGAGTTAGAACCCGTTCTCTTCCGGATACGAAGGGTCCACAGCAAATTGAACAGTTTTAGGACAGTCACGGATGTGTCCTACAAATTTCAGCTATGTTGTGACAAAGTTGGTTGTCGTAGATAGTTTCTCTTTTTAATATTTTAAAGGCGTTTTTGTGGGGCTTTCTGATTTGTGACGTTTTCCTTGTTTGGCTTGGTGACATGAAGAAAACGTTACAAAATAGAAAGCTCGACAAATGCGCCTAAAAAACGTCAACAACTACCCGGAGCCTCACCTCTGCTTGGAGAATAGTCAATGCTCAGTTCTGTCATGTTCTCCACCTAACGTGTAATTAAGCTGTGTCAATTAGTAAATTATAACAAAGAACTTGTTGTATTTTTAAGGTGTTTGTCTCAGTGCTAGAATCATTTCTCATAAAGCCGACCATATTCCTATATTTCAAAATGAAGTCACCAAAGACTGACATAAAAATGTGTTCGATGGGATACATGTAGCTATAGCTTTTCAAGACAGATTATACATCTACAGGAAGCATACATATATTTACATACTTTAGACCTTTTATGCCAAACCACTCGATCGCCTGACATTGTATTTTTTCTCTCTATGAATATTAGATCAATCCCGATAAAACATGTACAGCTCTGGGCAACATAAACGCTGCAATATTTGACGCAAACCCCGGTGCTGACGGTGAGTTGTCCTGTCACTTTTATTCAATATAGACAGGGGGCGCTTTTGCTACCAAGACAAACATGCATATCTAAATGTGAATACCATAATGAATGTTGCTGATAAACATATAAACTTGTGAAAATCAACATATCTAACCTAATTACCTTTGCCAAGAGGGTTATGTTTTAGGTGCCGTTTCTCTCTCCCTTTCTGTCTGTTTACTTATCTGTCCTTCTGTCTCTCTCTCTATGTGCACTGCGTAACTTAAGAAGCTGTCGGTGGATCCTTATGATATTCGGTAGGTGGGTATACGTAGTGGTCGGGAAAATGTAGGTCAAGTTCAAAAATGTGATTAAAATGTGAAAATGTTTTATTTCAGTCAAGTTGCACAACACTGCCATAGACCTTGACCTCTGATACAACCATGTAGATCTGAATGTTTGTTTAGTCCGTTTTATTTGTATTTACTCCAGGCGTGTACCTGTCCTATTACCATGGCGACCCGTCCGGTGGGTCACGTGTGTTCCACTACCAGTCCAGCGTGTTCTTCGTGTGTGACAACAGCACAGAGATGACAGGCCCCACGTTCGAACACCAGAGCAACTGCTTCCACAGTCACTTCAGGATCCTTACCAAACACGCTTGCAAATGATTAAATAACAAACTAGAGTTCCACGAATACATACCTTCGACAGGTAATCAAGGCTTATTAATATTATGGAGAGAGGCTTTTTACAAGACTTTAATCATTTGGTGGTACAGGACTAGTTTACATGAATGTGTCTAGTGTGCTGCTAAATATTTACATGACCTACTTTTGTAGGCTTACATGAACTGCCTTCCAAACCCCAGCTGGGACATAGTGTCCCTGAAATCAGGTCGTACAGTGAGAAGCCCATTATAGCAATTTCCTTATAAATTATGTTAATGAGGCCCTGTCATGCATGATTCGTGTCTAATAGTGTTCACCTTTACTTAGCTTCCTAGTGCCACGAGAATGGAACTCCAATCAATTACCATAATGGTTTTTCAGTATTTTAGCATTAATTATGCAAATTATGTAACTATTTGCATTATTGATATCTATCAATACCTCGTTCTTGTTCAGCTACCTATGTCATATGTTTGAGAGTCATATCATGAAATGCAGCAGATTTATAAACTTTCCTTGCAGATTATGCAAATTAGCTTCTGACTTGCTTAATTAAAATTGCATTATGTAAAGCATCAATCAAGCTACAATATGTATCTACATACCATCAATCAAGGCGATCCGTCGACCCCATTTCTAGTTGTTCATGTCCGAAGGTCAAAACAAATAAATGTAGAAGCACCCACTGCAGCTCCAAACAAGCCGCTAGGGGGCCCAAACGTACACAACTTACTTCATCAGTTTCAGTTTATTCGATTGAAATACATAGTAGCCCTTGGGGCTAAATTGTGTATTTCACAACAATTACGAATCAGTCGGAATCACAAGTACTATCCTTAAAATCATCATCAGCGGAACAAATTTAACATAGATACACATTGAAATAGACTCTATCTTACATGGTCAATGCATTAGGTAATAGAATGTCTGTACAACCAAGTAGCACTTAACCCATGTTTATCGAGTCACATTTATGATTCGCCATCAACTGACATTACTATACAGCAAACGTAGAGATCGTGTTGCAAATGAAAGTTCGTGTCATTTGGTTTTACTCCTTGTTGCTCGGTAGCGACCCTCTCGACGAAGCCTGTAAGTATTGTCCTGAGGTGGGATAAGGAACTCATTCAGAGGAAAACTGCAGTCTTTCAGAATGTCTTGTACTGTTTTCAGGGTTGCTGTGTCCCGTCTGCTAGACAGTGACGGCAGAGAGTCCGACGGAACCCCTATGATTCTCAGGCAGCGCCTCTGCACACCCTCCAGCATGTTTGACAAGTGTTTCGGGAGCCCGCCCCACACAGGGCTGGCGTACTCCAAGAGCGGGCGTATAAATGCCATAATGAATCTGGGTTAGCACATAAGTAGGAAGTCCAGCCTTCTTGGCAGCATAGAGTTATTGTTATGTTATTGGGTAGGCCGAATACTCTCTCTTTGCAGCCAGGGGTGAGGAGCGCACATTTGGCGGGGCTAGATCGCAAGGGTCTGTAGCGACTGCCGTTCAGGCGCGCAGGTGACCTCAATACGACAATTGCCCCATGTGCGGCCATAGGACTGTAGGTTTTGAACCACGCACACCGGGAAGGACCCCTACTATTTTCGATAAGTGCGGTGGGTTCTTTAACGTGCTCGAGGTGTGGCTCTCCTCAAACACGGGACCTCCATTTAACGTCCTATCCGAGGGACGTCCCTAACCGAAGCTAGGTACTCATTTACACCTGAGTGAAGTGAGGAAAGTCGTGTAAAGTGCCTTTCCCAAGGGCACAACGTCAACGGGACAAATCAGGGAACCCCGGATTCGAACTCAGTATCTCTGGGTTCTGGGGCCAAACACCCTGCCACTGCGCCACCGCGACGCCACATAGAGGTAGTAAACCCGTGGTCGAGATTTCGTTAACATATAGTGAAAATGTACGTCCCATGTGACATTAAAAAAGACATGTACGCCATGGAGTTTAAAAGAAGTTTTCCTTTGTATCTCATGTCCAGATATTGTTGGGTGGGGAGGGACGGGTATGTTTGTCTCCTTTCTAGCGCTGATTATCATGCCCATTGTTTCCGCCGGATGCCCATGTCAGCTAGCGACCTTAGCAGCTGACCATGGTTGATCCATGGTATCGAACGCACGGGTGAAATCCACAAAGACTGCGTGAACATTCAGGTTTGAATCACTGTTTAAATCTTCATGCCACGTTTGGATAATATAGAGCAGTGTAGTGACTGTTGACCTCTTCCCCATGAAGCCATGTTTCGACGGGGCGAGACTTCTTTCAGTGTCCTGTAGCAGGGCATCCCGCAGCAAACCTTCGAATACTTTCCCCACACGTGACTAACTGAGTACCGCAGGAAAATGTCCATCTTTAAACGTGACCTCCGTTCGAAAAATCATGCAGATCCATTAACAGTTCCTCAAGTTATGTTGTGTACATACAAACACAACCAACATACAAAGTGCATCGCAGCACTGCAGGAAAACGCCAGTTAAACCATTGTCGAACTTGACCTTCGTTTTACAACTGCTACTTACCTACCAAAAATCACGAATATCCATCAAAGTTTTTTCGAGTTAAGCTCTTGACATACATACAGACCCACTCCATACTTCTCGGCGAAGGTAACAAGGGGTGGCAGCAATCCAGCATTGAATGTGGACATATGTTCGCACTTTAATTTTTTCACCTGAGTACACGTTCTGGTTCGTTTGGTTAAAACTATTGCAAGGAATCTGACCGTATGGGATCCAAAAGGACCCCATTACGTTTTACTAAAAATAATGGTTCTCTTGAACTCAGTATATATGCACATACCATTTTGATGATCTATCATGGTTGGTTAAACAAGTCCTGGTGTGAGTAGGTTGTGCAAAAAATTCAGAGAACCAACATTTTGTTCTAAAAATCGATGGTACTTCACTTTTGGTGCCTTATTATTTTACAAAACAATAGATCTGACCTAAAACCATACTCATAGAATGAGCATGTTATTGAATTAGGAAATTCAAAATAGAAAAAGGAGAATCTGCGTGTAAGTTATGTGACATAGTCTGCCACCTAGACACATCCAGGATCGTTTTCAGTTGGTCGCTTTTTGAGATTGCTGAATAAACATTGCTTTATAAATCCATCAAGTGTATTCTGAACTGTTAAAAGTTAGAAATTGAGTAAAAGCCACATTTTACATTAAAATACTACATTTATTCAAAAATAGTCGGTATTTCATTTTTCTACGCAGCAATAACTTGTTGCTACGATAGCAATGGTAATACATTTCTGTTATTGAATAGTATATTTTCTAGCATTTCTGTAATATACAAGGCAAAACGTATTTGGTTCTGTTTGACCCATCACACATACACCGTAGAGTATAAAATTTACAAAAATGGGCCAAAATTAGTACAAATTTCTTTGAAGTTATAGACATGTACACAAGCAATGAAAGTGTTGACATGGCACATATAGATACGGTCGGATGAGGACTTATAGGCTGTTGAATAAAGAACAATTTAACTACATGTAGATCAAACCCATTCTTATTTCGACCTTACCTCTCTGAAGAAAGGAGCAGGTTGTAACCTAAATCGTTTTTTTTTTAATCTTTCCGTTAATGATCTTCCAACCTTATTGACTTCACCATTATGAATGAATGAATGAACTTTATTGCTCGACAATTGTACATGGCACAATGTATGGCAAGAATGACAATACAATCAATACAATGGGTACTAAACTAGTCTATTCTATTCTGAAAACGATTATGTGACGCCGTGTTTTGAAAGATACTACTATAAATAGTCTGCTCTGGGCAGACGATCTTGTAGCTCTACCGAAATCAGAAACAGGTTTAAAATAGTGTGTTAAAAGACTAGATGATTTCTGCTCCTTATGGAAGCTTTCCATCAACAGGGATAAGACTGAAATGATTTTCTTTTTCAATAAAAGGACGTGCAGACAAAAATCAACGCTCCCATTTCCAAGTACAAGGGCAGACCATAAACATTACAGACTCTTATACATATCTAGGTATAGACATCACCCCATCGGGATCTTTCAATCGTGCCACTAAACAAATCCGACTAAAAGCTCTCCGCGCATCCTTTAAACGTAAATCTCTATTGGCATCGAACTACAACCCATCTATTACCCTCTCATTGGATTTGTTTAAACACACCTATTTTACTTTATTGTAGTATAATTCTAGGGACTGATATTCGATGCAGGGATTTGATTCTAAATGGGGTACATGGATGTCCTTGTGAAAACATTAGGGAAACTGTATGCAACATTTTGTCTCCAATGTTATGAACAAAATTTAATGTAAGTGATATTATTCTCAATGTTGCCCGTACTGGGAAGAAATTTGATATGTTAACAAGTCGTCCTGTTCTAGTTCGTTTCAAGAAGTACAATAACAAGTTACATGTTCTATACAACTCAAAAATGTCAGCTAATCGAAAAATCTTATTAGAGCAACCTACAACGTTTTATGAGATACCTGACTTGAAATCAACAAATTTTCTCAACTACTGCAAAATGCTACTATGTGTCCCAAGGAGTTCTCCAAACGCCGCAATAAGAGGCGAACTAGGAATGTTTCCATTGCATATTGACACTCAAACACAACTTATTAAATATTGGCTTAGACTACATAGCCTACCCAATGATTGAGTGTTAAGAACACGTATTAAACTGCAGTAGAACAAGAGCTAGACTTGATTGTTAATGTTCAAGATATTTTGTGCAGGCATAGTTTCCGAAATATTTGGTTACAACCCTGCGGTTGATGATAAACACTTTGGTAATATATTCAAAGAACGTTTAAAGGATGCATTTCTCTCTGGTTGGCGATAAGAAATAAGGATCTGCAATAAACTAAAAACTTATTCTCAAGTCAAAACTGACTTCACATTGGAAAATGACCTTTCATCAATTCATAATAATCCTTAATAGTTAACATTAGCTCTCACTGCTTGGAAATACTAAAAGGTCGCTATCATAATTTTTTAAGTGTTGGAAAGATTCCCGACTTACTCAACAATCCAACGCTAGTTTTACGTTTCATTTGGAAATATACTACTTAGTAGTATTTATCGTGAAAGAGACAGATATGACTGAAATGTTACATGTCTTCACGATCTTTTTCTCCTTCTGTTAATGTTTTGACATGGTTTGCCGTTCCACCCTTTAATTATTTGAACTTTAAATCAACTTTCAACAAGACTCATCCATACGATAAATGCTCTTTTACACCGGAAAGAAACAAAATACTTGTTCGTAAATAATAGTAAAAAATGAAACACAATCACGACATTTTCTTCAACTTTTATTGCCTATTCAAAGCCAGCATTATCCATGCACCACATTTCTCGTGCTGTCTGCAAACATTTTGATATGGAACTGTTACAGCTGATCGCTGCATAAGGGGGTATAGTGAAATATGATGTTACGTAACCTGAAATGTTGTGAAGTTAAGGTAAGTTAAGTCGGCAAATACGTCTTGGTAGTTTTTCCTTTTATATTTCCTTGATACACGTTTTCAAACCTATTGAATTAGTTGGTTTTGCCATTTTCAAACAAAAATTTGTTCTTTGGTCTTCCGTGCCCTCGTATTAAAACCAATTATCCGGAAAAGTGGTACATGGTATGGATGTTTATTGGACATATACCCAAATGACTTAACGTCTGCTGTTGTTGCATACAGCATTCTTAAATAAAATATTTTTGTTCCCTTCCTGTTTTAAGGACGGCAAGTTAAGCCTCCTTTGTCCTGGCATTATAAGTGTATAACCTGGAAGGTGCATCTTTACAAACATTATCCTAAAATGGTGTGATATCATTTCAAGGCTAGCTATTTTCAGCCATTAAGAATTTTAGTTTGTGGGGCTATGTTTCAAACATAGATGTATGGGTAAAATTAATTTAATGTGTGTTTATTTTTCATACACCAATCTTGAATGATAGATTTGTGCTTTCTATGCTATTTTCAGGCCGAAAAGTAATACGCTGGCCTCCTGTGCCCTTGTATTATAAATACACGACCTGAAATATGCATTTTTTACAAATATCATCCTAAAATGGTTTGATATTGGGTTTTAGGCTATTTTCAGCCATTTGCAGCAGGGTTATGTTTGGAACATCCATGTATGGGTAATAGAAACGTATGGATTATTTGCATACACCATTCTTGAATGATGGATTTGTGCTTTCTTTGCTATATTCAGGCCAAAAAGTAATGCGTTGGCCTCCTGTGCCCTTGTATCATAACATGACCTGAAATGTGCATTCTTGACAAACATCATTCGAAAATGGGCTCTCATCTTTTAGGCATTTATCATTCCATTTTGCAGTAGAATAATATTTGAACGATGCATCGGTAGGAGTAGCTTAGGGGAGTTCTATTCTACAAAAGGTTGATATGGAACAATGTATTTTCTATGTAATATGTAATTCAATGATAATGTGTTTTTATGATAATGTGGTGCATCTAATAATATCTTGAAATAGATCATTTTTTGCCTTTAGCATTGAGTCTCCGGTGTCCTCACTTTGAATCTAAAAGCGACGAGATCTACAATGTTTCAAAGTCACTCTCGCGGAGAATAAGATGGTGTGTCCGAGTGAATGTAGCATCTATCGTTGCCGTTTAAACTGGCGGTCCTGTGGAATGAGAATAGATTTCATTTATTAATGCTAGTCTTATCAACCTACAATATTTGCTCAGTTCGAAACATGCGTATAAATACTAAAGCAAATTCAAAGCCTTTACAATAAACTTGCATTCAAAATGGTACATTTAGCTAAAAAGAAACTGCAACCAATTAATATTTTATCAGCATTTTGTTACTATCATTATTGTCTGATTTGTTGCCATATTGTTATTGTTATCACTTGCTACTCTAATTATGTTATGAATTGTTAGATTTATGTTATTTTTTGTTAATTTATAATTAGAGGGAAGACCTTGTATAAGCCATCGTGGCTTTTTTCCTTCCCTCAGCACGTGTATTTTTTTGTGTACTACAAACTGATTTTAATATGTGCAAAGAAATCAAATCAAATCAAAGACAATATCATTACTTCTCTCTGATCTACGTTTTCTTTGTTCCACAGCACAGTGGGGAGATGATAGATGATATTAACATGTGATACTGCTTGTCTTTAGAAGTGTAAAGATACACACCGCACAACTCCAGAATACGGGTGGCGAGGTCACAGGGGGCGCCGATGCTGAAGACATTGTTAGGGCCACCAGCGATGGCATCAAGCGCAGCGTTGTCCACTAAGGCTCCATTGGCTACGACGTACAGGGTAATCCCTGCGTCCCTTGCCATGTCAGCCTTTGCCACCTAGAAAGACAATAACAGACAGCCTTAGCCCTTGCCATACATTCATGACCTTCCCACGACATTGCTCCCGATCGCTTCCCAACTAAAATCAGCACTGGGAATACAGTAACTTGCTTTTCTGCTGACACCCAAGAAAAAAATACAAAAACTAGAAAGGCAACATTTGCGAGCAAATACAGCATGTTTAGCCATACTCCTCGCCATGCAAAAAATGGACTCTCCCAAAATAACAATGGACCATTCTAAAATACTTGCACTAAAAAAATGAATCACCCAGTCCAAAATTGAGTCTGCCAGTAGCACCTCAACACAATATGGACCAGTCCACAACCATATCCACTTATTGATTAACAAATACACTTCTGCTAACAAATGGACTTTTTCATAATCATTCCAGCTCAAAATTGAAAGAAATAATTAAAGAATCCTCCCCTTGCAAGAATGGGATATTCCGTGCCATTTCCATGTAAACCAGTCGAAAAATATCCGCTGAAAATTACACTCTTGCGCATAATCAACCCAGTTCAAAATTGAATTAAAAAAGATCAACCCCAGGGAAGAATGAAGTTTTCCATAGTATACATATGAAGATTTGACAGGAGAAGAAGGAAATGACCAAAAACAACATATTTGAGTCAATTCCAAGTCACCGAGAGGGTTTTAATATAATATTTGTAATATGTTTGAACTATTCTGATCAAAAGAATGTCTAAGTCACAATAGTTCTAAAGTGTTCAAACAATTAGAATTGAAACTTATAACATGTTTGAACTTATTTCACATACGTTGGAAACATTTCGAACGTAACTACACAAAAATCTCTTTATTTAGAACAGTTTCAAACCATCCAAATGTTTCAATGTTCGAACAATTTGTAACAAAAGATTTTCACAATTGCCCCCATAAACGAAGGTGCTAAGTCCTCCGGTGTGTTTCTGCCTATTTTCGGTGGCCGCGCTAGACCACCAGCGGATTTGTTTTGACGGAGCGTCACCCGCGCGCGACGATGTACACTGTTCGGCACCGCTAATATCCGGCATTTTCCCGCTCCAAAACACTCCACAAGACCCGCGTTTTTAGTGTTTTGCCTCGTGTTCAACACGATTCGATTTGCATTACTAACGGGACGAAAATGTTATGATAGAAAAAATTCACCCCGTCCCGGCGTCCGTCCCAAAAAACATGAACGACATGAAAATATATTTTCTTACAGATTCAATCACGAAAATCAACAGCATGGGATTCCAAATTTTCGCAACGGCCGACCATTTATCATGGTTGAACTTCCTTCCAAGGCGTGCGATAGATAAACATTCTCGGCACATAATAGTCACTAGTACCAGACTAACGCAAGCTAATGATGATAATAGGGAGAAAGTTTGTCAGTGAAGTTTGGCCACCAGAGGGTACATTCATTTAACCAAGGACATTATATAATGTCCTTGATTTAACGTTACAAGCTAGCGCAAACGGGTGAATCATTGACCTTACCGGGGACTGACTCTACTGCCCTAATCATTCCTTTTTTGCCGAATTCATTCAGAGAGAGATCATCAATCAATTTTGACAGGAGTGTCGCGCCAGTCTGAGGAGAAACGATCTCCCGTGTTGTGTTGAAGAATTTGGAGTTTGAAAATATCTGGAATAACTAATGCTAGAATAAACATTCACAAAATCATTGATTTAACTTGTTTTCTGCTATAAAATTTCCTAAACTGCAATTTAACCACTGAGTTTAACGGAACATGGTGTTTTCCCGATAATCACGTTAAATGTTTATGTCCGGTCTTTCCTCCTCGTAAGCAAACTTCCAGCTTGGCCAGGTGCAAGGCACTCGGGGTCAATGACCTGTAGGTCATATGTAGTATTGAAAGTGACAGAAGTGGCAAATATTGTCAAAAAGGGGCTATTCAATAACATCCTAAGTAGTATCCACCCAGTAGTAACGCACAAGACTTCGGATTCCGACATCAAGTGTCGTTTTCCGCTACCGAAAGGCTCCGCGATTTGAATATACCGCGCGCACCACTTCCGGGTACCCGCCATCCATTGCGAAACCCCTGCGCGGAGCCTCGTTTCCGCGCAGGCTTTGGATTCCATGGCCTGACAGAAGTGGCAAATATTGTCAAGAAAGCCCAAAATAAATCGTTTTGAATATATGTATGCCAAAAATGGGAATGTAGTCCTTTAAATATTTGTTCAAGCCACATATACAGCAAATTTCAGGTCATTTGGTTGAAATACCAGGGCGCAGGAGGCCAAGATATGCTAAAAATAGCCTAAAAACCTCAATAAAATCACTTTCAAGGTCAATATCAAAAAAAGGAAAAGAACGTACATTGGTTTTTGCCTACATTACCTCTGTACCAAATTTCAGGTCATTTGGTCAAAAAATGACAGAGATGAATCGATTTGAAGATTTGACAGGAGAAGAAGGAGAAGAAACATGAGTAAAAACAATATGTTGAGCCATACTAGGTATGGCTAAACATAAATAGATTTGTCCGGCGTGGACGACTTTCAGAGTAGTAGGCATTTCGCCGATCAGCTGCCAACCACAAATGACCTTGCTTACAACTAACTTCCAATCACAGTCTGGAAGCCATGGTCGGCTATGTTTGACAGGGACTTATTGCTTTGTCATATGTTCTACAATAAAGAGATTTCAGAATGATGATCTTGCAATTTAACAATGCCCAGTATCAAATCTCAGGCATTAAGATACTATCACCTCTGTTGAGGTTACATACATCGTACAATACTAGTATTCTAAATGTCATTAGATTAAAGGTTGTCAACAAGACATGAACGGACATAGAGTTTGTAGGTGCTTTTCTGTAAGAGAAAAAGCATGTTACATTGTTTGGGGTCGATTTAGGACTATTTTCAATGTCTTACAAGTGAAACATATCTATAGTCTATCATCAAATCATCATCTGTTGTCAAATTTCAATGCAACCACATGTTTTTGCTTCATTGGTAATCTTAGTACAAAGCTTTAAAGTAACATATTCTTGACTTCTGTAAAAGAAAGTAACTGAGATAATGCTCCGTACTAGGGGTGGGTACCGGTACATAAAATTCAGGTCCGGTCCAGGTCCAGAGGGTCAGGTCCAGGTCCGGACCTGTACCTGTACCTGATTATAGTAGTGTCGCAGTACATCATATTTTGGAGAGCGAGACACGCGTAAACGTCTCCAAACGTCATGTCTGGGGCGACATAATTTCTTAGGTTTGCACTTTGTCTCAGGTCGGCCCACTGATTTTTTACGGACCGTTTTTTTTTGGACCGGTCCATTAAGAAATACCGGTACCGGTACACCGTACCGGTACCCACCCCTACTCCGTACCAGTTCGCTCATGCTGCCTTCAGTGTACCCATCTGTGATGATGACCGCTACCCGGTGTACCCCGTCACGAAAATTAGCCTAAACAAACAAACAAACAAACAAACATTCTATCAGAAGTGAGTGTAGATAAAATGCAACAGGTAAGGCAGGCATCCACATTGTTATTTCTCTGTTAAAACATCGTAAGGTCTTATTCAGGAAATATTCATGGTTTCATAAGAATTGAAAATATGAGGGCATAAAAAATTCGAGAGAAAATTAGATGAGGAAATTGAAAAAAAAGATACATTCATAACTTTGCAGAATATCTTGGATCTTGCTTTATCATTGAAAATTCAAATTTTCCATTTGATCTGATGTGTTTGCCAAGACATATAAAACATGGGGAACGATGTGTGTGTGTGTGTGTGTGTGTGTGTGTGTGTGTGTGTGTGTGTGTGTGTGTGTGTGTGTGTGTGTGTGTGTGACTGTGTGTGTTTGCGTTTTTGTATGTGTGTGCGTGTGTGTGTGTGTTTGTTTGTGTATTACGCTAATAACCATAGCTTTTATAGTTTAACGCGTTACCAGAAGTTGCACTCATACCGTATTCTTCATGTAACTAATCGCCAGAGCAGTTCGGGTGGTACCCCCGGTGTACTGCATATCGTAGATCTTGTACATTAAACTGTAGTCGGAAACGGTGAAGTCTCCGAGAGGAAAGCTTGTCCTCGGCACGCAGTCGTATGGAATAGCTCCAACCTATAAAAGATGACAAAACCTATCATATGCGTCAATTCTTTATCCTGTCGTGTTTAAAACTTGCGACTTCTTTTTCCAGAAAACTGTACAATCCTTGACCGACCTCGTTTTAGTGTGGGCTCACGCGCGTTTACGCGTTCTCGCTGCGGGGACACGATTCAAAATGGCCGCCAATATTGAATTGTTTTGCAATAATTGTGTTTTTCTACCTTCAATGCCAAACAGAGGAGTAGTAAGGCTTAGGGAAGGGGTGCCGAACATATATAAAGATTTAGATTAAAGAACTCACCCCGATGTCCTGGCCATTGAAGCATCCGGCAAATTCGTCGATGTACCCCTTGGCGAGATTGAACCCAGTGCCTCGTATGCTTGAGGAACGGTCGACCACAAATACGGTGTCAACGGAACAAGGTTGAGCTAAGGTTCACAAAGAAGAAAGTACATGAAATGAAATGTCAATGCACAAAGGTATTACGTGTTTCAGTGTGCATGTGTGTGTGTGTGTGTATGTGTGTGTATGTATGTGTGTGTGTGTTTGTATGTGAGTGTATGTATGTGTGTGTGTTTGTGTCTGTGCATATGTCTGTGTGTTTGTGTGTGTGTTTGTGTGTGTGTGTGTGTGCTTGTGTGTGTGTGTATATATGTGTGTGTATGTGTCTTTGCATGTGTGGGTTGGGGGGGGGTGGGTGGGTAGGGGGCTTGTGCCTGCATGTATGTATGTGTGTGTGTGTGTGTGTATTTGTGTGTGTGTCTGTGTGACTGTGTTTGTGTGTGTGTCTGTGTGACTGTGTTTGTGTGTGTGACTGTGTGACTGTGTTTGTGTGTGTGTGTGTGTGTGTGTGTGTGTGTGTGTGTGTGTGTGTGTGTGTGTGTGTGTGTGTGTATGTGTGTGTGGGGGTGTGTGTTTGTGGGTGTGTTTGTGGGTGGGTGTGACTGCGTCTGCGTTTATGTATGTGTGTTGTTTTTCTATCTCCCGGACTCCTTTGCCATCATTTGGCGTCATGTGAAGGTACGTATCCGGCACCAAACATCAATGCGTTGACTTTTACGTAAACAAGAGCCGAAATCCGCAATGCTCTCTGTAATATCGATTCCACACGTTAGTTCTGTCTTATGCTGGTAACTATGTATTTATCTATCTATTCATTTATCAAACTCTTCCATTTACAAAAACGCAGGCTAGGGAGAGACAAACAGGTTCTCTCGATTTGATAAGACTCAAAAACACCTGGGAAAGTGGGGAAAACTATATACCGTCCTTTCAACATAAATCTTTCTTGTCATTATGTATTAGATTACCCAAATGTATAGGTTCTCATTAACTATTTGTGATCTTATATTATTGTTTCCTGATTTTATGTATCAGTTTTGTGGTTTCTCATGTGTTTCATTCATTTTGTATATGTCACTATACTCAATGCTATCGCCGGATTTACCAGGATTTATCTCAATGGACTTTAACAGCAAATTTAAGTACATAATAACATGTGAAAACCCATGCATGGTATACATTGGGAAATATATCAAAGAATTTCTAGACGTAAGAAACTCCTGCAATGATTGTAAGATCCCATTGTCATCCCATACTACTACACCATATTGTATAAAATAGACTACTTCACCACCATATTGTATAAGATAGACTACTTCACCATATTGTATAAGATAGACTACCACATGATATTGTATTAGATAGATTGGTTAGCCCAATAGAATGTTATCTATGTACCAGTGAATGCCATACTTTGTACCTTGCACAATTGTTGTGCAATAAAGTTATTATGTGCCATGTTTCTTATTGGATCATTTCTTTGTTATTTTGAAAACTAATAAAAAGAATTAAAATACAGGTGATCTCTCACCTCTACTTGCCCCTCCCCCGTAACAAACAAGATACAACATACACGTAATAATAAAAATATACAAACCAATAATATCATTTTCAATGCAGAGATAAGCATATAGAATATTACACATATGAAGCACGCATAATCAACAATAAAACAAGATAATGAAACCAGGGCGTTCTATCGCGGTCTTGTGGCCATGCAGGTAGAAAAGTTACAGAATGACATCCAAGGACATGGAGCGTTAGTGACGTAAACCATTATGATGACCAAACCATCTTAATTACTGCCATAGCTGGACAAAAAAGGACGCATGGTGGCTATGCTTTATAGCACTCACTGTCGTTACGTTGTTTTTCTGTGCTCATGGTTTTGTTTGGGGACGGAGCATTCGTTAGTTGCATGAGGCATGGAAAATTTTATGTTGGCTCACAAAATAGCTGTTATATCTTCATGGGATTAGGCATAAGGGAAAACTTACGCATGTATTCCTCAAAAATGAACATTACAAGCTGTTTGTCTGTCTGTCTGTCCGTCTGTCCCTCTGTCTGTCTGCTTTGTTAAAATGCAAATCAGACGCTTCGAAATTATTTGTAATATTCTATGCATTTTGAGGAAAGGAACAAGGTCTTATCCCATTTTAGTCCATAAAACCTGTGAAAGTTTAAGACCATTTTACGTGTACGTAAATAGAATTGATGGAAAGGAAAGATAGCCGCAGAGCGCAAAACAAGTTACGTTTCGTTCCGTCATCAACGCTTTCAGAACACTATGTAACGTTACATGTTATGTTTTGCATAACTACCGTGTTTTCTTTATATTTCAATGGAAGGTTGACAATACATTTTCCATATTGGAATGGGAAGGAACAGGAAAATTACCAAGCGAATTTTGCCCAAAACACAGGACCAGTAACGTGCAGATATCACTTGGACAAATCTTGGATATAAAAGTTGGGTAAGTGCCAAGTGACAGCACCGTTGTTATGTGTTAGTGCTAGTGCTAGAAAGCTGAATCCGTTAGTCCACATTTGGGCCCCTCTATAGCCTGTATTTACACAAGCTCTCGGCCGGAGGTTACTGACCCCCAGCCCAAGAGGGGGATGGCGGTTACAGGCCGGCTGGCCACTAGGAGCGCGATTCGCAGGCTAGGCCCCTCTACAGGGCGATGATTCAGCGATTTATGCTTCGGTCCCAATTGCGCTGGTGCCCGTCGGGGGTCACAAATTTGTCCCGGTGGACTGCCGGGTACGGGGGGTGGGGGTACCTCCCGGTGCTCTCACGATTAGCTCACGGCATCTATTTGTTACCCCCCAATATATATGCCGCGCGTTATAGGAGGCCTGCACAGGAGGCTACCCTGGACGGCTCCCTTGACGATTCCTGGGCGGCTTCCTGGCCGATTCCTGGGTGGATCCCTGACCGATTCCTGGGTGGTGGGACAATCGATTCTTGCTCGGTACGGCCCCTGGGCGGCTCCCTGACCGATTCCTGGGTGGTTGGACAGTCGATTCGTGCACGGCACGGCCCCTGGGCGGCTTCCTGGCCGATTCCTGGGCGGATCCCTGACCGATTCCTGGGTGGTGGGACAATCGATTCTTGCACGGTACGGCCCCTGGGCGGCTCCCTGGCCGATTCCTGGGCGGATCCCAGACCGATTCCTGGGTGGTGAGACAGTCGATTCGTGCACGGCACGGCCCCTGGGCGGCTTCCTGACCGATTCCTGGGCGGATCCCTGACCGATTCCTGGGTGGTGGGACAGTCGATTCGTGCACGGCACGGCCCCTGGGCGGCTCCCTGGCCGATTCCTGGGCGGATCCCAGACCGATTCCTGGGTGGTGGGACAGTCGATTCGTGCACGGCACGGCCCCTGGGCGGCTTCCTGGCCGATTTCTTGGCGGCTCTCCGGGTGGCACCGGGGAACTACTTGGACGGCATTCTGGATGATTTCTGAGTAGTTCTTGATTAGCTGTCTTGGCTGTTTCTTGGCTGCGTGATAGCTGTATTCCAGGTGATTCTTACCGTAGTTCTCATGGGTGTCTCCGTGGCTGATTATTCGACGGTTCCTGTCTGGACCTCAGCGTAGCTTTATAAGTCGTTGATGGCTTGTCCCGCGCTCTGCCATGTTTATTTTTGAGCGGCTCCGTGGATGATCCCTTGGGGGTCAATACTCTTAGCGCAATGGGGCGACTTTGGGCCGTGAAACAGTTCATGCTACACACAGAAATCTTTTATATCTACACTTACCTTGCGCATTTGTTCCACCGATGGAGGTGGACAGCAGAAGAACCGAGACCACCGAGACCAACACAGTCCACTTCATGATTCTTACTTTGCTGTGAGAACATAAAAACATTTGTCAATGATCAAACGAAGCCAAAAAAGATATAAAATGAGTAAATAAAACCTTTGTGTATATGATTGTCCGTGCAGAACTTGGGCCTATCAAGATGAAATAAAGCAGGTATACAATGAGAATGGGGACTACGATGTAAATGTTGTTGTTCAGTACGCGTGTGAATATTTCTTACCGTATGTCGTGTATTCAAGGATGTCGTGAAGAAGATGGTACTTCAGGGTCGGTGATGTGAAATCGTCAGGAGAAGACGTTGAAATACGCCAGCGTGTCAGGTATGGATCGTTATGTAGCAGTAACACTGCGCTGCTACCATTGGTACATGTGTGGCGAGACTGTTTACCCACCAATCAGTGACATCCACATTCGCCATGTCCGTACTCGTGGCAATGGTAAGATCTCGACTGGTCTCCACTCGTGCCTGTCACATCGGGCACTCTCTGTTGTCAGTAAACAGCCACCTACGCACATTGATCTGTTTTGCTTTGATCAGAGGGGTTTTGCGACTGTCTCGTACCAACTGGATGCATTTCCTACAAAATACCGCAAAATGATCACCAGTGTAAGTGTAACAAACAGTGAGCATCACTCAAGGTTGTAAGAAATGCTACAAAAACGACTAAAGGAACAAAAGTGGTGTCTGGTAGCGATATGTGCAATTGATTTCTGTATTTACAATTAGGTTCAGTATCTCGTTCACATCTGGTGGCCCAGCATGTTTTCATCTCCGATGTTTGAAGCAGAAAACTGGTAAAAACACCGTAAAAACAACGCGTTACTTTGTCGGCATATTTCTATATTTCTACCGAAGATAATGGTACGTCAGTATAAAACCACATTTATGATATCATTGAAGGAGGTTCGCGTCTATTTCGATTAAAAAATGACACCGCTACGTCGGTAATGATTGATTTTGGAATGTTTTGAAAACTTTGCCTCGAACGAACAAAACACAAGGCGACGTTTCATAGATGGTATCATTGAAATTACATCCGTGATTCGTATTGATCAATTTATCCTTTTAGGAGGTCATTGACTTTCCTTTATTTTCTCAGTAGTAAATTAAGATAGAAAATAAGACATTATTTTTTTTGTAACTACAGACAATTAGTAGACACCACGGTGTGCGAACGTGTGTTTGTAGCTTTGGTCATTATGTGCATGGCAAAATAGTTTCATTGCAATATTTTCTCTTAGGAAAAATATAATATCATGGGCAATAAAACGTGATGACGTCATCCACATGGCCCAAAAAAATCATATCAAGAATTCTTTCATTGAATTTCATAGTCAATGGGAAATATGATGGCACCACCATGTATGTTGTACAACAACAAGCAAGAAATATTAAGTTTTGAAAAAACTGTCAACAAGAGTGCAATGAAAAAGCATTGCCATGGCGACAGTGGAAAGGTTAGTTTTAATGGATGTTTGTTGATGACAAATAGTTGTATTCTGGTTTACACGAGTCTATCTCATATCCGAAGTTCATCATAAGCCCTGCAAATGCCTTGCCTGATTTGTCTATTTTCTAGATGCGCGTAAAATGACCAGGACGACAGTCGGACTCCACTGTACCAACTACTATGTTCTGTTTGTCATAAAGATGTTCTGCAATTGTCGAAAGTTAACATGATTGAATCTCTTACTACTATACACTGTGCTACCCCCCCCCCCTCTCACCCAACAATACATATACATGCGCATGGGGATATGTAGGCATAAGTACAATGTATTTCTACTCTGTGAAAGAAGGTATACCTCCTGCAGGAGTATTGTAGTTACTTCGTTTTACATGTTCGCAGCTAAAATTCATTGTTCCCTTAGTTGTATCGGCGTGTAATTTGGCACGTCGTCTGCAGATATGCCCGTGATGATGCACGTCATTTTGCCGTAGCTGTTTTTATGGTTAATGTAATATTTCAAAGCACCCCTATATTATTAGACATTTGGATCTGTCCTTATTGTTAAGAATCGCGCGGGAGCAGAAAGAACTTCAGGCAGACGTCTGGTGTGTTCCTAAATGAGAACCGGCTGTTTTCCTTAAGCCCCCGTCACAAATCAACAATTTAGCTCGGCCGACTTGTCGGCCAGGTCCAAATGGGGATTTTCGGCCCAAGTACGACCGACATCCTGGCGATTCCGCGGGCTTCGGGCGATTTTTCGGAGCTCGGCCGACGTTCGCGGGTCACTGGATGACCGAAGACAATATTTCCTGTTTTTGGCGACGCCTCAGGGGCGAACCAAATGATATAGTATTGTGTGCAGATCGCAACTATTCTAGGAATTGTACAGGCATGTGTCCATAGGCATATTAAGACAATAAGAATGTTAGGAATGTTAGTCAGACAGAAAGCCTCCCTCGGGAAATTCCTCCTAGATAACCTAGACAGGCGCAGCTGCATCTGTCTACCAGATGTGCCAGGCTTATGTTTATGTATTTGTGTTAGTCGATAAGACCACGTATAATGAGAAACTTCTAGCAGACAAATGAATTCTCTACATGTCCAGTATCCAGCTTTTGGATCGGAAATTATTTCAAATGTAGAGTTGAACAACGTAACCGTAGAGAGTATCATATTGACATGTGCCATCTTCTATTTTCCACTGAATATCATAGGAATATTAATCCCTTGCACGTTCTGACAACCAATAGTTAGTTGCATGTAATGTATGAAACTGCTGTACAACCAAAGTTGAGAGTAATTCATCAGCTTTTTTTCAGGAGTTATGAGATGATACGGATGGGAGGATGACGAAAGGCTGGAGCAACCAGACCGGGCAACGTACCAGGAGGACAAATTACATGGATGCTTTTCAAACACTTAAGTTTAGTCTTATCAGTAAAAAGGGAATGTAACATAATGTTATCTCTTGTCAGAAACAGGATAACATATCTACGTGTAAAACATCAATAGCGACAGCCATTTTCTGTGTCTTGAATAGCAAGTTCCCCTGACCATGCCTTACACCACAAATCAACACCCCCACCCCTTCATTCCATATCAAGCCATGCAAGTGTCTCCTCAAGACGTTCTGTGTCTGGTTGTGCCTCAAAACTGTGCACCTGCTAACACTGTCACTGTACAAAATTACATATTTATCTTCGCCGAGTACTTGTACTCGGAGAAGATTATGTTTTCGGTTGAAAAATCTGTTGGGTGGGTCTGAATGTATGTCAGGAGCATAACTCAAGAAAACTTCAATGAATCTTTATGATTTTTGGTAGGTGTGTAGTGGTTGTGTAAAGGAAGGTCAAGTTCGAAACTGGTTTACCTTGCGTTTTTCAATAGTACTGCAGCGGACTTAGCATTTTTGTGTGTTTGTATGTAGGCAAAAAAAGTGACGGAAACGTTGATGGATCTTCATGATTTTTTGCAGGTGTGTAGATGTTGTAAAAACGGAGGTCAAGTTCAAAAATGGTTCCCTTGGTATTTTCCGTCGGTACTGCAGCGGGCTTTGTGTGGATGTGTATTTGTATGTCGCCAGCATAACTCGAGAAGCTGCTGATGGATCCTTATGATATTTAGTGGATGGGTAGGATTTACCAAAAGGAAGGTCAAGTTCGATAATGGGCCTTCTAGCGGGTACCAAAGGTACTGCAGCAGAGCTTCAAAATTTAGGGGCATATTTTCTGAAAGTGCCATGGTCATGATTTTTGTGTGGTAGATAGTTCATGCCACAGAAAGTAAGTTCTGTAAATTTTGGCCCCCTAGCGGCTTGTTAAGAACCGCAGTGGGTGTTTTTGTTTTGACATTCGGACATGAATAACTTGAGAATGGGTCGACAGATCGTCGTGATGTTTGGTATGTAGAGAGCTCGGATGGTGCTTAACATAATCAATGACTAACTAATTATGCAAATAAGGAGCTAATTTGCATAATTAGTTAGGAAAGTTTGTTAACCCACTGCCTTTCAATGGGACATGGAACAGTGTCAGGTCATGTAAACAGATAGCCTTGCATAAACGTACATGTAGGTCAAATAAATAAACTATTCTCCAAGGAGAGGTGTGGGTCCTGCTGGTTTTTGACGCGTTCAGTTTAAGCATTTTTGTTCAACACGGTTGGCAACATAACGAAATAGGGACAAAATAGAAAGCCTGACTAGAAACACCTTAAAACGTGCCAGATCTATTCTATTCATATGTATTGACTGTACTTTTTCATCATCACTTTCAACTTTCAACACTGCCATATCGAACCTTTGTGGCCCATATAATATCAACATACTCATATTTTTTCATGACCAGTTATAACATATATCAGCACACTCTACACATATACTAGTCCTGTACCACCAAATGATTTTTAACACATTCTTAACTGGACTCATTCGCCCAATCATAACGTTCAAATGGTATGGTGCATGATCAAATTTGCAGGGGGTGATAGGCACGTAAATATAAATCACTTTCCATAATAAGCCTTGATTATTTGGCGAAGATAATGTGTTTGTGGAACTCTAGTTTGTATATATCATTGTGTTGTATCATTGTGTATACCCAAAACCGCCCTGAAATACAATGCCGAACCACTAAGACAGCAAACTTGGTAATACAAAAGAAATAGTGAAGTTTCACCCAACTTTGTGTTATATATTTTGTATTCCATCTGACTTTGTAACGATGTACAGGACAATATTGGAGCCCCAATTGTATTCGTATTACTGTTCACGTTTCTATCTTGTATAACATTATGATATTTAGAACTTACAGTTTGATCAAATGATCATGAATGCACTTTGATACGAATGACGTAAGTACGTTACTAGCAAAAAAATTGAGCACCTCTTAACTCTGTACCCAATGATATCTTTCGTCTATATAATTGTAGTGTTTCCATGTGTATACTCAAAGTCTCCCTAAAGTGCAATGCCGACCCACTACGGCAACTAACTTGTTAATCCAAAACAAATACAATGTAGTAAAGTTTCACCCAGTTATCTGTTATTTTGTACTTTATCTGCCTTTGGAACGATGTACAGATAAATATAAGAGTCCCCTATTCCTTCCATATTACAGTTATCGATTCTATCTCGTAAAACATTGACATGTCCGTATCTGTGCCGGGTTGTGGAATATTCAACATTGCTTCAAAACAAATTGATATGTTTTTATCATGTTCTTAAAATAAGAATATAACCATACTATAGCTGTCCTTTTTCTTCGAAACGTAGATCATTGCAACTATCTCAAAATTGATGACATATACACTACTTGCAAATGAGTCACTCATTCAAACAACAAAGGTTTTTTAAAACATCAAGCTATCCGTATTCATTCTAATTGCATCTAATCAACCAAAAATATGTGCAACATATTATTCGCCCTTGTTACATACAAAACATCTTTATATATACATGTATAGATCATTACAATAAACGCTATAATAAACAACCGTAATTACTACCCGATTACATCAAAGACATACATTTTGAAAATCCATGACAAAACATTCCATCAAACTATTTTCCAACCCCGTTACTTCCAATTTCAACAGAGGGACAGGCCACTTCAAAACAAATTCCCCAGGGAATACTCATATGTTGCAACTATGCACGAACAAATTCCAGACATGCCTGTACAATTCTGGGAATTCTTGCAGATCGGGCGTAAAGTATACTATTAGGCTCGCCTCTGAGGCGTCGCCAAAAAAGAAGAATTATTTCATGCCCAGTTTATCAATATGCAGAACAACTACTGTAACAGTTCTGTCTTGATTAAATAATGAGAAAACAATGGAAAGTCAAAATGCCAATCTAGCCAGGATAGAAACCTTAAATGACCACCTAAAAAAAACTTAAATGACCGCCCAAAAGGATAAACTGACCAATAGAAATCACACGGATGTTGTTGTTGTTTTTGTTGGGTTTTTTTTCAAAAATGTCATCTATGAAGCGTACGATTCGTATCGTCTTGTGTTTTGTTTATTCGGAGCAAAGTTTTCAAAATATTCCCAAAATCAATCATTCCCGACGTAGCGTTTTCAATTTCTAAATAAAAATAGACGCGAAACTTCAATAATATCATCAATCAGCTTTTATATTGACGTACCATTGTCTTCATTAAAAATATAGAAATATGCCGACAAAGTAACGCATTGTCTTTGCTTTTTTTGTTTTCTGCAGAAGAAAAATTATATCATGGGAAATTGAATATGATGACGTCCTCCATATGGTCCACAAAATTAACAATAAGAATTATTTCATGACCAGCTATCAATATTCAATACAACATCAGTTCTCTCTTAGTTCATTAATGACCAAACAATAGAAATTAAAAATTCCAATTTTGTTATTGAGGGTAGAAACCTTGAATATTGAAGAGTGGCTGGGGACGTTTCTAACGTATTCCAATACAATTCTGCCCAAACTGATCTATTGCAAAGTCGGGACCTAATGGACCATTCCAAAGAAAAAAAACTTATACTTAGAAACTGGGTAACCCTAGTCCAAATCAAATATGAAAATAACAGTCCCTCCATGCAAGAATGGACTCTTCCAGCAGTATTCCCCTGTAGGATGGACCAGTGCAAAATCACATCCGCTGAAGAAAACGGACATTTGCATAATCACCCCAGTCCAAAATTGGATTCTAGAAATGCCCCCCCCCCCTGAGTGCAGACTCTTCAAGCGGCTCCTCTGTGTAAAATGGACTAGTCCAAAAACACATCCACTAAAGAAATGGACTTTTGAATAATCACCTTTAGTCCAAAATTGATTTTCAAATAATGTGTCCCCTATGCAAGAATGGACTCTTCCAGTGGCACCTCGATGTAAAATTGGCCAGTCCAAAAGGAAGTCCACTAAAAAAAGGGACTCTCGCGTAATCCCCCCAATTCAAAATTAAATTCTAAAAATGTGACACCCCCATCTATTAATGGACAGTTTTGGTTTACAAATAACGAAAAGGGATGTTTCGAAAGCCATTCTTAAGGACTGTATGCCAAACATTTCAATGAGGATCTGAGTACATTTTGGTTTAAATAGGAATTAAAAATAGATATTTTTTTCTGATAATAGCCAAAAATCGATAAAATCAATTCTGAAGTAATGTATGCCGAAAGTGTGAACTAAGTCATGTGCGCACATGTCCTATGCAGAACTAAAGCACATTTGGTATGGATATTAGGGCACAAGCCAGAAATGTAAGGTAAATTGGTTAACCGAATTGGCCAATCAGGCCCTCGCATTTCAACCTATAGTGCTCCCATTGTCTGTCATTTTCAACACTAAATATGGTATTGGAAGTGACAGAAGTGGCAAAATATCGCCAAAAAAAATGCCCAAAATAAATCGTTTTGGAGGGTATGCCAAAAATGTGAATTTATTCC